>NW_012148731.1:1334077-1424077 GCF_000956105.1 Propithecus coquereli
CCTTCCTTCCTTCCTTCCTTCCTTCCTTCCTTCCTCCTTCCTCCCTCCCTTCCCCCCTTCCTCCCGTCCTTCCCCTTATGTTGAGGGAGGCGTTTGTTTATTTCAGTCTGTGTAGTGCAGGGGTTAAAAGCATGGCCCCACAACATACTAGGGGACACATTACTTACAGTTTTCTTCTGCTGTAAAATGAGGATGGTAGGAGTACCTACCTCATAGGGGTAATGTGAGATTTAAATGCATTAATATATCTAAACTGCTCAGAGTAGTGTCATGTTCATACCAAATGATCAGTAAATACTAGATGCTATGATGATGATGATTCATAATCTTATACCCATTGGAAGACATGTTGATGCATTATGAATGTGGCCTTGGTTTTTATTGATTTATTAAATGATTTAACCAGACAAGTTGGAATCTGGGAAACCGTTGAAGATAAAAGTGGTTCTCAGAGCAGATGCTGAGCAGTGTTACTTCAAATCAGTGATGCTTTTCAGTACATACTGAAATATTAACACAACATAAGATTATTGAATCTTAGAATTTGAGTGCTCAAAAAGACTATAGAAAGGGAGAGTTCCTAGTCTCTCATTTTACTGTTGTGGAAATTGAAGCTCAAGAAAGTAATGTGACTTGGCCAGGGTGACATAGCTGGTTTGTGACAAAAACCAAAATCTTCATATTTTTCCAGGATATTTGGTCTTCTCCGAATCTTGGCCGTTAAGTGTTTAATGTACAATCCTTTTACACTACTTAAACAATTTTATTGAATTTAGCTGTTGTTACAGCATCTCTTGACAGTCTTGATTTTAACAGAATGTTGATACTGCTAAAATACACCTTAAAAATAGAGAAAAATGGTCATAGGAAGGAAGCTAATACCCAGAAATATAATTTTAACTATGAGAAAAATCAGTGCTATCATTCTTATTTAGATCGTTTTATTTTTACTGTGAATGAAATCTGTTGGATTCTCTTAAATTGAATATTGTCTTCCATCACTAGCTGAGGCAAGGAAGAGGCCCTCCAGGTAAAAGGCAGGACAGGACAGCACTCTGAATTCTTGAGATTTCTAGTTGGGAGAAATTGTTTCAAATGTTTGTATTTCTTTTTAAAAAGAATACTTTCTTTTTAAAAAGAATACATTTTTACTAAATGTTGCCTTGGAAAAATTACTTTGAAAGGAGGATACTCATTGCAAAGTATGTTTTCCTGCGTCATATTTTGTTGGTTGACTTTACATATTTGTCTTCAGTTATAGGTTTATGGTAATGGATCGCTTTGGGAGTGACCTTCAGAAAATATATGAAGCAAATGCCAAAAGGTTTTCTCGGAAAACTGTCTTGCAGCTAAGCTTAAGAATTGTATGTGAGCTATGTTCTTGTTTTTAAAAAATTGTTTTTAATACAGTAAAAGCTAGTTTGTGTTGAAGTTTGGTCCTCTGCTGGTTGGTGTTAGGTACTGCATTAATTTATTCTGTATGATGCTTCCATAGCTGGATATTCTCGAATATATTCACGAGCATGAGTATGTACACGGAGATATCAAGGCCTCAAATCTTCTTCTGAGCTACAAGAATCCTGACCAGGTAGTTTTATAACTTTAATTTCAACTATTTAAAACATGTTGTTTGAAAACAAATATGGTTGCTTTGAACTTTTGAACCCATGCAGAAGTTTTACTTTTTGAAGTAGATATGGTAATAATAATATTTCTTCTTGACACTTTTATCTAGTTAACATTCTACATTTTTGATGCGATTTGTTGGCACTTTATCAAGTTGGCTATTTTGCCCAAATAATATTCAGAAGAAGTACTTGCGATACAAAATGAATTTCAAATAGCTATTTAGGGGTGGAAGCTTAAAATTATATAGTACACCAATGAATTATGTTTGCCTGTCTGCTTTGTCACTTTTTTTATTTCCTTTGTTCAAGAAATCCATCAAATGTAAGTGTTCTGTTACTTGGAAAATTTGGTCTTTAACATGTTGATTATTCAAATCAATTGGTTTACAGAAATATCTTAGCTGTCTAAATTTGTATACCCTTAGTGTTTGGAATTCAAATGTGCATTTTTATTTATTTTTTTTGTTTATTATATTCCCTTTGTAATTTTTACTTTCTAAGGAAAGGAGAAAAGCTAATGTTATTATACCTTTATTTGGGTCAGTTTAGCTGGATTAGAGGCGTCCATACAATTTTCTTGTAAAGCTGTTTCCATGATTTTGGTAAAAGTATGGTTTAGTTGGCACCCACAGTTGGGCCACTGTACTTAATGTATGTTCTCACTTCTTAATTGATCTTGTACGAAAAAAGGACAATTTAAATATTTTAAATGTGTTGGGTACTTTGATTATTGTAATTATTTGTCAATATTCTGTACTTTACTTTTCTTCCTGTCAAACGTATCTTTTACTACCTTTGCTTAGTTTTTCCTTTCTCCTTTGGCTTTCTTTTCTTTTTCTGTCATTTCATGTGTTTGCTTCCCTTCCTCTCATGTCAGTTATGGTGGAAATAAGGGAATCTAAGTAAGTATAACAAAAGAAAGTTGCTATACTATCTAGCATGCTAATGGAGAATCTTAAAGGTAATCACCGAATTCATACTGACTCTTTCTACCCATCTTGTTCTAGGATGTTTCTACATTAAAAACAAAACACAGCCAAGAACTTTAAACAATAAGGGTTCCATTAATTGAAGCAGATTGGATTTGTACAATATAGGAAATAAAAATACAACTTATCTCAATTTGCATTTGACTAAAACATACTGCCTTTTGTTTATATGGAAATATTTTTGCACCTTTGATATCCTTGGGACATACACTCTGGATGGAATTATTTTACGCATATTAGAGATGTGCTAGATCTATCCTCATATTTTTACTTAAGTTTCTCCTTGTGTCCAGATGCATACATTTGTGACATTTATCCAGAATTAGAAATATAATATGTGGCTATGGAATAGAAGAAAACCAAATTTATTAGCTTTGTGTGCCCATCAGACCCGTGTGTATATGCCTACAGATATGTGTGTATATAATACTAAAATTTAGTTTTAATCATGAAGACTTGACTTTAATATATAGTACTTAAATGTAGATAAGAGCCTCAGCTAAAAGTTCTTTAGATCATTATTACAATCTATGAAATATTTTTATGAAGTAAATTGGGATTTGATTATTTTACAAGAGAAGAAACATTGGAATAGAAGATAACCAGTGTATCATGTGTCAACTCTGTTAGCAGTCTCCTAGTCAGTATGCTTTTCTGTGTAGAAGGTGGTAGTTGTATTGGAACAAGTGTTGATGGTTTACTCTGTGTTCAATTTTGTTTTAGACTCTGTAAGAGAACATATGAAATTTTATAATCCTTGTTCAAGTTGAGGAGATAAAGTTAATTACAACACATACTTGTCTAAAAAGTATATAAAGTCAGCGATATTATTCAGACTACAGCTACATGGTCATTTAACTTTTTTATTAAAAATGAAAAGTCATTCAGGATAAAGTGTTTGCTCCTGTTTGCATTTCGGATCTGTCTTGTTCGGGGCACTATGATATGGCCTTGTAGGTGAATCTACCCTTAAATGACAGTATTTGTCTCTGTGCTTTAAAGGAGTATATGTGTAATGATTTTGGCTTTAATTTGTTTTGCTGCTTGGAAATTTCTAGGTGTACTTGGTAGATTATGGCCTTGCTTATCGGTACTGCCCAGAAGGAGTTCATAAAGAATACAAAGAAGACCCCAAAAGGTGTCATGATGGCACCATTGAATTTACCAGCATTGATGCACATAATGGCGTGGGTATGTCACTGGTACCAGAATGAGAAATATGCTGCTAACGTTGTTAGCCGCATTCCTACACAGTTCTTTATTATGCATAAATAAATAAATAGATAGCTAAATAAGAATTGAAGAGGCAGGGTGGGATGGGGAAAGAAGGTAGAGCTGAGACTCCTACAGTTATATTCCAGGGCATGTGTTCTTCTCTCCCTCCCTTTCCTCCTACCCTTCAAAGATAACCAAGAAGGTGGTCGTGATGAGGTGGTTCATTCAACTGCAATAAAGATTGCTTTTTGGTTTTATTTAGTTTAACTGGAATGTTGGTTTGCGTTTGTTTATTCTAAGGTGTATAAGTTTTCTGTGTAGCTACAACTTTATAACAGGTAACCTGTTTTGTCACCTGTTAAGTTAGCTTATTCTTCAGCAGTCATGTCTTTTTATCTGTGCTGAACACTGTGGAGGATCTCAAATACCCAGTTCTCTGGGCCTCTTAAAAGCATATAACATTTTCGAGAATTTCTTCAAGTTTTCCAAAGGCAGTATTAAATGTTATTATTTTATAATTTATTTCCTAGACTAATAGTCTCAGCTTGAAACCCTAAAGTTTAACGGTTTGGGTTTTAAAGTTAATTATTAGTTGGAGGTAAATTAGCAGGTAAGTTATTTCTTTTATACTTCCCAATGTTCAATACTTTATGAAATGCAGTCAAAATTTTATGATGAAAAACAGACTGTGGAGTTAACTGTTTTACTTTATTGCTTCATGTATACTTGAAATTATACCTTAAAAATTATTTCAGTATACCGAACCTTCTTCTTTTGTATTCGTAGCCCCATCAAGACGTGGTGATTTGGAAATACTTGGTTATTGCATGATCCAGTGGCTGACTGGCCATCTTCCTTGGGAGGATAATTTGAAAGATCCTAAATATGTTAGAGATTCCAAAATTAGGTAAAAAGAGAACTTGTGATAAGCATATTTAGGATGCAGCACAATACAGCTTAATGTGCTATTTATTATTATTAAATGTTAATAACATTCTGTGACATCAAGCTTCACACAATGACTCAATGTTTAATTTTTAACAGATATAGAGAAAATATTGCAGATTTGATGGACAAATGTTTTCCTGAGAAAAACAAACCAGGTAGGAAAAGATTTCTTAAATATTAATAGGGATTTTGTGTTCTGGAAAAATAAAGGCATGCTATCCATGGAATATCCCTTATGTATAATCATTGTACTGAGGTCTGCTCTCATCAGAAAAGCACTTGCCTTTCCAAATGTTGGTTGTTATACAAATACTCGAGCCTCATTCAATTATTATCCAGTGCTTTCAGAAAAAGAAGTAAATGTCATTCATTCAACTAGTATTTTTTGAGGCTTTATTGTGTATCAGGGACTGTTGTATACACTGGGCACTGGGGATGCATCAGTGAGCAAAACAGTAATCTCTGCCCTCATGAAGCTAAATTCTAGTTGGGAGAGATAAATAGTAAATAAATGAGTGAATTTTACAGTATGTTATGTGATTAGTACTGTGGAAAGAGAAGAAAACGGGTAATAGAATTGCAGGTGTGGGGATGGGGTGGGGGGTAAGGTGAGAAGGAGGACTGAAGTTTTAAGTAAGGTGGCCAGTGACACTCACCAAGAAGGTGATATTTAAGCAGCAGGAGGTGAGAAAGTAAGTTGCTTGGATGTCTGAGGAAGAGAGTTCTAGGCAGAAGGGACACAAGTGCCCAGTTGATTTGAGGAATATGTCATTGTAGGTCATCATCAGGGCTTTGGCTTTACTTTAAGCAAGAATGTGAGGTTTGGAGTAGAAGAGTGACACAAACTGTCTTGTCTTTGAGGGAAATCTCCAGCTTCTGTTGTGAGAAGCTGCTATAATCCAAGCAAGGGACAGAGCAGTAGAGGTAGTGAGAAGCAGTTGGTTTGGATATATTTAGAAGTATTCAAGCGTTTGCTCAATTGTCTCCTTTTCGGGAAGGTCTACCCAGACCTTATGCTATTTAAAATTGCACCCTACCACCCACATCAAGAAATACAATAAGACCTCAGAATTACCCCGTATGTCTCCTACCAGTCAGTAGCCTCTTCCTCCTGTCCCAATGAGCCACTTGCTTAACTTCCAACATCAAAGATTTGTTTTTAAAATTTATAGAAATGGAATCATACCGTGAACGAAATAGATAAAAAAATCTCTGTCCTCATGGAATTAATGTCTAGTTCTGTTAGTGTCCTTTTCTTTCACATAAGTTTGTGAAATTCATCCCCATTGTTGCATATTTAACAGTAGTTTGTTCATTTTCATTTCTATATAGTATGCCATTTATTTATATACCATTATTTATTTATCTATTCTGTTGGGTTGTTACAATTTTGGCAATTAAATATTGCCAATTAAACATATAGATGTATAGTCCACCTGCAATTGATTTTTGTGTGTTATATGAGGAGGGGTCAGATTACTTTGCCACACCTATATTTAAATGCAGTTGACCCAGCAGCTTTTCTTGTAAAGATCATTCTTTCCCTATGGTGCCATGTTTGTTATAAATCAAGTGTGGATCTGTGGATCTGTTCTGGACTCTTTTTTTCAATTGCCCTTTTTGTCTGTTCGTGGGACAAACTGTCTTAATTACTGTAGCTTTATCTTAAGTCTTGATATCTGGTGGTATCTGGTAGTTTAGGTCCTGCAGCACTATTTTTCTTTAAATTTGACTTTGCTATGTTGTTATTCTTAGCACCTTATATTTCTATTTAAGTTTTAGAATCACCTTGTCCATTATACACCCACACACCCCTGCCCCTAAGTTGCTGGAACTTTGAGTAATTTGGGGGAGTATTGACATCTTTATGCTATTGAGTCTTCCAATCCTTTATTAAGGTATATATCCTTTATTAAACTTGATCTTAACTTAATTTCTCTCAACTGTGTTTTATAGTCTTCTCTGGAAAAATTTTGCCCACTTTTCACTGGATTTGTTGCTAAGTATTGGATGCTTTCTGATGCTATTTTAAGTGACATTTAA
The DNA here is from genome assembly GCF_000956105.1 of Propithecus coquereli. Lineage (NCBI taxonomy): Eukaryota > Metazoa > Chordata > Mammalia > Primates > Indriidae > Propithecus > Propithecus coquereli. The sequence goes on from NW_012148731.1 coordinate 1,340,901, forward strand.
AAAAAATTATTTTCCAGTTGCTTTTTACTAGTACATAGAAATAAGGTAGATTTTTATATATTTATCTTGCATCTTGTGACCTTGCTGCACTTACCTATTAGTTCTAGTAGATTTTTTTTTTGTAGATTCTGTAGGATTTTCTACGAGCCCTATCATGTTGTTTGTGACAAAGGCTGTTTACATCTTTTGTTTCACTCTTTATGCCTTCTTTGTCTTTTCTTGCCTTATTATACTGGCTAAAAGCGTACACGACTATTTCATTACACTGAATGAAAGTGGTAAAAGTGGACATCTTAACTATTGTCCTCTCTCAGAGGGAACATTTTTGGTATTTTACCATACGTGGTGATGTTTGTTTTAAGTTTTTTGTAGATCCTATTTATCAGATGAAGAAAGTGGAAGTTTGGGATTTTTGTCTCTTTTTTCCTGAGGTATTCCAAGTATCTAGGATAGTGCCTGGCATATAGAGGGTGCTTAATAAATATTTGAATTAATGGATTTGTGAATGTTTGTGTGTATGTATGTATCTCTTGATGTATTGGATGTAGGTGTGAGAAAAAGAGAAGATTCTAGGGATGACTGACTTAAGTTTTTGGCTTAAGAGCTTGAAGGATGGAATTCTGTGTAACTGAGACAGGGAAAACTGCAGGGAACAGGTTTTTCAGGGTAGGTCAGGAGTTTGGATTTGGATTTGAGATGACAGTTACACATTCAAGAATCCATGTATGAGGCAGTGAATATACAAGTCTGGAGGTCAGGGGAAAGATCTACATGTAAGTCGTTAGCCCAAAAATGGAATTTTAATGTTAAGAAGTGTTAATCTTGAATAGTAGGGTTTCTTTTTATGGTGTGGTTCTGCCTCAGTGTACAGTAAACCTTTTATCATTTTGAAGCCAATTTTTCTCTTTTATGGGAAAACCAGACCTTACTTCTTTCTCCTTTCTTCAACCTGTTCTGGTGTGTTTTATTTCTCCTTCACGCAAAGAATGCTGCTATCTGCTATAAAGCGAATGGCTTCTATGGCAAAAAAAATAAAAAAAAAATTGAGTATGATATTCATTGTACTTAAGGACATTTTACTTTTGTAATCTTTTACTAGGTGCTTTGTATTTTTTATAGCTTTAAAACTATAGCAGTTATATTTATACATATTTAAATTTTAAGTATGTATTCTTACTGTCTCTCACAATTCCAAAAACTTTTTTACATTATATCTCAAAATACATTTTTTTATTTGACTTAGCTGACAATTTCTGAGTTCAGAAGCATATTTTTCATTGAAGCGATTGGAAAAAAGAACGTGTCTTAACAAAATGTATATTTGCGTTGTAATTTTACTAAAACCATAAATTATTTTCTTAGAACTGAGAGATAAGTATATTGGATTTGTGATTAAAAGTATAAAATGTGTTATTCTTTTAGGTGAAATTGCTAAATACATGGAAACAGTGAAATTACTGGGCTATACCGAAAAACCTCTTTATCAAAATTTACGAGACATTCTTTTGCAAGGACTAAAAGCTATAGGAAGTAAGGATGATGGCAAACTGGATCTCAGTGTTGTGGAGAATGGAGGTTTGAAAGGAAAAACAGCAACAAAGGTGAATTTTTAAATTTAATTATCCTTTGGTCTTTTTGTGATTGTAATCGTGCACAAACACTAATTTCAAGAAAGTATAGCAGTAGCTCAGGGAAGAAAATAATAACAAATTGCTTGGCAATTAAATATTTATCACCACTGTGTAAAGACAAAATCTTTTTTATGATACAGGACAATGTGTAGCCAGTTGTAGAAAAATAAATATGTATTTTTTATATCCGGTAGCAAGTTTTAAATTCCTAAAATGATTCTAACTTGGGATACTGACATCCAAGGGATTTTTATAGGGTACTGAATTCATAATTTATGTGTTCTTTTCTTCCAGGTAGGGTTTCTCTTGTCTCTCAGTTATTCCTTATTTGTGGTTATGGTCAAGAGTGTTTACCACTTCAAAATTGGTATTTGAAAAATTACCATTTGAAAGTTTTCTTGTTTGTTGGTGTAGTGTGTTTACCATTTGAACATTATTTTGCTCTTTGAAGAACTGTCATTTTGTAAAGCTGTATATATGCATATAAAGGGATTAATTTTTTGGAGAGAAATGCTAAACAATGAACTTTGTGGTAGAAGTATTATACAAGCCTGTAAGAAATTCCTGGTATCAATTTAAAATTTAGATTTTACAGGTATGCATTAACTTATTGATTTACTATTGGTTATTTTTGGTAATCATTGATAAACTTACTGATTTCCTTTATAGTCTAAAATTATTTAATAAAATGTGTTAGCTGTTTCTATATGGGAAAAGAAAACTACTTTTAGAAGAAAAATATTTTTCTACTTTTACTGTCATTAACTCTGTAAATTCCAATAAGTTTCTTTGAAAATCTAATATTCCAAACTATGAGAAAAAGGACTAAAACAAATTTTGTCTCTTTAAAATCAAAAGCAACATAATTAAGCATTTTCGTCTTTTTTAATTAACAAAGGAGATGGGAATTTCAAAATTGAATCATGAATTTGACTTTTTTTGGCAAATAGCAGGTATCCTTGTAATTTCATAATAGAATCTGCAATTACACACGTGCATCTACATATATATTTTTTTCTTTCACAAGTTTTGTCTTGATTGTGTCTGCTCCATTTTCGTGGTGAACAGATGTGCCGAAAGCCATATCCAGGTTTGAAATGAAGAGGGTAGAATGGAAGCCTGAGTGGATGTTTCAGGAAAGTAGTAAACTTACTGTTTGCATACATGCATAAACATACAGCATGCATATTATCGCTCACTACAGATTTCTCTGCATTAATATTTATAGCTAGCTTCTATAGTGTTTTTCTCTAAAATTTTGCTGATTGAGATGTAAAGATCTCTGCTGCAGTAAGAACTTGTCCAGAGTAACTCCCCCTTCCTTTACAAATCCCTGTTGTTTGGACCTACATGCTGGAGAAAATTTAGTTTCTGCAGGTTGGCTGACTTTGCAGCTGAATAGGTCAGTCTGCTGCAGAGCTAACATCTGTGACCTTAAAATTCTCTTATGTCCTTGGGTAGTTCAGAAGGCTGGAAATTTCCTGTTGAATCATCCCCTACATGTATAAAGCTTCATTAAGGTGGGGGGAATGAATACCAAGTTGAATTATTAGGAGGTCTACTTTATTAGTTTACTGATTTTATGTACTCATTGCTGATACAGGGCTATTCTTTGTATTAAAAAGAAATTACTAAACGTTAACATCAAGTTGGGTAAAATCACAAAGCTGCTTGGTAACCATGTAACTAAAGTGAATTATTAATTTTTTTGGCTTTTGTTTATAAAATGAAACAATTGGACCAGACCAGTTTTTGAAAAGCTTTTCTTTTCTTTTTTAAGCTACAAAACATTTTTTTAAATAAATTATAAATGCCCTCATCTAAAACAAATGAAAGCAGAGCTCCACTGAATGAAAACTTGGGGCTTCCTACAAGGAAGAGTGTTCTCCTTAGAGAAACTACTATGCTGTCTCTTTTTAGCAAGGTCTTTTTTTTTTTGCTCTGGTTACCAGGAGGCTCAAAACTAAATATTAACTCCACTAATCCTTATAATTAGCGTATTCGCTTCCTCCTCTTTTCCTTTGTCATAATTTTTAAAAGTATAGAATATACGTGCTTTGTGTTTATCAGGCTTTTGGAAAGAGGTAGTTTTAATCAATTCATTGTGTATTTCTCTTTAGGTTCCTAAGAGATATAGGTAAAACCTATAGGAATTGATAAACTATAGAATAAAGGTTTCTGTTCATTTTTTTTTTGCAGCTATGCTTGACTGTGGCACAGTATATTTGGAAACTGGGGTGAAATATGAATTTACCCACTTGGAAATGTTTCCAGCTTAATAGCAAAGAGTTTTATTTAAAGCAGAGAATTTTGGGATAGCGTAAGGCTGAAGAAGAAAGAGACTAAGTGTAAATCTGCCTTTAAAAAGTACAAAGCCAAAGATTTTTAGTGTTGATTATAACTAGACACTTTCATTAGAATATGGCAGTACAGTGCAACAGTTATTGGATTCAGTTTGTACTTGTAAGTCAGCATTCAACAATCATGTATAAGGTCTAATTTATGTACCTGGTCTAGGCTAGGTCTCTGGGGCCACAAAGATCAATGACATGTAGTCCCATTCTTAAAGAATTTCTCCCTGTTCCGTCTGGGTTAAGAACAGTTTAATTTACTGGAAAGAGCTCAGCAAGTTAAAAGGACATTAATACCTCCATTAGCTATTTTCTTCTAGGATTTTGATTAAGTTGCCTGCCCAAGTCAACAAAAAGGGCTGTTGATTGGAATCCTTTGTGAGTCTCATCCCTGGAGAGTCATTGAGGAGGTCTAGAGCATGGCCCTGCAATTTGTATTTTTTCATTTTCAGACAGTCTGTATTGCTGCTCCCTGTGAAATATATATGCCTTTCTTTCGTTCTACCTGTTTTACCTTCTAATTTTTAAATTTTATTTTTTCAGCTATATCATGCAAATAGGCCTTTCTAGAGTTTCTCTGAAAAGTCATTAACCATTGTTAAATAAACCCCTGTTGGCACTCAGCCTGGAACAGGTTACAAAGAGCTGCATAAGAGTAGAGGCCTTCCATTGCAGATCAGTAGCCTGCAGGTGCTCTGGTGGACCACTTCCTTCCTTTCTCTCTGAGGTGATCGCACCGCATGCAGTCTTCATACCATACATAGCCTGTAGTTTCAAATTGCCCCAAATATACCGTCTAAATTTGGTGAAGATCTATCGAGCTGTTTTAGCCTGATACAATAATAGAGATAAACTGTATTTTAATTATATAAATTTAGATTGTTGAAGTTCATTCATTTCTGTTTTCTACTGGTTTGGCCATAGTGCTATATTTAGGTGGATTTAGCATTTACTAACAACTTTTTTCTCTGGTCTAGTTTTGAGTTATTTTGAATCTCTTCTTATTTGGATGCATTTTGTCAAGTGCCTTTTTCCCCTTAATTTCAAGTGAGATTGTTACATATGTACAGAAGAGTACATGAATAAGTATGGAATTTGAACTTTACAAAGTGAACATAATGCACTTACACATCACTGGATCAAGATATGGATCATTACCAGAATTCGTTTTGCCATTTTTTGGGAAATTTATAGTAATGGCATCATACAGTACATACTCTTTTATGTCTTTTATTCAGTTGTATGTCTGAGTTTCCATGCTGCTGCATGTAACAAAAGTTTATTGTTTTTCTTTGCTGTATAGTACTCCACATCACTATACTATAATTTCTTTATCCCTTCTAGTTCTGATGGATGTTTAAGTTGTTTCCAGTTTTTGGCAATTGCGATAATGCTATTAAGAACAGTCTTATCATTTCTTTTGGTAAACGTATATTTCAGGTTGGGTGTATACATAGTGGAGTTGCTGAGGCACAGGGTTTACATATGTTCAGCTTTAGTAGATACTGCCAGTCAGTTTCCCAAAGCTACTATCTCAATTTACGTTTCCACCAGCAGCTTATGGGAGTTCCAGTTGCTCACTGACACTCACCATTACGTTATATTTAATTTAGCTATTTTGGTGGATGTGCACAATCTTTTTCATGGTTTTAATTTAATCTCCTTGAAGAATATTGATTTTGAACCTTTTTGTGTGCCCACCAGCCTTGTTTATCCTTTATTTGTAAAGTGCATTTGAAGTCTTTTGCCCATTAAAAGAAAAATTGAGTTGTCAACTTTCTTTCAATTTGCCAGAGTTGAGTACTTTGTATGTATATAATGCCTGTATTGCAGATATCATCCAGTCGGTGGTTTATCTTCACTCTCTTAATATGGTATCTTGATGAAAAGAAGTTCTTTATTTTAATCAAGCCCAGTTTATCAGATTTTTTTGTTTGTGGTTAGTGCTTTTTGTATTCTATTTAGGAAAATTTGGTCTGTGTCAAGATCATGAAGATATTATTTTCAAGAAATGTATCTTAGCTGTCTCATTTAGACCTACAGTTTAAACAGAAATTTATTTTGTGCATGGTGTGAATCAGTATTTATTTTCCCTCTGTGGATATCTAGTTAATCTGAACCATTTCTTGAAGACCATCATGTCCCCACGGCATTGCAGTGGGCTGTCAGGTAACCATATGTGTTTGGATCTTTTTCTCGATACCCTGTTTTGTACCATTGGCCTGCTTGTCTATCTTTGTGTCAGTGCCGGACTGTTTGAAATACTGCTTCATAATGATAGTTGAATAGTTTAAATCCTCCAACTTTTTTCATTTTCTTTAAGATTGTCTTTGCTATTCTTGGCTCTTAATTTACATATAAATGTTGGAATCAGCTTATTAATTTCCACAAAAATACTTCTGGGATTTAGATTGAGATTGCATTGACTCTATAGATCAATTTGTAAAGAACCGACATCTTTATAATATTCTCTTCTCTTCCACGATGATAGTATACCCCTATATTTATTTAAATGTTCTTTCATTTATCTCGATTCTGTTTGTAGTTTTCTCTGTCTATAGAGATCATATACAATTTCCGTGTCTATTTTCTTCTAACTGCTTCTTACTCTACTTCTTTTGCATTATCTGTGATTATACAAACCTTTCCTTCGTGTCATTTACTTGTTGGCTATGTCTGCTCTGTTTTTGCTACTTCTAATATATATATGTATAAGTTCCATAGTGATTGTTATTGTTTTGTATATTTAGCTATGCAGTTTCCTTGTTATCTCTTTGCTTTCCTTTCTAAAAATTGTTTCTTCAATTTTTTAAATCAATTTTTTTGAGCCTCTGATGCATTTTATAAAATTTTCTTCTTTTGGGGAGGACTATATATTTTCTTTCAGTGATGGAGTCTTCAGCTATCTTTTGCATGCTATGAATATATATTTCATTTTCTCTTTTTGTCCGCTGGTATTCTAACTTTGTTGGCATGCTTTTTCTCTTAGTCCTATTCATATTGAATGGGGATAGATTCTTATGGACTTATCAGATTATATTATTTGTGAATCTTTGACCTTCTCATCTTACCAGACTATTTTTCCTTTCCTCATAGTTTGGATTTGAGAGCTCAGTAGTGTTAATTCATTTTATTTGCCTAAGGGTGCATATTTGGGGAGGATTTGGTGAGCCATAGGCCACATTATCTGTCTGTTCCCAGTAGTTAGTTCCATTCTCTTCCTAGCTAGATAAGGCAAAAATGTGAATTCATTAATTTGGGATATTGTTAGTCAATCCACAGTGCAAGAGAGACTTAGTTGGCTATGTCTTCTCTATGGCTTTAGCTCTTTATGCATTTCTTATTTATTTTCTCTTTTGTCATCTGTTCTGGCAATTCCCTGTTTATTGTTGAAGATAATTAGTTCTGAATGACTTTGATTATTCTGCCCTCTTTCTCCAGGCTTCTTCCCAAGCAGAGAAGAAACAAAATCATAGGTCCTGCTTTTGGTGAGTCACTGTAGGAGTAGGGAGGGTTTCCTCTTTTCAAGGGGCTTTTTAAGTCTTTTTTTTCCAAGCTTCCTTAGTTACATCTTCTGAATTTGGGATTATTGTTGAAAAATTTCAGAATAGTGTTCATTCACATTCTTGAGGTGTCTGACAAACTTCTTGGGGTCATCACATTTCAGAGGTCATAGTGTAAAGCTATGACACTTCTGTTTGCTGCTGAAATATTTCTCAATTGTTATTTTAGGTTCATTTCTTCAGATTTTGGGTGGTGGGAAGTTGTGAAGTCTTATCCCCAAAATGTCCCCACTCTTATTTTTTAACACATTTTCACATTGTTAGTGTATGTGAACATTTAGAGTTAATCAGGATTTATATCCTGTTTTTACAAGAGTAAACTAAGCATGTTTTTACTTTTACCCTCTCAGTTCCTCACAAACCGTTAACTCCCATATTGCAGTCATCTGGAGATTTTAGTTTTAGTTTTTTTGGGGTATTAATATAATATGTATCATTAGTTATTTAGAGTTAATCATGAGTCTGACTGATGTTTTTGTTATCCATATACTTTTTCTGGGATTCATTTTTCAGAGTATATGCTCAAGTAGTTTTTTAAAGAGAGCATATGAATGGTAAGCTTTCAAATCTTGGAAAGTCCAAAAATGTCCATATTTTGCTCTAATTGAAGAGTAATGTGGCTATATAGAGAGTTCTTCATTTGAAGACACTGCTTTGTTGTCTTCTAGCATCCAGTTTTCCTGACTTTTGTTTTTTGTTAGATTTCTATTTTTTTCCACTTTTGAAGCATCTTGCTTTTCTTTTTGTCCTGGAATTCTGAATCTCACCACAGTAAGTGTGTGTGTGTGTCTTGTTTTTAAACCTTATTTACTTGGTGGACCCTTTTGTCTAAAGACTTAATACCTATTTTTAATTCTTGAAAAATTTATCTTCTTATATATGTATTTCCTTTCGTTTCATCTCTCTTCTCACTCTCTGGAACTCCTACTGCCTGAATCCGGGAGCTCTGGAAGCTAACTTCTCTTCTCCATGTCTTCTAACTCTTCCACCAAATTTTTTTTTTCTGTCCTTAACACTGTTCTGGGTAGATCTGTGGGCTTCCTCTAGCTCACTTACTTCATCTGTTCGGTTTTTCAGTCATGTTTTAAGGGTAGTGATCATTTTCTTTTATGTTACCGTATTATTTGATTGGTGTGATAGCCTCTTAAGTCTCTTTGAGAATAGTAATTATAACTTTTTATATTAGCTCTTTTGGCATAGGGATTAGTTCTTCTGTTTGAGTTTAGTGTCTTTCTCCTTTGGTTCTGTGATTTTCCATAGATTTTGTTATCTAAGGAAGACCTTTATTATCAATTCATATTTTTTGTTGATTGACTAATTTTAATACTATATTCCTCAGCCCCAAGTGGAATGCCTCTTTTACTGTTAGTTTAGTGTAGTTTTTATCACAGACACCCACTTCCAGTGATCTCAGGGGATGAATGAGACCTGGGTGAGATGATTTGTTTTCTGGGTGCCAGGACTCCGTGCTTCTCCAGTTCCTTGGTCTGGTCTGGGAGGGCCCTTCAAAACATGCACCTCAGGTCATTCCACTACAGTTGTTTGTGAGGCTGTGGGTGGCATCCTGGATTGTATATTAGAATCACCTGGGAGCTTTTAAATATTTCACTACCTTGGCTGTACCCCAGACCAGTTAAATTAAAGCTGTAGGGTGGGACTCAGGCCCCAGGAGTTTTTAAAACCTTCCTAGGTGATTTCATTGTACAGATATAGTTGAAAACCCTGCAAATCAAAATTTGAGTGTTCAAATTCTAGCTTCTGTGTAGAAAACCGCCTTTTGCAAATAAATATAGCAGATATTGGGCATTTTAGATTTTAAGTAGCATTTATCAGCCTCATGTCCAATTATTGTATGCGGGCAATGATATATGCCAAATTTTGATCTTTGTGTATGTAAGTGCCTTGCTATAACAGATATATTAATAGAATGACATTGGGTATCATATAAATGCTTTAATGGTGCCCAGCAGAATTTATTTGTTGAAGTCACAAAAGACATGCTTGTAAGATGTGCTTAAAATTGAGATCTCAAAGGACAGTATTAGATTCATTTTTCTTTGATATCATGGCCAGTTCTTAGGAAATGTTAAACATTTCTATGTATTTCTTTTTAATAAGGGATGAATTTTTTAAAAACTTTTGTGGAAATATTAATAACGTTATTTATCTTGCTTGTAAGATTGTTGTGAGGATTAAAAGAGATATATAAACCGCTTAAACAGTGGCAGGTACATAGCAAGTGATCAAATAAATGCTAACTGCAATATTATTGTTAAAGCTGTTATTTCACCCACTATTTAAGTTTTCTCATCTTTCTGGTTTCTTCATGACAAGAAAATAACATGGAATGTTTTCATTTGAATCTGTTAACACCCTCTCTTAAACTAAGATCTTAGATCTTTAAAAGTTCAGTTTATGAAACAGGGTATTAGGCACACATAAATGAAGACTGGCTTATATTTCAGTTGGGGTGTGTGTGTGTTAAAATAGGTTGTTTTGAATAATAAATGATTGTGAATTGGTAAAAGTTGATTTTGCTGTGAAGAACAAGATGGTAATTACCGGAAAGTAAGGACTCCAAAATGCATCTATGTAACTTACTTATATTAAATCAAATTAATGAGTTTGTAGTTAACTTTTTCCACCAAAGCTATTGTTTGATATTAATGGGTAATAGGTAGTTGACATAAAGCAAAGGACTCCTGACCACTAAAGAATTCTGTGTCTGCTATTTTCTGCCTATGCGTTTATAGGAAATTAGGTGTTTTGTGGACATAGATTTATTGAGGGGAAATCAGGCATTCTGTTTGTAAATAGTAGCTAATAGTAGTCTGATTTGTTTTGTAATAAACTTCTTCATGTATGGCTTGAAATCAGTTAATTCCCCACCACTTAGGGGAATACTTAGGGTTTGGTTTTCATTGAAGTATTTGTCTTTATAAATATTAGCCTTTTTAGTTTATAGTATTATAGCTTTCAAAGTCTTATATTTTTAATTCTTATTTTGAGAATTCTCTAGAGGACTTGATTGTGCTAGGTTGTCATTGAGCATTTATGTAGTACTCTATATTCTTTCAGGACTTTTAAATTATTTTACATATACTTTGTAGCATCTATGTGAGATATATCTGTTCACAAATGAAACTAAAACTCAAAAGAGGCTAGGCAACTTGTCCACGGTCATGCCGTTATTATTATTATGCATTCATATAGCATTTTTTCTCAGAGAAGCCGAAGGCATTTAAACATCTAGTGGTTTCAGGCATAAAATATTAAAATAATTAAGGCATAACTAGCCACCCATTTGCCTTCCCCATACATTGTCCTTGAAACATCTTAACTTTGCTAAAAGTTTTCGACATTAATGATGCAAGTCATAGAGCCCTCAGACTGTCATACTGATTTTAGTATAGAAGAGAATATACTGATATATTAGTCTTCTAGACCTTAGTTCATTGGATCTCTAGAAACATCTTTCAGCTTAAATGACAACAGGTTTGATCATATTGAAGTTTCATGATCTTTGTGATATGAATGATGCTAGAATCATGAAAGGTCATTGTTACCAACAAGTTGGAAATTGGATTTACTGTTTTCAGAAGTGCCATTGGGAGATCTTTCTATGTTGTGATTGCTGTTGTATGAGATTTTGATGAGAGTAAGCCCTTACACATGTAATACTCTTATAGATCATGTGATCAAGGTTTAACTTGTTTCTCAGATCATCTGTTCATTACCTGAATGTTTTTCCTCCGAGAATGAATGGCAATAGGGGTCCTATCTTCCTCTAGTTTACTCAGTAGGCCAAACTGAAGGGATGTACATATGCTTCAAAAAAAGCAAGTAGACGAATTATGCCTATTTTGTGAAAGCAGTGCTTTTGCTAAGAGATGTATTGCCCGTGGAGCAGTCAATCCTGATAGCCAATCAGATAAAACTGAGTTTTTTTCATTTATTTATTCTGACAGAGTCTACCATTTTTTAGCATACTTCATATGAATTAATAATTTTTGGTATACTGTTTTCAGATAATCACAGTAAAGTCTTAATTCCTCATAGTATTGTAAGAGTGGATAGTTTGAGCTAATGAAGAACATAGATATTCTAAACTTTGTTAGCCATGTACTTAAACATTTTCTTTTGTTAAACTCTTTCCCCCAGGCCTGTTCATAATTAGCAAAATTGTTTGAATTTTACTTCCTTTCCCTACCTGTATAGTAGGTAACTAAGTGTTCACAGGAGAGAGATATCCAAATTTAAACAAATAAGCAACAACAACAACAAAAAACAAAATCAAGGGTTGACTGTGAAGTCATATGTATGTTAAATTTACATATGGATTGATACTTCATAGAATGAAAGTCCATATAAGTGGGATTACATTGGACACTTGTTTAAGAACACTTATTTATGGAATGCTAAAAGGATTTCTTATAGGGCTTACATCAAGACAAATAGTTGTAGAAATTGAATGTGTGTGTTTAATGTTATAAAAGCTCAAATTATTTTTTTGCTTTAATCTGTTTTATAGTGTCTGTTTTTCAGCTTGAGAACGAAATCTGTAACAGTGCCAGGCACACAGTAGATGCTTAGTAAGTTCGTGGTGGTGATCTTCACCTCTGTTCAGATGGAGGTCAATGCTATTGTTGAAGGAAATTGCAATATTCATTATTCTTATTATAGTCTTCATCACTGAAACTCATTTGAAATAATAAATCACTTTAATGCATTCTAGCAGAATATTTTTAGATAATTCTTCAAATTCATCTGTCCCTTTTTAAGTCACTTATTCATTTCCTAACCTCCTTCCCATCTTTTCATTTCTTCTCCTTCTAATTATATCCGACCTTTTCTTGCATTTTCTTAAAACATATCTGTAATTACTTAATGTCCATTCAAATATTATACAGTTTTTGAGGGACTTGGAGTAAGATATGAACTCATCTCTTTATTATTACGATTAGTAGTTGAATAGTTGTTCTATAGGTGCCATTCTATAAATATTTATGTGTAAAACACTGTGCTAAGCTCATCAAGGGTTGGAAAAATGAAGAAAACAATAGTCCTTGCCCTCAGCAAGCGTACATAGTAGGAGAGAAATAGAGAGGGGCATGGAAATAGTCTACATGAAGCACACAAATATGTATGCTATAACTCTTTAGAAAAAAATGCGTTAAAGTAAGAACACAGCAACTATAAATTGCTGCTTCATACTAAAAAGTCACGTAGGGAGGCAGCATAGTTCTGTGGAAAAGTGATTATAATACAGAGAAAGAGCTCTGAGTTCTAGTCTTTTTACCATCACCAGCCGAGAAACACTGAGCAAATTCTCTTTGGCTTTCTTCTGTCCCCACCTTTAGTTTTTGCTGTCTATATAGTGGATCTTAACGAAATCTACTAGTTTATAAATATTGTTGTGTAATACATGTGTTTGCTTTACTTTCATGGAAGGTGTGTCCTATCTTTTTTTTATGTTACTATTGAGTAACTAATACTCTATTTTTAGTTGCTATTAAGGAATGTAATAGTAATTTGTAAATTGTATACATTTGCATAGTGACTTCAAGTGGCCTTAAATAAATAAGATTCACTGATTAGTGTAGTCACATTTTTGTATTTTGAGTTCTTTGTTTTTGGACACATGTGTAATACCAGACATTTTAAAACTTTAGGCTGTATATTCTAAGTTTCTCAAATAAACATGTATAACTTTTATAATAAGGGATGGGAAAAACCCCAACAACATTGCCTCGGTACTCATCTTCTTTGGATACAGCCATGAATCTGATTGGCTTTTCTCAGAGGCTGTTGAAGGCATCTAGCAGTGATCTTTTGATGTTTGATTTGGGAAGCAAAGAATTGCTCTTTGTTTTTTGCCTCTGAAAATTTTTATTTTCTTTTCCATTGAAACAGCTTTAAGTCTGTAACTGGGCTCCAATCAGTGTTTATACTATTAGCAAATTACCAGTCTAAATGCATCTAGCCTGTTTGTCCTCCTATTTCTAAATTGGAAGTGAGAAGCTGCTAATAACCTAAATTTCAGACTAGCATATCTGGACACTTCAAAAATGTGTAATATATACATTAATGCCCTTTGGAATAAATGGAATTTTTTGAAGATCTTTTAACTGTGCTGAATTAAAGGAAAACCCTATTCTAAGTTTATTTTATAAGTTATTCTGTGTGTCGTACAATATTTTGGTTTCATTTATAAACACAAAGGCACCTGTGAGACCTGGTATAGAATGTGACAAAATCAGAGATTAGCATAGTGACTTTGTGAAGCTGTTTTTCTGTTCAAAGGGAACCAAAATATGCACTATTTGAAGCCTAAGGATGTTGCAAATAACAAAATGAAGCGTTTGGAGACATTCAGAAGGAAGAAGCTGGCAGCAAATTGTTTGGAATTTTACTTATTGCCTTATAAAATGGATAACATACTTAGAAACTCATAAACTTGAAGGGTTTGTGTTTTGTTTTGTTTTTTAATTGGTGGTCTGTAGACCACTGGCCCTTTCTGTCCAAACTATATACACTGTCAGAAAAGTTGGGCAGGAGATACCTGGCTGAAGTGTGGATTAATGCAATTCAGTGCTTTACCTAATGCATCTGCTTAAAGCACAGGTGTTTCTTTTGTTGGTTGAATACTGTCTGATTTTCTTTCCTATGTAATTTACCTGTATGGAGATCAAGAAAGCTCCTTTCTTATTAAATAAGCTTAAAAACAAGATGAATTCACTAGATTCTTGGGTAGAATGTATTGGATAGCTATCTCCCTTTATAATGAGCATTTAAAAATCTGCCCTCCATAAAGTGGAAAATGCATTCTCTCCTGTATGGAAAACAATATAGTACTGAGATATTCCTCCTTAATTTTGGTCTGAACAAACAAAAGTGTCTGTGTTTATTCCTGCCTAATGCATCACAAATCTGCTGACATGCTAACCTTGGAGTCTTGGCTGGCGTTAATCAGGCCTGTGTACCGGCAGGAAAGATGTACCTAATGCACTCCATCAGTGCAGTTTGCATATGGAAGTTCTCACAGGGGAGCTGCCCTGTGCCAGCTGAGGGTTACCTGCCCACTGCAGTTATTGTATGTAATTATCGAACCAATCTGTTCAGCCCAGCAGGGTTTAGATGGTAATCATGAAGCAACACTTTGGAAAAGAAAGATGTAAGGCACTCTTCCCTTCTCTCATCAGTTATATGAAGTTATAGCCACTCTTATAGCTATTTTTGAGAAGCAGTACCTCCATATGTAAATCTGCTAAATGAATACCTTTCAAAGTTTCTAAAGGTTTAGTCAAGTTTTTATTTTTATGTATGTGAAGCATTTTCTTTAAGAACATAGTAGGTATCTCCAAGTTATAATCTTTTCACAGCCACCTTAACAATGATTTTCAAACAGTGGGATTAATTGTAATACATATGTAATAACAGTTCTGACCATTTGGAGATTTTAAGATAATGTGGCTTGAGTAGAGTTCGGCTTTCCCATGTAGTTCTCTTTGGAACAGAACCCATGGTTGCCATTAGGAAAAAGAACAGTGTGCTGTGAGCAGGTATTATCCTCTTTTCTAGCTATATACAAAATGGCTTGCAGCAAGGAACACGCTCAGATGAAGTTTAACTTATTAACTGTTAGAATATATAAATGAGGACATTCTTTTACATTGTGAATCTGTGAAATTTGGGACATATCAGATGGTTTTCTAAATAATGCAAACTTATTTTAGGCAACCTATAGAAACTTTGAATTAAAATTTGGATTTTAACCCATTTAAATTTAAAACTACATGGGATAAAGTTTTGAAAAATATAAAGTCTTATATTTATTACTAATGTTCTTCTAATTATACCATGTGTAGAGATGTTAAGAAATTTTAAAACTTTACACAGGGCTGCATATGTTAGAAAATGGTTGTAGTAATAGAAAGTAATAAAATGAATTTGAGCGAACATTTGGGAAGAATGGATAATTACAGAATACAGGTACTAACTCTTAAATAACACTCCACTAGAAAAACAGAAAAGGCCTGAGAAAATGGTGGGAAATTCAGATGGTTTTGGGGGATTTTAGGGGAGCTTTGTACTTTTAAGACAATTCATTTTCAGTAAGGCTTGTGGCCTTCTTAAACTTTTAATAAAAAGTATGCCAAAAGAGAAACATTTATTAGAAGTTTTCCATTATTGATTGATGAATAGAATTTTACCAACAATGTTGTATGGTACAACCAGTTATATAACATATAGGGTGAAGCTATATTTTTCCATTCATCAAGTAGATTATCCTCTCCCCAGCACTCCCACCCACATTGTAAGTATCATTGGCCTGAGTGAGTGGTGGGTGATAGCAAGTTTGTAAAACACTTTGTTTTAAAAGAGAGTTTCTTTTTTTTAATTATTATTATTTTATTTTATTATTTTATTTTTTTTTAGTAGAGACAGGGTCTCGCTCTTGCTCAGGCTGATCTCGAACTCCTGAGCTCAAGCAATCCTGCTGCCTCGGCCTCCCAGAGTGCTAGGATTACAGGCATGAGACACCGTGCCTGGCCTAAAAGAGAGTTTCTGTATGGTCAGTCGTGATGGTTAAAACATACCTTTCAATGATGAACTATATAAAGCATGAAAAGTTAGAGGTGGATGCAACAAATATACATACCATCCAGACTGACTGTATAATTGAAAGTTCTCTTACTCCCATTTTCTTCCATCCTTCATCCCTTCCCTTAGTTAACCACTATCCTGAACTTATGAATATTCTTCTTGTATGTTTTGACATACCTGTACCTATGTGCATTTATATATACTGTGTGGTAAGTTTGTATATTTACTTATTTAACCATCAGACTACATCTCTCTCTCTCTTTCTTAAATTTTTATGTGTAAGAAGCGAAAGAAAGAAATTGAAGAAAGCACAGAATCTAGTGTTGAAGATATGGAATGCTCAAATACACAGACAGAGGAGGCCCCACAAACCCGTAAGTTGAACAGTTTTGCTTAGCTTCTTCCATATATAGACACAAATTTCATTTCCTCCCACTAGGTGAGGGGTTAACTACAGGGGGTCATCACATTTTGATTTTATAAGAAAATATCATATAAGATCTTATATTTGCATAGTATGTATCACAGTGTCTTTTGTACACACGTTATTTACTCTTCACAATAATCAGGAAGTTGGGACTGGGGAGCTAGCCTCATTTTGCAGATTTGGAGCCCAAGACACTGAGTGTTTAAGTGACCGAGCTGCCAGGCGTGGTGGTGCACGCCTGTTGTCACAGCTGTTTGGAGGTTGAGGTGGGAGGATTGATTGAGCCCAGGTGTTCAAGTCCAGCCTGGGCACCATAGAGACCCCATCTCTAAAGGGAAAAACAAACAAAGTAAATGATAGAGCTACTATGAAAAGGTTAGAGGTGGAGAGCAGAACTCTTAATTCTCAGGCCAGTGTCTTTGTACTTGCTCACACTGATCCCATGTAACTCTGGTATGATAGTGGATGTTAGGAGTCAGACATGAGCTTATAGCAACTGCCAAATTCCACTTGCCTGATTGTTCCCCATAAAAGTCTGCCAACTCCTCTTTTCTCTGAACGAGTTAGGAGGCAAGGAATTAAAGCTTTGACTTTTCAAAGCTCTTGAAGTAAAAAACCAGGTATGAAGTAATTTCTCAGATCGCTTATAAACCGGGATTGATGGCACTTCCAATAATGGAGTAGTTTCAGAAATGACATTAGCAAACGTCTGCTAAGGGCAACATCTGCAAAGGGCAAAACTAGGTTGGACTTTGGTATGTTTAATAAACTGCCAGTCAGTGTGTTCCAAGTTTTCTAAAGTATGATTTACTTGATTCAATGAGGAGAGATTCAGTGCTGTGCTGTCCACATGCTTTTTTTTTTTTTTTTTTTTTTTTAAAGATTTCTCTCTGGTCTGCCTTTTGTTTGTTTACTGTTTTGTTGGTCCTGAAATATTTCTTGATTTCTAATGGAAAAAGGCTTATTTTTGTTAGAAATTTTATTAAAGCCTAAGTGCCCTATTAAGGCCAATGATGTATTTAACCTTGCCTTTGACAGTGGCATCGATGCATATTTGTGGAAAGCAAAGTATTCAACTTTTTTGAAAGAGAATCATCTTTGCCCTGATTTATTAACATTTTCTTCCTTACATATTGTGGGTAGGACATCCTTAGGTTTATCTGCTTTTACCCAAAGCATACTTGTATTACCTGAAGAGGGAATATATAACTTCACTCTGGAGGCTAAAGGTTTTGAAGTAGTCCCTCTCTTTTTTTTTCTGCTGCCTTCTTCCATTCGCTACTGTCTTTTTTCCCTTCCTCCCCTGTCTTGTTCGTTTTGTTATTAGGAAGTGAGGAGTCCCAAGGAGCAATACATCGAAGCATGTGTCAGCCAGAGGCTAGCAGCAGCAGCTATGACAGTGAGTGGGGACAAAATTAAGGAGCATTTATAAAGATAGAGTAATATTCTTACTATTAAAAAAATCCTTTAAATTTTAAAACTGTCAATTTTAGTTTAGGAAAGGTCCTCCATCATCCTAGTAAGGCTGATACCCGTTAAGTCTAAGGCGAAGTCACAGCTGTGCATGGGGAAGACTCATGTCTCTCTTTACTGCCTGGATGTCATTTGTTACCTGAACTTTGCCTAATGAGCACCAGAGGTATTTGTCTTGATAGATAAATGGTTATAAATTCTAGTATAATTATGAAAATGCTTTTTTATACCTAAAATTTTAATGTAAGGTCCCCTACTGATGGTTTTTCCCATGAGAAAATATGTTAGTATTTTTGTTATTTTATTAATGACAAAAGAGTAGATTCATGGATAATGTAAGGAGAACAATTCAGATTGTTTTTGACATAACTTTTTAAGAAGATAAAAAATAATCAGAGTCTCCCTTATTCATATAAACTCTGAAGTGCTTTACTTAAATGCTGTTTATTTTCCCATTGCAATTTTTTCCCTGAAAGTACAAGGCTAGTTAAGGTATTTTACTATAAAAATATTCATAAACGAGAGATATATTACCTGACATGGTAAAATGTTATTGCTTCCAGTAAAAAAGAAAAAGCCAAGGGTTCATATAAATGTATATTTTTGTATTCATCAGTTTAAAGTAACTTGAAGGAGATGAAACGTTATTACATTTGAATTTTTTAATTTTTAAGAAATATATAATACAGTTCAGTGAGTTCTGTATTTTAGGGCTTTAAGATTTTGTCTCATAAACGTATTTCAAGAATGGTTACCTCTAACAGCAGCTTTAGAAATGTCAGTTTCTTCATTAACAATTTTATTTTCAAACACAATTTATGATTTACAATATGGTAAGAGATTTTTCTCACTGTGCGATCTTTCAGAATGCTGTGCCTAGCAAAATGGGAGCAACTTTCCTTTAATATCTATTTAGACCATTTTAAAAACGTGTATAATTTTCTTGATACACCTAAACTCATTTTGAATAGTTGGGGGTCTATTGTGTAAGAACACATTCTGAAAGCTTTCAAAATGTGTATTGTGTGGGGTTTTCTCAAAGAAAGAGAGGGGGTGATGGGGCGGTTTTCAAGAACAGAGGCCTCTAATCCTTTTATTTTTATGCAAGGCATAATTTTTACCAATTGAGAAAATTTGGTTATTTGCTGCAAGTAATTTTTCCCCCTCACAAAATGATAAGCCTTAAAAAACCATGCATATTCTGGCATTTCAAAACCATGCCAATATTTTAGAATTGTGCTAAAAATTAGTTAATGTAGACATGATATTTATGGCTAGTATACTTAGTCCCTCCTGTTCATAAAATGAAGACTACTCTTGTTGGTGTTATTTTTGAATGTTTGAAGGACACTAAAGTAACAACGATAGAGCTATATTTAAATAGCATTATTCTCATTAAGGTCCTAAGTTGACATTTTACTCTTAAATTAAATATCATTGCCGCTTATCCCCTTGGATTTGGGACCATTCCCGAGCAATCTTTGGGGAAAGCATGACTAGTCAAGAAATAGATATTTTTAAGGGCACCCTGCAAAGAAATTTCCCACTTGTTTTTTTTCTTCTGCATTATAAAATCATAGGAGTATCCCAAACTTGTATATGTTATTTTTCAAATGTCAAATTATTAATAGATACATTAGTCTTATGATTAGACCTTTTATCAGTACTAGTGTATTATGAAAATGGTTATATTTTGAAGAGACAAGAAGATAGATTTCTTTTCCTGCAACAATTAGAATTGATTATTAGGGAAAATATTGATACATGCAGCAAAGTCTCCAAGGTGCTTAGGACCGATTATCTAATAAATTTCAGGTGGCGATAGCATTTTTAGTTGCAGCAAGAAACTTTAGATTGAAGGGGAAAAGCAGCAATGATATTTAAGAGTAAAATGTCCAATTAGGACATTAATGAGAATAATGCAATTTTAATATAGCTCTGTTGTTATTTTAGTGTCTTTTGTAATGTTATAGTTTCAAAAATTTACTGCAAGGGAGGTGTATTATAATATTGATTATTGTCCTTGATTTTGTGATATCCCATTATGCCAGTCTCACTATCACATTATCAGTTTTGTGTGTAGAATTAATTTCAAAATTCTTGAAATAAAAACCTAAAAATCTACTGTAGGATATTTTTAATAGAAGGCTACATCACAAAAATTGAAGAAAAACCAGATTTTTAAATCAATCATAGTTCGTTATATAGTTACGTATTATGAGTAGCAGGGAAAAAAGATATTCATGTAAGTCTGAGGTTTGCTTTAATTGAGCTGTATGGCAATAAAATAGAAACTATAACTTGGAAAAATAAAAGCACTATCTTTTAAACTGACCTTCCAGTGAAGTAAATAAACCTTTCATCAGAAAACCTTTAGAGACTGTTTATTATTACACAATGTGTGGTAGAAATTTTGTGCCAGATTCAAAGAATGTTTCATACTTTTCAGAAAAGAAGTGTTGATCTCTTTTTTGTTTAGTTCAGTCATTGATTAGTTATGGGCATCTCACAGTCCCTCACTCTGGTGACCCTGCTCGTTGCTGGCAGAGTGCAGCACGAGGCAGTGGGAAGGAAACGGCCACACCTCGCTTGCTAGCCCTAGGCAGCTGGGATCAGGCATATCCTTCTGACTCTGCTGTGCTCAGAGTTGACGGTGGAGTGGGGGTGGTGGGAGTTGAGGGGGAAAGCCTCCTTGCTGAGGCAGAATTCTCATGCTCCCAACAGAGAATCACTGATTTGTTCTAACCCAAAAAGAGTTGGATGAGAACTGTCATAGAGACTTAGACAAGTTTCAGATGTGATGCTTTTCTAGGAGGCTACTTAGTTGGGATCTGCATTATTCCTAGTGGAAAAGACTTTCCATTTTAGAATGTCGAGTGCTCTCCTGCCTGAAAAGTATAGTTAATAGACTTTAAAAAGCAACTCATTTAGAATAAATTTCCTTGCTTTTCATGTACGCGTAACCTTGTTGCTTCTTCCGAGGAATAAATGCTTCTTATTGCTACAGTTTACATTTGGTGTTAATGTTTTAAATTTTACAATAAAAATTTTGGGGAGAAATACTTTGTTATCACTATAAATTAGATATATTTTTATCAGTTTAAGAGTTTTTATATGGCTAAAAAAGGCTTTATTAGCGTATTTTTTGACATTAAAAATTGAAAAAATTTTCTAAGATTTTCAGGGTATTTGACAGTTGTACTTTTGTGTGCAAATTTCATCTCTGCAAACTTATCAATCAGATTTTTAAATATTAACAACTGTATATAGGAATATTTCTATTTTTTGTTCTTTTGCTTTTATAAATTACTGATTCATGATTAAATTTCTTTGATTTTTCTTCAAGGTTCAAGAACCAGAAAGAGAGTCCAGAAGTAATTCAGATGCTGTGAATTTGAACTTTTTTTTCTTCCTTTTCATTTGATTGTTTTTCTCCTTTTCTATTTGAATTGTTTTATTTTCATGTGAGTCTTGTGGGGTGGGAATAATAATTAAATACCAATGTCTTCAGAAAACAAACTTTTTTATTAAAATACTTTGTACAATTTATTAAAGGCTAATTTATGAAATTTTGTAATCTTCAGGTTATGCTCTTTCTGTGTTTGAGGTTTTGAAGGACGTGCAAGAAAAATTACTATGATACGCACTTTTCTAATTGTACATTTCCCAGAATGGATAAAAATGTTTGACAGAGCCCTCAGTTTTAAGGAAATCCAAAACTTAAAATAAAGATCTCTTTTGCTTGAAACAAATACACAATTTGTTATGGTTATGAGGTTTGATTTGTATTGATTTTGTTCTGGTCCATAAACATTTATTGAGCACCTGCTATATGAGACAGGTGGTACAAAGAAGGGAAATGAATATGAAAGAAAAAGTGGAGTATGTATGTCTGTGAGAAAGAAAATATACATATTTAAGAGATTACATAAGAATTACATAAGTATGCAAGCTGTATGGCAAAAAAACAGGTGATAAATTATCAAGAGGTGGCAAAGATTCTGTAAAGAGTGACTTCTTTTAAGTAAGTCCTGTGAACTAGACATATATATAGCCTGTTCATTCACAGGAGATTATTTTTCTTACAAGTTTTGTTTTTACGGCATGTAATATTTGTACAGTAAACCAAGCACCTTAGTGTTTTAATGATAAGAAATTTTTAAGATGTGAAGTTTTTTTAGTTGCCTTAGGCACAGGAGCTTGGAATTTTAACATATTTGTGAACAGTTTCAAGATACATTCCTCAAAATTTACTTTGTTAGAGAAATTCCGATTGGAATATATTTTCTAGTAGGGGGCACACCTTACCATGTATCGCATGTACAATGTTTTTAGGTGCTACATGGACACAGATTCATTTAAATATTTAAGTATTTTAATATGTAATCAAAATACAGCTAGTACATTAAACTAGTGATTACTGCTTAGGACAAGTCTATAGTAGGTATTTCACTTTTTAAAAAGTGAGTTAATTTGAAGAAAATATTAAGAAAATAATTGTAAAGGGAGGATGTAGGCTTACCAAACATTGTCAAGGTTGTACCAAGTTTGAGAAATGCTGAACCAACACAGACTAAAACTTTTGGCTTTCTGATGTGGATATTTAGTTGTTATGTGAAACATTTATCACTGTAATGGTCAGATACTGAAAAATGGGAAACAGATATACAGATTTTCCTTTGAAGGTTAATCTTTTAATGCTTCCTGAAGTTCTAAAACTATGTGTCTTTATAGAATAGAGAATTAGATTTTGGGGAGAGACTCCTCCTGCTTTTTGTAGAATGTGGGGTTTTGGTACTCATTAGTGTTATGATCCCAAGTTTATTTGTAACACCTCAAGTTCTGTTTTAAACACATTGACGCTTAAAATAGGAAAAAATGTGTGTGATAATGTGTATATGCCTTAGCCTTTTTTATCTTTCAAAACACAAAAACATAGCAAAACCTATTGGTTAAATATTAAGAAAACAAATATTTCCTCACATATTGTTTCAAACAAGTGCTGGCATTTTCTTGAATGTTACTGTATTGGCAGGGCTACAGAAGTTAATAACAAACTACTAGCCATAGTGGCCAGTTTGATTAATCAGCTGTGTCCCTTGTTCTGCTATTCTTTTGTTCTCTACCTTGTACTGTTTTCTCCTACCTCCTTTATTATGGTTAAGCAACCTCCTTGCCATTCAGAGATGCTTTTTTTTTCTTGTCCCTTTCAGTTTTATATTTATTATTTTTATCTTGAAATGTTTTTCTTTTCTTTTTAATCCCTGAATGGAGTGGATTTGCCTTCTCTGCTCTCCCTTCACAATGCAGCTTCCATATTCTAACATGTTCTTGGCCCCATTGTGTCCTGCCTTCCCTGCCATTTTCTTAGGTCCTTAGTGATCTGAGCTTTTCCTGTCTGTTGTGGATCAACACCTCTGCCCGGCTCTTATGCTTCGTGCAACAGGATTTATACATGCTCTACATTTTCTAGAAAGCAACTGATAAATCTTTGGTAACTAACTAAACCCTAAAGTAAAGTAGCTTCTAGGTGTTCTTCCATAGTGATCTCTTAAGACAAATCAAACACTAATAGGCCAGAGTTATAAACCCCTGATTTTTTTTTTTTTTTTTTTTGAAACAGAGTCTCACTGTGTTGCCCGGGCTAGAGTGCCGTGGTGTCATCCTAGCTCACAGCAACCTCAAACTCCTGGGCTCAAGCGATCCTCCTGCCTCAGCCTCCCGAGTAGCTGGGACTACAGGCATGCGCCACCATGCCCGGCTAATTTTTTCTATATATTTTTAGTTGTCCGATTAATTTCTTTCTATTTTTAATAGAGACGGGGTCTCACTCTTGCTCAGGCTGGTCTCAAACTGCTGAGCTCAAACAATCCACCCGCCTCGGCCTGCCAGAGTGCTAGGATTACAGGTGTGAGCCACCGCGTCCGGCCAGCCTGATTTTTTTTAATTACTAAATTAAATGTGCATGTAAGACCCAAGTTGCATAGCAATAAATTAGTGGTGGAAATATAAATTTATATATATTTGTATGTAGATATACACAGTTGAGCATTGTATGCTTGTTCTTTAAAATTCTAATTTTAATGCTCTGTATTCTTCTGATTATCAAGGTATATTAATGCATGGTCCTTGTAGAAAATTTAGGACATACAGAAAAATGTCAAGAGACAAACAAGCCATAATGCTGCCACCCACAGGCAACCACTGTTAATATTTTGACCCCTTCTCTTCCAGTTATTTCTATGCAGTTTTATCTTTAAATAGTTATACTTTATGTAAAATCTTATATTCTGCTTTTTAAAGCTAACATTAACTACTTTTCATGTTATTACAGATACTTTATGAATGTAACTTTTATGATTCCATGGTATCTTTTCTTACAGATTTATGTTACTTTCATGACCTTTCCCTAATATTGGACATTTAAGTTGTTTTCAGTTTGGGGATATTATAAACAAGGTTCTTAAACAAAATTGGACAGAAATCTTTGTCAACATGTATGCATATTTTCTTAGATTTACAAAAGGGAACCACTGGGTCAAAGATCATGAAATGGAAAGCTATTGATGTGTATTACCAAATTGCTTTGCAAAAATCTATTTGAATATTTTCCCCAGTAAATCAGAGTACCCAACTTAAATTTTTGTCATCCTTGAGGGTTATAGACTGAATGTTTGTGTCCCACTCCCCCGAAGTTCATATGTTACAGCCTAACCCACAAGATGATATTTGGAAGTGGGGCCTCTAGGGGTGATTAGTGGAGCCCACATGAATGGGATTAGTGCCTTTATAAGAAGAGACAGGAGAGAGATGATGTTTCTCTCTGTTGTGCAAATCTGGAAGATGGCCTTCACCAGGGATGGAAGCTGCTGGTACTTTGTTCTTGGACTTTCCAGCCTCCAGAACTGTGAGAAATAAATGTTTATTGTTTAAGCCACCCTAGTCTATGATATTTTTCTTAATAGCAGCCTGAATGTACTGAGATAGTAAGTTTTATTTTTATAATTTGATAAGGTAAATTTTTTTTGATGCTAGTGAACCTGAACAGTTCTTTATTTGTAAACTAGTCATTCTATTTTCTCTTTGCTGTATTTGTATGTACTGCTTATATATAGTAATGACCTTAATCCTTTGTCATGTTTGTTGCTGACTTTTTCCTATTTATTTTTTGTCGATCATACATTTTTTATTTTTATGAAGTTCAGTTTTTATGGCTTTAACCTATTGATCTTTTCTTTGTAATTTCTGCCACTGTTTTAAAATATTTTCCATCCAGAAATCAGAAATATTTACTGTGACTTTTTCTAGGCTTTCAGTCATAATGCTTCTAAATTTTCAATCCATATGGAATTTATTTTGGTGTATGTATACCGTGAGGTGAAGATCACAATGGATTTTTTCCCAAACAGCTAACCAGTAGCTCCAGTACCATTTGTTAAATAAATTCTGTCTCCCACCCCTCTTCCACCCTGGTTTGTGATGCCTACTTTATTACATATTAAGTTCTCATGCCAGGGTCTGTTTCTGGACTATCTGTTCGATTTCATTGATCTGTCCTATGCCAGCACCACACTGATTTAATTAATGCCATTTTACTTATTAATTCTTACTTATTGCCCAGACCACATTAATAGCAATCAAAATGAAAGAAAAAAAATTCACTTGTGATCCTGCTACCACTACAGAAATCAAACCCTTGTTCTTTGGCTATGTTATGCTTAGTCTCCGTTCATGTCTGCTTAACTTCTTATAGTTATAACAGTTGCATAGATAGAATTTTATAGTGCTTTTTTTAAAGTTCCACAGGTTATTCTGTAACCCACTCATTTATTAAGCTCTACTTACATAGAAAGTACAAGACACACTAAAGAATTATTTGTAAAAGGGTCTTTATATACATACAGCCTCATACATTTTATTAGTAATTCTCCACAGTATACTGCTGACCATATGGTTTAGATAATTCTCATTATCACTTGTGTGTTATTATACAAATAAAGTGCTTATCATTTCCACTGTACTAAGGGTGTGTTTATACATATAATGGTGAGTTTCTTTTATTATGGCATAGCATTTTGCAGCCTAAGGTCATTCCTGAATTTTATAGTTTGTCTCATCATGAAGTTACCTGTAAAACTACATGAAGTAAATTTAGTTTTATTTCCACTGCAAATGATTTTCAAAAAAACTCTCTTTTTAACTGAAGTCCAACATTTGTTAGAATGTTGTTCTGAAATATCAGAAGTATGAGTGGAGATGATCTGCTAGATAATCTTTGTGCCTGGGGTGCAGAGGCAGGAAGGAGCTTCAGGAGCGCATCCACAGAGTATGAAGTGGGGAGGAGGTGGGACAGTAGTCTGAAATCTTTCCATTTTTTGTAGGTTGTCTTTCTGCTTCTGATATCTTTTAGAAGCAAGTGAAAAGTGACCACAATTATGTAAAATGAAAACCTTACAACACCTGGGCAACAGCTTCTTTATAAATGGAAAAATTGCTGTATTCAATATTCTCTCTGGCCTTGATGCAAAAATCATAGTACAGATTGTGGTGGTCTTTGGTATAATTCTCAGGCATGAAAAAGGCCTCTACACACTTTCTCAAACTTTCCTCATAAGGTACTAATATGTGTTAGTACTTAAAAGTCAGGATAGAGCAACTAAAAGTTTTGCTGAACCTGAAGACTAGAAAGTTACAATTGGGAAGTGATTCTGTTAAATTGCCTAGTGAAGAGAGCAATAGTTTATTTCTGGAACTTTTCTAGGTAGAGAAATGTGCCTTCAAGATCCTTAAGAAGACCTTTCACGTCCTGGGCATTTTAATCCTTTTCCACCCTCTAAAAAACACAAACACCCAAAATTTGTTCTTTTGTCTTCATTTATTTCATTAACTGTTACAGAGTATTTTGGTGTGAACACATGAGTCAATTCAACCGGCGGAGTATGAAGTATGCACATTGTAATCTGCTTGAGGTTCTATTAATAATTGCAAAGGTACATGATCTTGACTGTGCACCCTCACCCCCACCCCCTGCAACCTCTGGCTAAGCTTTAGTCCAGAAATCCTTAGCAGATATTTAAAAGCTTATGACTAAAATATGTAGTTTACCCTACCATTTATTATTTAAAGAAATGTTTTTCTTTTCCTCTCCCCCTGACCCCGCTTTTTTTTTTAAATTCCTAACCAGGCTTTTGAAAGAGAAGCTGTCTGTATTCTAGGTGCTACAGTCCCCAAAATAAGTCTGATATGTCATGCAAAGTGTTCAGAAAGCAAAGGTGGCTGAAATTACATCAAAATGTTTTCCAGGGACCGTCTGTTCCTGTAGAGGTCAGAGAAGCCACAGTCTGCAAAAACACGATTTGAAGTCAAGAGTCCAAAACACCTGCTGTTCCCAATGAACTGTATGATGCACATAGAAAGTGTTTCGAAGGGAGGGTCAAGCTAAGTGAACAGTTATGATAATACCTGGTTGGTCTTGTAGCAGCAAAATTGAGGGGAAATACGAAACTTTAAAGAAAATATTTTTTGGTGTTATTGTTGATATCCCTATTTGAATGTAAAGTCCCTAACACAAAAGAAGCAAGCTGCCTTTAGACTGCATTTACTGCTCTTGATGACTCCAGTTGTGTGTAAATATTAGAAAACAGCAGGGTCCTGCATTCCAAGAATCACTTGAGCAGTGCCACGAAGACAAGTGTCCTTACTGGTATTGTAGTCATACTCCCAAGCTCTCCTGCTGTTTCTAATCTGTGCGCACAGCCGTGAAAAAACTGGACTGACATTTACAGGCACAGCAGGGAGACACTTGACTAGGGAATGTTAAAGACTCCAGTACCTCCGATTCAAAGTGGCCACCACACATGGTAAATCTTCACAGGAGAGCTAGTCTGCACTTCAACTGATGGCCATAATGAGGGTATCTGTAATGAAGCAAAGAAGTAGAATATTTTTTCCTTCTAAGCTCAACTTTTTGGCGGTCAGATATTTATTGTTGCCTTTTTTAGACCTAAATATCTATAGGGAGAATCTAATTCTGTATAGGTGAAGGATCTTTTTCTTTTGAAT
The DNA here is from genome assembly GCF_000956105.1 of Propithecus coquereli. Classification (NCBI taxonomy): domain Eukaryota; kingdom Metazoa; phylum Chordata; class Mammalia; order Primates; family Indriidae; genus Propithecus; species Propithecus coquereli. The sequence continues at coordinate 1,369,015 of NW_012148731.1, forward strand.
TGTGCTTTCTGGAGCGTCTGTTTTCTTCCATCCTTATTCCTCAGTCCTTGCTAGGGTTTTATAGGAATGTTCCTCAATAAAAGAGCATTTACCCATCAACTCTGAATAGAAATAAAATTTCCTGGAATCTGTTATAACTAGTATGTAAAAGAGGGTCAGTTGCTTTCTAGCTCGAGTTTGACAGACTTTACGCCCTGTTTTGTCCCAGTGAGCTGCCAGATTTGTATGCCATAATACCAGTAATGCAATTAGGTTTGCTGCACATTGTCTGGTTGACTTCTCAGTTAAGAGTTTCTTTCCCTATGGGAATAAGACTAGACAGACTGTCATTTGCTATTACTAATTCTGCTTAGCATTATCACTGGAGCTTTTTTTTGTAATTAGCTATCTTAGTTGGCTCTTAAATTTTAATAGCCAATTGAAGCTACGTTTTAGCCAAGTTCCATATCTAAATTGCATTCAGTCCATTAACAAAGTTGGTTAAAAGGCTATTAAAACAAAAGCCAATATATGGTGGTTCACACTTACATCTTCGCAGCAGTAGCAATGCCAGCTTCCCCCGAGTATCTCTAAGGGAGCTTACTCTCAAAGTTACACATAAGCTGGACTCAGCTTCCGAGTAGCAAGAAATTAATATTGACAAGATTCTTAGCGTGGTAACATATTGAAAAACGTCACTGCCTACTCCCTTTACCTTTTTGTGAGGGCTCTTCCGGGGTTTGGTTTTATCTGGTTGATGGTGATGGAGGGAGGAAGAAAGGGCATTTAATATTCCAACTGAAAATCGACGGCTTTTGAAAAATGAATAATTGAAATGATGTTTTTCTCCATTTCGGCTGATCAAAATTATTAGCAAAACCATCTGAGGCACCTTCTGGTAAAATTGTAGTCTTGCTGGGTTTAGTTTGTAAAACATTCTGCCAGACATTTAAAAAAAAGAAAATTGCAGCAGAGCCAGCACAGAGGCCCAAAGCACCGCTTGCCTGATCGATCGTCCCCATTGTTGTTAGGGGATTCAGAAGACCGTTCCTCACACTCCCCCACCCTTGGCAAATTAGTTAACCATGATTTTAGTTTCTAGATTGAGTCTCCCTTCCTCCAAATTGGGACATTGGATCTGTTTTCCATTTTCAACTTAATTTCAAAAATTTTTTAAATTTGTAATACAGGCTGTCAAAAGAAGTTGGGCCGGTACAGGGTGTGTTCAGTTAACACTTCTTCTCTGAATCATTAGAGCCTGGGAATGAAGATGCAGGGAGAAGATAAGTCTTGTCACCTTGACTCAGCCGGTGCATCTGCAGCAGCGCCCCCTCCCACCCTGCCCCGTTTTGCCAATGTCTTGTTTTGAAATGAATAGTTTTTCTGCTCCAAAAATATACAGACTTTTTAAGACTCCAAATGATGGCTTCTGTTTCTCCATTCAGAAGATATTAGGAATTGTAATTTAATCTTACATTTTTTAAAGTCACAGGAGAGTTTTAATACTTTCCATCTCCTTATATTTGGCCATTCTTCAGTTAGCTTTCCCTAACACTCCAGAACTACTATCAAGCTTTACTCTCAGTGGCGCCATTTTCCCTACCAAAGGCCACCTGGCAGACAAAACTAGGTAGAGATCATTCTAGTGAAACCCCAACAGTCATTATAGTTACATTTCCATTTTAGTAGCCCACATTTACATATAATCTTTCATTTTCCTCCAGCCTCTGGCTAGATGACTGAAGTGCTATCAATGGAAGTGGTTTCATTGACAAAGGTGAAGAGCTTCATGTGTCTTAGCAAAGGAACAGAAACGCTGGATTTTTGTTCTACACCAGAAGCTGATAGAAAAGGGAAAAAGAGGCCATTTTATCTACTGTTAGATTATATGTAATAAAATTAATATGCTATTAAAAATGTATATGTAACCAATTTGCCTTGGATAAAAATAGAACTGGCTATGAAAATCTTGTCACAAACTGTAAGAGGTGGGCTTGACAGCTTCTCCATGGAAGGCGGGGTGGGAACAGCCCTCTGATTTTTAAGAGCCTCCAGCTGTTGATTGATGACCTTTGTGGGCTGTAAATGAATGCAGTGTGTGTTAGACCTCACTCATCCCTACCTCATTTTTAATTGATTTTTGGGAAATACTTGTGTTTTGAATAGGTGTATGTACATGGTATGTGATATAAAAATCAAAAGGAATAAAGGTAAGTAGTGAAAGTTCTTAAGCTGAAGATCATGGACCTTCACATGGCATATGTGTAGGAAATAATCCTGTTCTATTTGTTGCATTAACAACCAAAAGAATCCATGACCAAAAAAAAAAAAAAATCAAGAACCTTTCCTCCACCCTGGTTTCCCTCCCCAGAAATAACAACTGTTATAGGCTTGGATAGCCTTCCAAAGCCACACTCTGCATATCTGTGTGTGTGCGTGTGTGTGTGTGTTTCAGAGAAAGAATGAAAGCTGTTTTTTCCTACGTCGCAATTTATTGGAATAAAGGCTTTAGTCAAACTATGAAGTCAAATATTACCTGTTAATGTTTTTAATTCATGATGTCAGGGAATATATTTTGTCTTATCATTCAGTCTCAGTTGTACATCATCATCTTGGAAGATCTCTTAATTATACCCATTCGTAGAAGCTTTGGCTTTGCCTGTCTGTTCACACCGGAGGGAGGTAACTCTGACTCTAGAGCCCAACACAGTCCTTCGCATCGATTTTCAAAGACCCGCTGATCTGCGCCAGTTACCTGCTGCATATCTGCAGAACATGGTCTTCGTGCGATGCCTCTTCTCCCCTGCCCTGGGCTTTGCTCTTTGTCTCTCCCCTGCGTTGGATCACCTGTTTCCTGATCCACCGTGGTACTCTTTCTTGGTTTACTCCTCTTATCTGGTGGAGCACAGCTTTCATTAGTTGCCTGAGAAAAAGATGTGTGGGAGGTAAATTTTTTGAAATCTTGCATGTCTGAAAATGTCTTTGTTCTAGCTTTCCTCTTGACTGATTGTTTGATTTGTATAGAGTTATAGATCAGAAGTAATTTTTTCTCAGAATTTTGAAGGCATTGCTCTGATATCTTCTGGTTCCAGTATTGCTGTTGATCAAACTTGAAATTATTCCGATTTCCTGTCTTTTGTACGTGACCCATTTTTCCCCTCGCCTTTTGAAGGGCTTTCTTTCTCTCCCTAATGTCCTAAATTTCACAAATATATTGATGTGGGACTTTTCTATGGTTCCTATCCCTGTAATCAGAAAACATATCCAAGGGAATTTTTCTTGAATTATTTTATTGATGATTTCCTCCTTTCTCTCTGTTCTCTCTTTGTGAAACTTCCATTATAAACATTTTCTCTTTTGTTTGCTGTACTTTGTGGGGAATTTTCCTCAACGTTTTCCTGATTTTTTTCTTAATTCTGCTATGATGTTTTTAATTTCCAGGAGCTTTTTGTTCTCTTAATTTTTGTTTTTTAAAGCATTCTGGTCTTAGTTCATGGATGCAGGATCTTCTTATATCTCTAAGGATTTTATTAATAATTGCAACATTTGGAAGTTCCCTTTTCCCCACATAGCCTCTATTTCTCCAGGTCACACCATTATTTTGTTCTTTCATTTTAGATGTTTTTCTCAAATGCCTGTTGGTCCTTGGCTGTCTGTTCATACATGAGAAGAGTGAGCCATGAAACAGGTGATCGGGAGTTCCGAGTCTGTGTGTGTGATGGGCAGGGGGTTTGGAGCTGTCATTTTTTTAGCATCTCAGGTGGGCCAGTTTTACAAGAACCCTGTCTCTTAACTTGAATCCGCAGAAAGATGAGCCTGAGACAAAGGCTTACATGGAGGTAGTTTACTTCTGAATGTGATCCCAGGGAGAAGTGAGGGACAAGGGAGTAAAAACAGGGAAGAAGGGAGAACCACCACAGATGCATCAGGTTGGCCACCGCTAGGAGCGACAGACACCCAAATCCTGCAGGATCTTCCAAGGAGCCTATGAAATACATCTCACAGCCTGTCTTTGGATGCTAGCTTTCCCACACTTCTGAGTTGCACACGGGGAATTCCCACTGTTCCTGGCCGGCATCCCATGCGACCCCCAGAGAAGGGAGGGAGAGGGGCCATCAGGCAGCACTCGGGAAGCTGGGGGAGCCTGCACAGAGTCGGTCACTGTTGCTTGGGCTGGTAAGAGCAAGGATTTGAAGCCATGCACAAGAGGTACCTCATATACTGCCATGTGATTATCTGAAGGTCTTTCCTCTCGGACTGGTCAATTTTCTCAGAGAAGATTCTTTCTGTCTCTTGCCCAGAGGGTGAGTTTTGAATGCCAGAGTTAGGAGAGCGCCATCTAATTTGTCCATTTGGCCTTTCATGGATTGTGCTTTTGGTGTCAAGTATGAGAACTGCGCCAGCCCCAGATTCTAAAGGTTACTGTTTTTAAATTTTTCCTGAAAGTTTCATAGTTTTATGTTTTACATTTAAGGCCATGATCCATTTATAGTTATTTTTTGTATAAGCTGTGAGTTTTATTGGCCAGGTTCTGTTTTTTGCTTATAGATGTCTAGTTGTTGCTGGACAATTTTGGTGCCATACTTGGTGCCCGCTTGGCATGGAAAAATTGAGGTGCTTCCAGATGAGGATGGGTAGCATGGAGAACAGTTAAGAAACCCTGTTACACAGGAAACGGAAAAACTGGGACCACAGTCTGGAGAGGAGGTCAGAGGTGGTCGTGGGGAGTGTGGTGGAGAAGGTCAGTGCCCACTAACATTTGAAAACCTGTCACATGGAAGAAGAAGACTCTTTTGAGTCATTGGAGAAGTGAGTCACTAGGCTAGTTAAAGAGGGTTGGCCCAATGCAGGGAAGTGGCCAAAAAGCTATTTAGGTTCAAATGGAACCAGCAAACCCTTGAGGCTGTAAACTCTTCACCTCTGGAAACTTCAGAGATTGCTAAATATATTATGTGGGGGTTCTTATATTAGAATTTCCATCTTTTAATAGTAATCAAGTTAAAGATTATTAATATTAACCTGAGTGCTTACTGTGTTCCAGGTACAGTGCTGTTTTATAGACATCGTCTCATTTAATCTCCATAACAACCCTGTGCAAGGGTGCTATGATTTTCCAGGAATCTGATGCCTGAAGAGGTCAAGTTTGACTTGCTCAAAGTCACACAATTAATTAGTTGTACAGCAGTATCTGAACCCAAACCTGTTTGGATCTTCAGACAGGTCTTCAGAGCCACCCCCGTCACTACTGTCCCCTGTGGCCGCAATCTCTGTAACTTGATACCATGCACAGCCATTGCAACCCGGCCCTTGCACCCCCCAAACGTTTTCAACCCGGATTGTATTGGTCAGTGTGGGCTAAGTCATACTTTAGTAACAATTCCAAAATCTTAGTGGTTTAAAACTGACAGGGATGATACTATAATGATGAATAAATGTCATTATACATTTGTCTAAACCCATTGAACATACAACACCGAAAGTGAACCCTGATGTAAACTGTAAACTTTGGGTGATAATGATGTGTCCATAGGGGTTCATCAGTTGTAACAAACGTACCGCTCTGATAAGGGATGTTGATAAGGGGAAAATTGTGTGTATGGAGCTGTGACAGTGCTGCTGCTACAGTCAACAGAGAGATAGAAACTTCTAGATGCTTTCTATCCCTCTCTTCTAGATTTGGTCCAGGAATGGAGAAATGGAGGCAGGACTCTAATCTATCAAACACCTTCTGTCTGCAGCCAAGAGTGCAAGTCCTGTGCTGCAGACAGTTTCAGATCTCTCTCTCTCTCTCTCTCTCTCTTTTCCTCCCTTCTCATGCATAACTTAGTTCTCTGTCTGTGTTTGGAAAGTCAGGCACCAAATCCAGAAATAAACAAAAGTGCAAATGGGCAGAAGTTCTTAACTCCTAGATCCCCTCTATTTTCAGAACATGGGTGTGGTGGATGGAGTGGCAGACAGTACTGATGGGGCAGTAACTGAGATCAATTAGAAGACATTCCAGATGGCAGAAGTTGTGTTCAATGTGTGTGGAGTTTAGGGGGACTTTTTTCTCTGCTTTTTTCCTACTACAGGAACACCTCTAAAATGCATGACGTTTGAAAGGTAGGGAGTTCTAATTTCAGGTCATTAAAGTGTTGCCGTCCTTCATCGCCTCTCATCTACAGCCCTCCGCTAGCCACTACTTAGGAAGGATTGGAGTTGTCACGTGGACGCGGCTTGCGATGATGCACAGCCCCCGTCACACAAAACGAGAAAGACGGCTGAAGCTGCTTCAAGTCGAACCTCACAAATATCTCTTACTCTTTCTGATTTCTGGAAGTTCCCTAAGATTAGGGTTGCCAGATAAAATACAGGATGCTGTCTTAGTCCATTCTTGCTGCTATAACTAAATACCCTAGACTGGGTAATTTATAAATAATAGAAATTTATTTGTCACAGTTCTGGAGGCTGGGAATTCCAAGATCAAGGTGCCAGCAGATTCGGTGTCTGGTGGGGGCTCCCTCTGTCCTTCCAAGATGGCGCTTGCTCCTCACTGCGGCCTCACGTGGCAAGGGGAAACGTATTGTCTGCATGCGGCAGAAGGGCCAGGCAGCTTTCTTAAGCACCTTTTGTAAGAGCATTTAATTCCATTTATGAGGGTTCTGTCCTCATGACTTAATCACTTCCCCAAAGGGCCTGCTTCTTAATACCACCACAATGAGGATTAAGTTTCAACATGAATTTTGGAGGCTCAAAACATTCAAACCACAGCAGATGCCTAGTTAAATCTGAACTTCAGATAAACAACAAATAATTTCTTAGTATGAATACTGCCCCAATATTGCCTAGGATATCCTTGTACTAAAACCAATATTCATTATTTAGCTGAAATTAAAATTTAACTGGGGATGCTGTATTTCTACTTGCTAACCCCATCTGAAATGCAACTGCTGCTAATTTTCAAATAACAGGAGAGCTGAGAAAAGTGCATCGCCAAACACCTACGTGGTAGCAACGTCTCAGATTGTATTCCCGAACACGTAATTCGGGAATCAGTAAAGGTGCACGACAGAACGCTAAAGATGAATGGCTTTCATCTGCTTCCAAGAAAGGCACATGATTCTGTCTTGGGTTACAAGAAATCCTTTTCATTACCCTCCACAAGGAGAGAATCGCAGGCGAACGCCCCAAGGTAACACTTAGCCCTCAACTGTCGCTGGATGAGGGTGGGTGGGGTAAGGCTGATCTCTTCCATGAAACCAGAGTGATGTTAAAGCCCCAGGCAGACCCTTTTCTGTGCATTAGCCAGTAGCCTAGCTGTGGGAAGCAAAATGGAGTGGTTCTAAAGAGGTGGTTTTGTTGAGCTATTTGGCCATTAAAAGTCTCTCCTTATGTTTATGGTGGTAGCAGAGAAGAAAAACTGTGAGTGAAGATGTTATGCTTGGACTGGTTGGTGATCATTTCTCTCCATGCTGCATTCTGCTATGCAAAGAAATGGGCCTTGGCTGTTTCCTCTAATCCTTTGACACATATTTGAGCCGCTAGGATCTGAGAGAGTAACGGATCCTGCTTTCATGGGACCACAGCCCAGGAGCACTGCCTAGTAGCTTTCCATCCATTTGCAGAGAGAGGTCCTGGGCTAGGCACTGAACTAGGAGCTTTTGCTCACGGGTCCCATTTATTGCTCATAACAACCTGAGGGGCTCAGCCCCATTTTAGAGGTGAGGCCCCAGTGCTCACATCTCAGGCCATACGGTGACTTGATATCCTTTCCATGAACTTAGAGGCACCCTGAAGACTCCAGCGCCCCACGCAACACAGCCCCAAACTCATAGACGTAGTCCAAGCCTCTCCCTTTGAGATGACAAGACTGAGGCTCAGTGAGGTTAGGGTCACAGTGGTTGTGGCGGGGTTGGTTTGTACATGTACCCCACCCCGGGTCACCTAGAGTCTTACATTGGGTCCCTAGGAAACAGACCCTGAGATGTAAAGGAGTCTTCTGTTCAGGAAGTTTCTTGAGGAATGCCTTGGGCTTGACAGCTGTGAGCAGTGGTGTGCTGGTGAATATTTAATAATTCTTTGGGGCGGGGGTGGAGGTGTCCTGATTTTGTAGAGTTTGCCAATTTGTATGACGCCAATTCTCCCACCATGGCCCATTTCTAGCTACCAGCTTGATGTCACTGAATGCAGAGTTGGGAAGAGGCACACCGAATCAGCTCTCCCAAGCTGGTGGCAGACAGTGCCAGCACGCCCCTGCCTGCGGGGCAGTGAGGGAAGTGGGCTGGGCAGAGGGAGAAGTCAAATTGTGGTGTAGTGGCAAGAAATGCCTCGGCCAAGCCGGGAAGCTCTGGGGCTGGGTGGACCTTCAGTATAGTCTGACTCTGAGGCAAAGGGCTGAAGCTTCATACCCCTCCCCCCATACAGACCTGTTATTAGATATGGGCTGGCCCAGGGGAAGGCAAGCTCTGTTCCACGGAGGGCAGATCTTGAGCAACTCTCAGCAGACAGTGCCAGTATTGCCAGCAGCTGAGGGAAGATCCCTCCGTCCTGCAGGGGCGTCTGGGTGGTGCATCACAGCATGCAGGTCACCTAGCAAGCCAGCAGTAGATCTGGAATCCAACTCAGGTCTACTTGAGCGAACCCAGGGCTCTTCTCACTGCACAGGCAGCTCCCCTTGGTGCTTAGGTCTTCGCCAGGTATGTTACAGACATCTCCCGTGTTAAGCTGGCACGAGACTATGTGTGTCTAGATCGAGGACAGGTGGGATTCCAGGATGTGTCAGAGAATCCGGGGTCTATGCAGTGCCTCCCTATCCTTCCAGGTCTAGACGGAAAGTTTCCAACCCCATGAAGCCTACCCAGCGTGCTCCAAGGGGAGGGTGGTGGTGCTCTTCTTCCTCTAAATTCTCATAGCAGGATATGTACCGCTCTCTGAAGGTCCAGTCCTACATTGCGATCATGTCCCCACTTTTGCTCTTTGTTGGCAAGAAATACTTTGCTTCTTTTTCACCCGTGTATTCCCCATGGTTCCTGGCATCTGGAAGGTGCTTGGTAAACTTTGGAAGAGGTAGAGGGATGAACCAGTGATCGAGTGAATGCTCAGAAAAGGTCTGGTGACTAGACCTCCAGTTCAGCACGTTTTGGGCTCTTGGCTGCATTCTGTTGTGTGTTTTCGTTTCCTATACGAAATCTCATTTTCGCATCTGGAGCTCTGAGTTCCTTTGTGCTAGGCTCGTGTCGTGCATTTTTTCTGATCACAGAGCAGTGAGGCTTGCTATCACTCATTATTAAGAGAGATCGTTCGAGTGGGGAAGTAGTGTATTGGCATAATCAATGCATTTGATAAAGAATTTCCCTTGGGTAACTGACTTTTTGGAAGAGTCCGGTTCTTATATTTCCCTTTTCTTTGGGGAAAGGACAGTTTCTTAGAAATTAAGAAAACTGTGCAAAGTTACTGCAAGGTTAAGGAATTCCATTGGATGATAGTTGTGTTACACATTACACGAGTGGGTGCCACAAAGAAGCAGCATTTTGGAAGACCTCAAGAAGTCAGAGTTCTCTCCTCCATAGTTACAGACATTCCTTTCCTAGTGGTCAGTGGAATCTTGGGGATGCCCTTGCTTCTGTGACCAGTGTCCTGGCAATCCCTGTGATGTGCACAGCTCAGTCTTCACTCTGCAATTATTCCTTTGTGACGGAGTAGCCCTTATTTGTGGGGTTTCTTCCTAGGCCATGCAATTACCACCGCCGGTCTAGTCAACCCTTTACCTCAGCAAATGACCCAACAACTATCCCACATGTCTCCTAGTTGTGTGAGTATGTGTGTGTGTGCAGGGAGACAGGATTGTAGAATCCAAGTCCTTTGGCGGTTTGATTTTCTACTATTTTTCCTGTGATGGTCACAGAGACCCTTCCTGTGGCCTCTGGATCCTTGTTTTCCAGGCTTTCTTGCAAGAGCCTCTCCCCGCTTAGTCCTTCGACCACCATCCAATCTCTTTAGAAACCTGGTACCCTGGCTTACGTGTTCTTTCCAACATGGCCTGTCTTCCAAAACAAATGTGTAAACTTAATGACGCTGATTCACACTCACACCTTGAGGGGAAGAAGTAGGAAGATTCAAGGAGCTCCTCTATTTATGGCACAGAAAACCCAGTGGAAACAAAGGGCTTGCCACTTGTAGTTCAAGTGGATGTGATATGTCTGAAAGAAACTTCTCGCAGTTTTTCAAATGAGCTGTTGTCTTCATCAAGCCTCCTTTTCTTTGCATGTGGCCCTTTCTCCTCTTTTCCATTTAACTAATTCCTACTCACTCTTTCAGAGTCTGGTGTCACTTCCTCTAGGAAGCCTTACTGGGTCTCCTCGATCTGGCTGAGAGATCTCTCCCATGTGCTTCCTATTCTGTAGATGGCTGTTTTTATAATTATGTATCTATATGTTATAATTTCCCAACAAACTCCTAGAGATGCTGGAACAACAGTTGTCTGCTGACTTAGTCCTTGATGCCCAATGTCTAGAACATAATGGATACTCAACAAATGATTTTGGGGTGGGATAAATGAATTATGAAGTGATTTTAAAAGAATTGTATTGCTTCAAAAGCGATTTGGTCTTTGCATGATAAAGCACCCATGTTTGCATTGTTGGGAGCACAGAGATTAGATCCCAAGCAAAATAACAAAAGACAATGGAGGACGTGATGTTCGCCCATCTTATTTCAAAATCTGATTGAACAGACTGAAGTCGACAAAATTTAATTCATTCAAATAACATACTATGTATGCTTCCAAACCTAGTGGATGAAATTTATACCCTTTGAATCTTCATAATGAAAATTCAAGGACAAAGGGAAAAAAGCAATGATTAGTCACATTATTTAAGTATGAAATGAACACAAAGATTCAAGTTTATGTGACGTTTTCATGCTGTTTTTACAGAGATTGCTTACCTGAAACAATGTGGCAGGAGTGAGGGCACAAAGAGTTTTGGTATTTTGCCTGCAACTGGAGCAAGCCGGAGGTCTGACAAGTTTACGGGGCTCCAAGATGTGCCCGCCTCACATCCAGCCCGAGGGTTAGCTGCTCAGAGCAGTATTCTTTGCTCTTCCAGATCTTCCCAGTAATTAGGCAATTTTTATGTACGAGATGCTTTATAACACGCACACCTACATCGTTCTGACCTTTCTTCCGTTTACCTGCAGCGTGTGGTATTTTGGGAAGTGACTTTTCTTGGTGAGTGACAGTGTCACGCTGCTCACCAGCTCCCGTGGAAAGCCAGGCAGCCAGCTGCCCCGGTCGCCCTCGGGAGCAGGAACCGCAGACCTCGCCGAGGCACCTCAATCTATAATTCCCAGCCCAGAAATGCCAGTCCTCCTCTCTGATGCCCTGCGTAGTTCTGGGGTTTTGTTTTCAATAATTCACAGCTTGTAATTCTGAGAGCCGGGGTGGGCATCGTGAAACCGCCGTTTCCTCCTTGGGGCGGTGGTTCTGGGCTGGGGAGCTGGCGTCAGGGTGCGGGCGGGCTCCCCCGTGCATGAAGACAGGTGCTCAGTGCATCAGAGGAGGAGAAGCTGGAGACTAGATTGCTCATCTAGAAATGGGTTCTTGGTCCCCACCACCTATCTGGGTTCAGAATCATGCTCCCTTCTTGAAAAGGATTTTACAAACATTTTTAATGGAAAATGCTTTGTTGCCCCCCTGCCAGAATTGACTGTATTCAAGGTGTGGCTTTTATTTAATGACCAGACTTTTAAAAACAAACATTCCACTCTGTTTATGTCTTAATAAGTATGTTTTCTATAAAGGAAAGCAGTTTCCTATTGCTCCCTAAGCCCTAATCCAAATCTTGGGGTCTTAGGCTGCTCTGGCTGGCCTTATGTCACAAGAATCGGCAGTGCAATGAGCACGCTGAGATGAGAGTGAGTAAGCTGGTTGAATCGCCAAGACAGAGGTAGGGATGGGGCAGCTAAATAAACCCACTGAATGGAGGGCAAATGCCACCCACAGACAGCCTTCCAGCACCAGGTACCGCCCAGAGGAGCCCAGTCTGTGTCCTGACAGCTGACTGAGCAGGGCGAGGTTCCTTTCCCCTGGGTGGGGTGAAGAAGGTGGCAGACTGGGGTGCACCCCCCTCCCACGTGAACAAACTCCTTTCTCAGAGCAGCAGCTATCGTCAACCTTTGAGGGTAGATTTGATGTTTGGAAATAGTTCCAAATTCTTTGGAGCCAAATCTAGCAACAAAATGAATAGTTGCACTGAGGAATATAGCACTTGGGATCAGAAACAATGTATGGCATAAAAACAAAACCATTATATGGCTTACAAATGGACTCCAGTGGCAGTTCTAAAGTAAGAATCCAAATGAGGTTGGAGCAATGACAGCCCCAATGAAATGAGTATGTGGTTTCCCAAGGGGATATCATGAAAGCTTCCATGGAAGCTGGGAAGCGGACGTATTTGCCAGACAGTTGGATAGCACATGAGCACAAAAACTGTGCGTGTTGAGTCAAGGCCAGGGACTTGAGGCCAGTCCACACTCTGCTACGCCCTTGGCACATGGGTCCTGGAGAACCTCTTCCCTTCCCTGCAATCGGCAGTGTTTGTTTGCTGCTCTCCCTGGGGTGTCTCAGCCCCCTCTCCACCAGGCTGACTTCTAGGCATCCTTCAAGACTTGACTTTGACCTCCTCAAACCCCACAGAGAGTTACTCTCCTCTCTGCCCCATTTTGCATGTGTATAAATCTCTACAATCGAGACTTTCCCACTGCATTATTATAATTCATTTGCTTTTATCCCTCCCCACGTATGCCCCATGTTGTGGACACCTCGAAGGCAGGGGTTGCCTCGTTCACGCCTGCATTTCCCACGTGTGGCACACAGTAGGTGTGCAACAACATGCTTTGTGAGTGACTGATCCAGCTTTCACGACCCTCAGTTTCCTTATGTCTCACTTGTCCTTCTGAACTCACGAGGTCATGTAAAACGGGAGGAAAGATGTGGGAATTCTGTGATCACGTGCGTGGCTGCCATATGCACGCACAGATGACACCGTGACTTCTGTGCACTCATGACCGCGGACGTATCCCACGGGCTGGTGTTTCTTAAGCATCCGCGTGTGGCCGGCTCTGTAGGGGTGCCTCAGATCTGTCGAGCTGGTCCCCTTAATGAAATCCACTTCGAGACCCGCTGTGTAGCTCAACCCTGCCAGAAATACTCCTGTTTAAGTGTGATATGTAACAAGTAGTATTTGAAAGTCAATTACCAAAAGGATACCACTGCAGAATAAAAAGGAACTAACTGGAAAATTAGAAAGCTACGCAGAGCAGTCTTTAGTCTCAATCAGCCACACGGCCCGTCTTCCAGCAGCTGAACTCAGGCTGTCGTGTGAGCAGGAGCGCGGGCCTGGCAGCGGGCGGCACTCTGTCGCTTCTGCTGTCCTCAATTATGCAATAATGATGATCACGGACGGAGGGTTTGGTTGAGGAATGCCCGATTCCCCGTGTCTAGAGCTCGGTAATCACGGGGCACGAGTAGGTCCGAGTGGGATTCGTTGATTTCAATTTGCTGTTTGAGAGGGAGCTGAGTGAGACCAGGCTTTCCCAGACTGCGCTGGGAGGCGGGGGCGCGGGAATGTCCCCCTCAGAAGGATGCCTCAGGCACAGACTCTGGCCCCTCCTGGAGAGACCTGCTCTAAGCCGGCACAGCATCCTCCATCCCCAAGAGTTTAAGGGCCGTTTGAGACGGAGCAGAGACCTCCTTCTGGCACTAGCCCACTCACCGCTCACAGTAACTGCTTTTCGTCACGGAGGGCTGGGAAGGAGCAATGTGGAATGGCACAGGCTGGCGTCCCATTTCTCACACCAGCGGGGCTTCCCGTCTTCCATCAAATCTGGCCATTGGCAAAGGCTTCCTGAGTTCTCTTGAGACACCTTTGGCATGGCTGAAACAATGAGGGCAGTGGCAGATTACAAAAACAGCCACAAATTCTTCTCTCCCTGTCTCTTTGCTGCTCGAAGCTGGGTTGGCCAGGTGACGTGTTTCGGCCGATGAGATATGTTAGCAAAACAATACAAGCAGAAGCTCGGATAGTGCTTGCACATTGGGATTTCCTTCGTTTTTCTGCACTTGGACGCACCGCGCACCTGCCACCAGGTGGACAAGACTGAGCTGGCCCGCTGGAAGCTGAGAGTCACCTGGCCCAGGCACCCTGGAACGCCGGCCACAGCTGGATAGCCACCCAACATGAGCGTGAGGTCATGTTGCCAGCTCAAGCAGAAAGGCATGGGCTGTAAGGCCTTTTAGCATTTCATTCTTCCCACAAGTCTCTCACCGAGGTCTACGGTGTGCAGGCATTGGGAACGTGGCAGAGAAGAAAGCAAACAAAATCCCTGCCCCCATGGAGCCTGCAGTCTACTGCGGGAGAAACAGCGAGAACAGGTACGTAAGCAGAATAGCTAGCATGCTGGGAGGGTGGCTGGAAGGCAGGGCAGGTGGACGGGGGCTCAGGGGACAGCTACTCCGTGCCTTGCCTGGCTAGGCAGTGTAGCAGAGATGTCTGCGCAGGTCTGTCCAGCAAGCCTGCGCCTGCGCCGCAGCCCTCCCACGGCGGCGCACCCCTCGGCACGCTCCGCCAGCGTGCAGAGCCTTTCTGCTTACTGCACACACGGCCTCAGTTGCCAATTCCTTGGAATTTCTTTGCCCCGCTTTTCTGGCCTGAGCTGTGATGGGCGCATGGTAATAAAGACACATCGTGGAGAGACCGTACAGTTTGGAGCCTCAGACCTGGGCTCAAATCTCAGGCTGGGCCTTATGAGCTGTGTGTCCCCGGGCAAGAGAGTTCCCCTCTCTGAGCCTCAGTTTCTGCCTCTACGAGCTGGGACAATCATGCCTGCCTTGGCAGAGCGCGGTAAGGCTGAACGCGCATCCCGCGCACAGTAAGTGTTCTGTGAACCGGAGGTCTCCCTCCCTGGACCCGGGTCTCCATGCCACGCTCTCAGCTTGGATTCCCCGTCTGTGAACTGCGTGTGGTGGGAGTTGTGACGATGAACTGAGCTGAACGTGTGACCTCTCAACACTTCCAAGCCGCCTTTCGTGTTTCTGTCCTTGTTCTTGTTGGTGAGTTATTTCATCGCTCCGCCGTCTCCCTGCCGTCCTCTCCCTGACCCTCCCGCGCACGGGCTGCCGTGTGCGCCTCTGTCCCACGCTCCTGCTGCAGAGCGCTCTTGGTGTGTCCCCCTCACTTTCCTCATCGACCCCAGATGGCCACCAAATCCGCAAATACCATGTCTCAGAGATTCTGAGATGCACGTTTTGCCTGTTTTCACAGCCCCATCTGGGTGGCCTCTCGCGCTTGCCGTCCGCAGTCGCGATGCCGTTGCCCCCGCCTGCCCCCACGGACACCTCTGGGCCGCACACCCGGAAGTGGAGCACAGGGCGGTGCCACATCCCACACCTTCGTCCACACTTGGCACGACTTAGCTTTCTAACCTTTGCCAGTCTAATATTTGCAGACCGATCTTTGTTTTAAATAGCGTTTCCCTGATTACCAGTGTGTTTGAGCATCTTTTCACGTACTTGTTGATTCTTTTGTTTTCTTCCTCAATGAGTTGCCTGTTCTTTTCTTTTGCCCATTTTGCTTTTAGGTCTGCTCTTTTTCCTGTTCGTCTGCAGGAGTTTCTTGCACATTCCAAATCTGATCCATGGCTGGCTTACACGTTTCAAATGTGTTTTCCTTTTCTGTCCCCCAGAGCTCTTTGTAAACTGCCCCATGCCTTCCAGGCGTTGGTTATTACAGGTTCTCAGTGTGATGTGGATGTGGCGAGACTCCGCTTTGCCAGACGATCACCCTGCCAGGACCCGGCCCTCGGTGTCCTCACCTTCCTTTAACGCAGTTCTTCAAAGAGCTGAGAGGGTGCTCACGCTGCACCCAGGAGACCCACCGCCAGCTCTGCAGTTCCCAAACGTGAAACCAGCACTGTTTTAAGTTCGTGTTGTTGTGTAGCAGCAGCTGCTGTGTTTGTGGCCCTGGGAGCCTCAATCAAACCAGCTAGTATTCCCTGAGCATCAAGCAGATTTTAGCTCTGGGCTTCCAGAGACGAATGAGGGAAGTTCAGGTGTGGCAGAGGCACTGAGACACACTGGCCAATGAGTAACACAAAAGAGAAACAGGAAGCCGCTCTCTGGGTGCTCCCTGGGCACAGAGTGGGTATAGGGGGATGAGGAAGGCTTCCTGGAGGAGGCAGCGTGGGAGCAGGGCCTTAGGGATAGGAGGGATTTCTGGGCTTCCTTCCCAAACTGTGAGGTCCTGAGAGCAGGGAGCAGGTGGCGGGGCCCTGCATCTCCTGAAGAACAACCACGACTCCCACCCTTCAGAGCTGGCCAAACGCGCTGACAAGGAGAGAGTGCAGCGCTCGCACGGCTGTGCGGATTACCCCCCTGCAGAGACAGGACCAGGCTCACCTACTCAGAAGACGCAGTCTGCATCCAGACCCAGACCCCACGTGTTGGGCTCCTCCCACTTGTAGCTGCTCACTCGGCAGGGGCGGCAGGGGATACCTGGTGCTGTGTCTGAAGTTCCCAAACCCTACCCCAGACCTAAGCACCCAAAGCTTGGGACGTCCACGAAGACCGACCCCACCCCGCTGGGCCCGTGGAGTCTCGTTCTTACCAGGCAGGTGAAGGGTGGGCAGGGGTGCAGCAGGTGGAGTCGCTGTGTGTCCTGGGGATGGGCTCAGGGAAAAGAGTTAATTCAAATCTACTTTGCTTTTCCTTTCCCAGGAAGTCAAAGACACTCTGGAGTCTGGCATGCGTGTTGTCTGCGCACGTAATATTGTGGGGGAGAGAAATTCATTCATGTGAAAAAAAAAGAGTTACAAAAGAGACACATTGATAGAAAACATATTGCTGGAAATACAAAAAAGTAATGAATAACATTCCACATAATAGTGACTAAGAGCAAAACAGTCTTCGGCGGTGGTTACAAGTTGAGTTCAAACTGAAGGTGCTTTGTAATACTGATAAAATAGCTGTCCTTTCCAGGAAAGGAAAATGCACTATATTTTATCAAGTGGCAAAAAGAGGGGAAATTAAATAGGAAGGAAATAGCTCCGGGTGGGTAGTGTGGGTGGGCGGTCGGCCTCAGCCTTTCTGCCTCAGTCGATGCGCGGCTAACTTCAGAGAGGACCAGAGAGTCGTTACGGCAATGCAGGGTCCGATCACAAGGGGCAAGTATCACTCACAGCCGAGTGTTTTATCTCTATCCTTGCACTTCTCTTTATGGAAAGGGGATAGCTGTGACCCTATGATGCTTTGTATCATGGGCTGTTTCCAGAACTTTCTCCCTTACGTCTGATAAAGTAGGAACTATTGGAGCTAGATAGAAGGTTCTGGGCTGGGTCGTGGGAGACTTCAGTGCAGGTTCTGTCCCTGCCCTAATGGATCAGGGGACCGGGGCAGGCCATGCCAGCTCTGGTCTTGCCTGGCACCTCTCGTGGGTTGGCCTGGTCTTCCCCACTGTGCTGGCTCTGCAGTGCCCCACACCTATAGGGTGCCTACCTAGGACCCACTCCAGTCTCCCTCCACCCTCACCCACCTTCAACTCTAGAGGCTCAGAGAGCCTGATACTCCTTTGCCAGGCTCCCTTGCAAGTAGGGGTGGTCCTACATTCCAGGTTTGGATTGTGAGATGCATAGGAAAGCTTCTGGAAAGATTTTCTTCTATGATGAGGAAAGAGAAGTGTGTGTGGGGAGTTCCTTTTGCTAGACTGCCCCTTCTTTATTCTCGCTTTCGATGTTGCAGTGTGATGTAATGCTTGGGGTGATGGCACCCATCTTGCCACCATGAGGGATGATCCTAAAAACAAGAGCCAGTGCACTGAGGATGTGAGTCTTGGGGTTGACATGCTTCCCACGTTGGCCTCGTCAGATTCAAGAGCCTTCTCCTTGTCCTGCTAGACATGAGTAAGGAGGCATATAGCCTCCACTGCCCTTGTAGCCTTTCTGTTCATTTATCCAACCAAGACTTTACTGAGGGTCTGCAATGTTCCAGGCAGTGCTCATGGCATTGACAATACACCTTTTGTAGGGGAGGCAGGAAGTAAGCAAGATTGTAGTTTGCTGGATGGTGGTAAGTGCGAAGGAGAAAAGTTAAATCAGTGAAGGGGCATTGAAATTTCAGATGGGGTTGCTAGGGTGGGCCTCACTGAGAAAATGACTGGAATAAAGGCCTGAAGGAGGCGAGAGGGATGCAGCCCTGCATCGGAGGGAGAAGGAACAGCATGCGGAAAGGCCCGAGGCAGGAATGCCTGTCGTGCAGGAGGAGCGGCGAGGGGGCCGTGGGGCTGCAGTGGAGTGAACGGCGGAGGGACGGAGGGGAGATGCGGGCTGAGAGGTGATGGGGGGAAGACTGTGCAGGGACCTCGGGTCATGCCGAAGACGCTGGCCGTTGCTCTGGGAGAGATGCGGAGCCATGGACAGTTTTGGAGTGGGCCAGATCTCTGACGTCTATTTGGAAGGCTTATTCGGGCCGCTGTGGTGAGAAAGGGCTGGGGGAGGAGGCGGGAGCAGCAGAGAACCCCATAGGGAGGCAACACTGGTCACCGAGCAGAGAGACGATGGTGGCTTGGACCAGGGTGACGGAGGCTGGGAGAAGGGGCCAGCGTCGGCGCGCGCGCGGGCGGTGCTAGCAGTGTTTGCTAACGGACTCGTTGTATGGCGTGGAGCTGGAAGAGCCGCCAGTGACTGCAGGGGCAGCCTGGGCCGCTGGCAGAGGGTCCGCTGTGGGCAGAGGAGAGAAGGGGAAGAGCCTGGGCGCTGGATGACTGAGCCTCTCTGGGCCCCTGATGTTCCTGCAGGTGACCCTGGCTAGCCCCCCCATGCCCGTGTCCCCTGCTCCTGGGCACGCAGCTGGACTCTGCTTCCCAGCCTCCCTTGTGTCACGACTGGGTCCTAGACAACGAGCTGAGGACGGAGGCGATGGCACCTCTCCCAGGCCTGGCCCGTGCCTTCCCTGCCCCCGCCTGCCAGCACACCCTCTGTGCTCTTTCCCTCCCTGCAGACCCCATGCAGGCGGGCATGGCGGCACGGGAGCCACGCGTGGAAGGTGGAGGAGCCACGGATGGAAGGGGCCTGGCTCCCTGAATCACCCCTTGGTGGAGGGACACCTGCCAATCCAAACCCTTCTTACACGAGTGAGAAACAAACCTGTTGTGCTCGGAGCCTGGCACTTAGTCACTTGTGAATTTGCTTTTGCTTTTGCTGCTGGGATTCTTTAACTAAGGCGACAGCTGGAGTTTACCCCACTTCTAGTCTGTACTTTTAGGAGGTCAAACACTTCCTTTGGGATCAAGGCAGCCCAGGGCGGAGCTTTGGTTTATCGCATTTCTGCTGCAGCCTGAATGGCTGTGTGCCCTCAGAACTCGTTTGTGAAACCCAGGCCCCAGTGTGCGGGGGTTGGAGGTGGGGCCTTTGGGAAGAGATCAGGTCATGAAGGTGATTAGGTCACGAGGCCTCATGCATGGGGTCAGTGTCCTATAAAAGAGGCCCACGGGAGTTTGTTTGCCCTTCTGCCGTGGGAGGCTACAGGAAAAAGACAACCATCCAGGAACCAGGAAGGAGGCCCTCATCAGACACCGAATCTGCTGACACCTTGACCGTGGACGTCCCAGTCTCCAGAACAGTGTGAAATCAAATTTCTGTTGTTTACAAGCCATACAATTTATGGTATTTTGCTATAGCAGCCCGAACAGACTAAGACAGCGAGAGAGCAGGCTCCGGCTGGGCAGCCTGGGGCAGCTGTCCCTGGCGGACAGGGCACCTCTGGAATCAGGAGGCGCACGGTGGGCCCCTCCCCTCAAGCCCCAGCCAGCCCTGGAGAGATGAGACTTCCCTAAAGCTCAGGCAGCTTCCTAACGTTACCTGGTAAATGTCCCTATTCAGGCTTCAAGGGCCATGGGCTGCTGGTTTGCTTCATGCTAGTTCAGGAGTTGTGACCCAGAAGCTACACCTCCCAGCTTCTCTGGCCACCGGAGCCAGTGTCCACTCCTGCCCCAGGTCCAGCGACCACCTTACATCCTTTAGGAGCTCTCAGGTTGAGAGTGGCCAACCCCAGAGAGCTTGGATTGGCCTGGCAGGATGCAGAGGCCTGTGACTTAAGGTCACTCTATTACCAACTCCAGAGTTTGTGGCAGATTATACTTTTCAGAGATGGGTGGTACAGTATCTCCTGTCCCGTGTGCGTGCTGCAACTTTGTCCCTCCCCATCCAGAGGTAGAGTCTAGTTCCCTTCCCCTGGAATCTGGCTGGCTTGTGTATCAGCGTCCCAGGCCTGCTGTAACAAATCAGCACAAACTGGGTGACTTGAACAACAGGAATTATCCCCTCACTGCTCTGGAGGCTAGAAGTCCAAAATAAAGGTATCGGCAGGGAGGACTCCTTCCTTATCTCGTCCTGGTCTCTGGTGGCTGACAGCAATCCTTGGTGTTCCTTGTAGCTGCGTCATTTCAATCTGTTGTCATCTTCGTGTGGCCTCGGCTCCTTGTGTCTCCTCTGTGATCTGTATCCGAATCTCCCTCTCTCTATAAGTACATCGGACGTATTGGATCTAAGGTCCACCCTACTCCAGTGTGACCTCGTCTTCTCAATTTGACTAATTGCATCCGCAATGGCCCTATTTCCAAAGGTGGCATTCGGAGGTTCTGGGTGGACATGAATTTAGGGGGACACCACTGAACCCAGTGCAGCTCAGGACTCGTAGCCAACAGAAAGAGACAGAAGCGATGCCGCAGCGTGACTTTGCACACCTGCCGTCCTGCTCGTCGGACCACTGGGGTTGCAGCCTGTGCTGCTGTATGAGTGGTCTGACCGCCCAGGGCCACGAGGCCACGAAGCAGCCCAAACCAAAGCACATGGGGAGACTGCCTGCAGGAGCCTTGGGACTATGAGAAGAGAAAGAAATGCCTGACCAGGCTCCTGGTGCTCCAGCCCCCGCCATTCCCTCTCCATCCGCCGTCCGACTGCAATGGCAGGAGAAAGACTCCTGGCCTGCCCTGACCAGATGAGCTTCTTGAATTTCTGACCCCCAGAAACAGTGAGAGATGGTGTTATGGACTGAACTGTGTGGCCCCATCCCAATTCATGTGTTGAGTTTCTCACCCCAGTGCCTTAGAATGTGACTGTATTTGGAGACAGGGCCTTTATGGAGGTAATTACAGTTAAATGAGGTCATGAGGGTGAACCCTAATCCAATAGGACTGGTGTCCTTCTAAGAAGAGGAAGAGACACTGGGGTTGTGCAAGAACAGGGAAAGGGCTGTGTGAGGACACAGCAACGAGGCCGCTATCTGCAAGCCAAGGAGAGAAGCCCCTGGGAAAACCAACCCTGCCGGCACCTTGATCTTGGACGTACGGCTTCCAGAACGGTGAGAAAATAAATTTCTGTTGTTTAAGCCACCTGTTTGTGACATTTTGTTATGGCAGCTCTAGCAAACTAATACAGATAAAAGGTGTTGATTTCAGCCATTAATTTTGGGGATATTTGTTATGCAGCAACAGTAACTGATACAAAATGTATAGAACTATGGAAGTTAAGAAGAACATCTTGAGGATATGGGTTTCTACTCCTGGCGCTGCTACTGCTTTACTGGGTGGCCTTGGCCCACTCTTTTTCCCCTCTCTGGGCCTCAGTGTCCCCATTTGTAAATCGGGCAGATTGAATGACTTTCAGGGTCTCTTATAGCTCTATGTTGTACTGATTTTTCTGGATGAGTTTTGGGAAGAGGTTGTTCAACAAAGAATGTTTGCAGCCACGTTCCTGGAGACTTCTTGGGCGAATGAGACATTTTCTGAGAGTCTATGTAATCTAATAATAATAATAATAATAATAATAATACTTACTGCTTAAGAGGCTCATTCTCAATGTCAGATCCAAGGTGATTTACATACATTATCCCATTAAATTAAATCTTCACAATAACTCCACAGGGAAGAAGTTATTTTTATAGCTAAGACAGCCGAGCGGAGAAGGAAAGTGACAGGCTCAAGGTCACGTGGCCAGCACAGGGAGGGCCAGGGTCCGGCACACAGTGTTGGACTCCCAAGTCCATAATCTTTCCCTGTGGCCCCGTAAGTCAACACTCGGGGCAAAAGTGAGTGAGTTTCATCTGTCGCACCCCCGTTGAAATACTCTGCCTGCGGGTGCTGTCATCAGCTTCACCCTCGCTGTCCAGAGACCAGCCCAGCCCCGACCCTCTTGGGTGGAGTGGCAGGGACGGCCACAGGCGAGTGTCCGGCCGTCTGCGAGGGAGCAGGGCGGTGAATGCTGCCTTTGTTTCTCAGGTAAGAACAGATAAGGTCTGTCTGTCAAGGCCAAGCAAGGGGAGATCCCGTCTGCCCTTTGGGGTCCTCGGAGGCCAGACGCAGGACAGATGGCAAACTGTCGTCACTCGATACGGATCAGGCCAAGTCGAAGTTCAGGTTGAGAGGCTGCAGTTCAAGTTTCCATTCAGCTGTCAGGAAAACGAGCTCCCGGGATGAATGGCCTCCCCCGGCCACCGCGACCTTCTTTTCCTTTCTGAAAACAGCTTTTGTATCTGACTGTTCTTTTCCGATTGCTGTGGGACTCTTCAGCTGGGCTATTCGTGGCGTTCTGGCCGCGCATACGACGAAATGCCCTTTCATCGGGGTGTTTGAAGTGCGATGCGGACGACAGTCTGGACGGCGGGAGGAGCCGAGACGAGCCTCTCATCTCCCCAGCCTTGCACCTCCATGATCTCGGGCAAACCACCGAACGTTTCTGAGCCTCGATTTCCCCATCTGTGCATTGGGGGTAAAATACCGAACCCCAGGAGTGCTTGTGAGGAGTGAGCGAGGTCCTGGGACTGCTCTGTGCAGCAGTGCTCATTCAACGATGATTCCTTTCTTTTTTTTTTTGAGACAGAGTCTCACTCTGTTGCCGTGGCTAGAGTGAGTGCCATGGCGTTAGCCTAGCTCACAGCAACCTCAAACTCCTGGGCTCAAGTGATCCTTCTGCCTCAGCCTCCCGAGTAGCTGGGACTACAGGCATGCGCCACCATGCTCGGCTAATTTTTTCTCTCTCTCTCTATTTTTTTAGTTGTCCAGATCATTTGTTTCTATTTTTTAGTAGAGACAGGGTCTCGCTCTTGTTCAGGCTGGTCTCGAACTCCTGACCTTGAGCGATCCACCCGCCTCAGCCTCCCAGAGTGCTAGGATTACAGGCGTGAGCCACCGCACCCAGCCTGATGTTTCTTTCTTTTTTTTTTTTTTTGAGACCAACGATGATTCCTTTTCCCGCTTACTCCTTCCCTTTGGGGAGTGACTCGTTCATTTATTTACTTGCGTATCCAACAGGCATTTATTGAGCGCCTACTGTGTGCTTGGCCCTGTTCTGCATGCCATGGCTACAGAGACAAACTGGTGAGCTGCACCAATAATTCTACCCGTCTAGTGGGGTGGGGGGTAGGCTAGGGACAAAGAACGAAGATAATTTCGGAAGTGGTCGGTGCTGCCAAGGAATAAACCAAAGGGTGCTGTGTCAGACAGGGCCTGGGTCCACGGGCTTCTCTTCATGGACGTTCTCGATTTCTGCAGCACGTCTGTGCTCGGCTCTGCTGGGCAGGATTCTTCCCGGCAGACCCTTGCCCAGGCCTTCCCAGAACAGCTTTCCTATTTTCACCAGAGAACTCATTGCAATTTCTCACCCTCAGCCAGGAAGGTTCGTTCTTCCTTCCTACACCTGTTCCAAATTTCAATTACGCGCAATATCTTTAACATAGAGTTCAACCAGATTCCTTAGGAGGGAAAAAAATGGTGCTGTAAGTATTCATAATGTGTTTGCATTATGGAATAATTACACATAATTGCTCTGCCTTGTAAATAAGTATAAAACATTTACCAGTCGGCAGTGGGAGCAGCCGTGAACTTGCCTTCTCCCACGGAGGACTCGCGGGTGGGAGCGAGCAGGGAAACCAGCGGTCTGTCAGCTCACGGGTGCATTTGGTTTTTTCCATGGACACGTAAAATCAGTGGTTCTAAGCCTGCAAAAATTATGCCAACTTATTGGTTTATATTTCTCTGTTCCCTCATTCTCTCTCTTACCCTCCATGAATGAAACGCTCACGGTGTTTCAGAACCCGGGGACACAAAGACTCTAAAGACAGTTACCATCTGCTGAGGGCTCGCCACGTGCCTGCACTGCGTGTCCCCACGCTCGTTCCCCATAGTCGCCCCGGGCGTAGGTACTGTCATTTCATTCTCATTTGTAACAGAGAGAACGGAGCCTCACCGGGTTTAAGGACATTGTCCGAGGCCACAGCGCTCGTGCAGAACCAAGCCCGGGAGTCACACCCAGGCCGTGTGGCCCCTGCCCCTCGACGGATGTCACCGCCGATCTCTCTTCATCCTCTTCTCCCACTCCCCCAGCCATACGTGGTCGGATGACTTCTGGAAGGATCTGTGCCCTCTCGCTGGTTAGGCGTGGGGAAGAGCTGGTTCACTACGTTGTTTTGGTGGTGGCTGTTCCAGTTTTACGGGTTGAACTGTGTTCCCCTCAAAAAAATGTGTCCCTCGATACGTCCGAATGTGACCTTATTTGGAGACAGGGGCTCTACAGAGGAAATCATGTTACAGTGAGCGCGGTAGGGTGGGCCCTGGTCCAACGTAACTGGCGTCCTTCTTCCAGGGGGAAGTTTGGGGACCGACACACACACAAGGAGGACGATGTGAACACACAGGGAGAATTTGACCATTTACTAGCCAAAGAACGCCCGAGGGCAGCAAAAGCTGGGAGAGAGGATTGGAGCAGACTCCTCCTCACTTCCCCCCAAAGGAAGCACCCTCGCTGCACCTCCAGAGTGGTGAGACAGGAAATCCCAGTTGTTGGAGCCACCCGGTGTGTAGCGCTTTGTTGCAGCAGCCCTGGCAGAGGAAAACTGCCAGGAAAACGCCCCTCCCCACTCTCTCCCAGGTAGACGCGTCATCACCGTGCTGCCTCCTCCGAGCAGCCGAGGGCTATGGGTTTTCAGGGCCCAACTACTCACTCATTTCCCAGGAAGGCCACTGGCCCGCCAGTTCACAGTTGCCCAGAGTGGGAAATGGCAGACCCAGGAACACACAGCACAGAGGGATGTAGCCGGCCCAGAGCCCAGCACCGGGCTCCTGGCTGCCAGCTCGTGCCTGACAAGGTATGTGTGTGCCCATTACTTCCCCAAATAAACCGTCGGCCTTGGGGAAAATAAGCGAGCCGCATCAGGAGGCCTCTAGGCCCCAGCCCAGGGCCACTGTGGTGCAGAGAGCCAGCGGGTCAGCTTCAGCTGTGACAGCCGCATCCTGCATCCCCCTCGGAGCCCCATCCCGCCTCCTGGTGGCCCTGTTGCTGAATCCTCTGCAGTGGACAAAAAATGTGCATTAGTTTCCTGGGGACATCACAACAAATCCCCACAAACTGGGTGCCTTAAAACCATGAGAGTTTGTTCTCCCACAGTTCCAGAGGCCAGAAGTCTGAAATCCCAGGGTGTGGGCAGGACCGCGCCCCTCTGCAGGCTCCAGGGGAAGGTCTTCCTTGTCTCTCCCTGTGTTCCTTGGCTGGTGGCAGCATCACTCCCGTCTCTGCCTCTTCTCCACATGGTGGCCTTCTCCTGTGTCTCCGTGCCTCAAATTCCCTTCCGCCTTTCTCCTGTGAGAGTGTTAGTCATGGAGTTACGGCCCATCCTAAATCCAGGGTGATCCCATATTGAGATTCTCAATTATGTCTGTGAAGACCCTGAATTCCGAACCAGTTCCCATTCACAGGTTCCAGGGGTTAGGACTTGGGCATATCTCTTTTGGGGGACACACTTGAACCTCCTAAGCAGGAACTGGATCATTTCCTCTGAGCCCCATCAGACCTCCTGCCATTCTGCTCCGACATCATCCCGAAACGGGCCAGAGTGAACAGGGGCTGTGGCCTCCCAGGGTCCCCACGCACAGCCTGGAGCCTCTCAGTGATGCTGGGGCTTGCTAATGGGGCATGCGTGTGTGTGTGTGTGTGTGTGTGCGCGCATGTGCGTGTGTGAAGTTCCTACATGGGGATGTGAGAGGTGCAGCGTCAATGCTAATGAAAGTTTTACAAAATAGTTTTATGAATATTTTAAATAGGTCATGCATTTATTTATTTATTTTTTTAAGTAGGAATGAACTTTCCATTGTGGTGAAATATATATAACATAAAATTTACCATTTTCACATTTATAAATGTACAGTTTGGTGTCATTAAATACATCCACAATGTTGTGTAACCATCACCACTATTTCCGGAAGTTGTTCATCATCCCACACAGAAATTCTGTCCCTCGTAAGCAATAACCCCCCACGGCCCCTGGAACCTCTGCTCTGCTCTCTGTCTCTGTGAGTTTTCCTTCTGCGGGTGCCTCGTGCAGGTGGAATCACACAGTTTTGCCCTTAGGGACCTGGTCCTTTGTGTATCTTTGAAGAAATGTCTGTTCAAGTCCTTTGCCCATTTTTTCATGCATTTATTTTTTAAAAAATAGGTCATGTTTCAACATTTAAAAAGTAGGAGAGGGCAGCCATGGAAACTGTCCCCTTCACCCCTGTGTCTCAGCCATCTCTCCTCTGCCCAGAGACAGCCGATGTCACCAGCTGCCTGTGTGTCCTGCCAGAGACATTCCAAGAACATATGAGCAACCGTATACATGCCCTTCTACCCGATGGCAGTGCTGCATTCTGTTCTGTGCTATAATTTCTTCACTTCGTAATTATTGTGAGATTATTTCATATGTATTCATTCTCTTTTGACACATCATATTGGTGCATTTTCTTTTTTGTGATTGAAATGTATGTTTGATGAATGTAACATAATAAGTTCCCCCTGACGGACATTGAGGCTGTTTCTAATCTTTTGCTAATGTTATTTGGTGGGCATTTAATGAAAGAGAAACCTTATGTTGTCCCAGGTTGGGGCAGTGTGGACATGCCATTTACGTCTACAGCACAGACAGGACAACTCTCTTGACATTCCACGTGTCTTCCCACGTTTCCCAGCTCCTTGCAGGTAGGCAGGTCCTGTGGCTAGTTATAGCCCACGGACGGTGAGAAGAAGTGATGTCTGAGACTTCTGGGCTGTGCAAAGCCCACTGTAGGATTCTCTAATCTCTCTCCCTCTGCCGTGGCAACTAAAGAGGGGGGATGTTCCAGGTGGTGAAACCGTGCGATGGGGGAGCCTCCGTCAACCTGGATCCCTGAGGAGCTCTGTGGAGCAGAGTCTCCTACAGACCCACAATGAGCACTGTGACGTTTAGCAGCAGCAAAAGGTAAACTGCTGTGTTAAGCCGCCAGACACTTAGGTTGCTTTCTTCACCTGGCCTAGCTAATGCACAGTCCGAATCAGTACACAGATGTCTGAGACGTTGAATGTAATAAGTGATTTTTAAATGAAGGTTATTAAGAAATTTCCTGGAGAGGTTCCATGGAACTTGTGGAACTATGGAGGCAGACAGAAATTCTGGGTACCTCCATCTTTCCTCCCACCCCAGATGGTGTGTGACCCCTAAATCACATCTTACCACTGGACCTCTCGTCCCCAGCGTGCTCAGTGAGGGTATCCAGGCTCTCTGCGTCTCACCCCTGCTCCTCTCCCTCACTTTGATCCTGGGGGGCATCTGGGGAGCCCTCGCAAAGACGGGTATATAACTGTCAACATCTCAGGAAGGTGCATGCAGTATGTAAAACCCAGAAATAATCTAAATGCCCAACAGTAGGGAATAGATTGAGTAATTTATGACATAGTCATAGATTGAAACAGCCATTAAAAATGATATCAAAGAAAAAGAATAAAGAAAAATGTTCACGATATTTTTATTAAGAGGACAGAAGCAGATGACAAACTAGTGTTTAAAACTTGAAAAAATACAGATCTGCGTGCAGAAAATGTGTACCATAGAAATGTGCAAATGCGGCCCCTGAGTCCTTTCCAATTTTGCTAAATATATGGTCTTCGATTACAGAGCTCTCTCCACCCTCGCAGCGTCAGTTCCCACCAATGTGCTGAGGGCTCCCAAAGCTAGACTTCTTCCTAAGATTTCAACATTTTCCTAATGATCAGTTTGTCACTCCCTTTTTTTTTGAGACAGAGTCTCACTGTGTTGCCTGGGCTAGAGTGCCGTGGTATCAGCCTAGCTCACAGCAACCTCAAACTCCTGGGCTCAAGCGATCCTTCTGCCTCAGCCTCCTGAGTAGCTGGGACTACAGGCATGCGCCACCATGCCTGGCTAATTTTTTCTATGTATTTTTAGTTGTCCAATTAATTTCTTTCTATTTTTAGTAGAGACAGGGTCTCGCTCTTGCTCAGGCTGGTTTCGAACTCCTGAGCTCAAACAATCTGCCCGCCTCGGCCTCCCAGAGAGCTAGGATTACAGGCGTGAGCCACCGCGCCCGGCCTGTCACTCCCTTTTAAAATGTGCCATTTTTTTATGTTGCTGTCTTGGTCAGTAGTTCCACCTTTGACCCAAACCTGAGAATGCTCCAGGATCTCTCTCTATAAATCCAGCTAGTTCACCAATTCCTTTTTATTGTTTCTCTCTAACATTCCTTAAGTCTGTCCACTTCTCTCAGTCTCTTTCAGTACTTTGTCTTGGGCCTTATTATTATATTTCACAGGTGGAAGTTTGAAGCCGACTCCACCCTGCTCATTGTCTGGTCCACTCTCATCTACCCCCATTGTTTGCACACAGGAGCCAGAGCGATCTTTCTACCAGGCAGACCTGGCCATGGTACTCCCAGCTTCAAACCCTCCACCCTGGACACAGTCTAACGTCTTAGCGTGACTGACATCTGATTCCTCAAAGGACCTGCCCCAGCCATACCTGTGAGCCATCACTTTATGACTCACCTCCGTGCCCATCCATCCATTTATCCACCCATCCACCTACCCATCCCCCATCCATCCCCATCCCCCATCCATCTTTTTACCCATCCCCCGATCCATCCTCCCATCCATCAACACATCCACACACCTATCCATCCATTCACCCATCCGACTATGTATCCATCCAATAAAATCCAACAGCACTTTTTTATGCATCCACGTGACTTGGGTATAAAAACATCACTGTTCATTGGGACAACCACCAATTTCAGAGATCCCGCACAGGAATTTAAAGACAACAAAATGAAACAATAAGGAATTCTATCTCCCTTTCTTAATGCTTCCTATTTTTGTGGCCTGTTAATTTTTCATAATGACATCTCTTACCTGCTTTTATTCCTCCTCCCAACAGTTTGCACTTTGCGTGGGGTTAAAGGGCAGTCATTTGCACCGGAAGCCAGGAAGAAATCCGCTCTTCGGACGCCTTTGTGAAATGTGTCTATGCTGGCCTCTGCTTGGTGAACCGGCTCATCTCTCAAAGTACTCGTATAGATAGTGTACAAACACACAGAGGAGGAATCCTTCCATCCTGGAGTTTGCATTCCTTGATCTTGGTGAAGTTAAAGGAGGAAAGGAAGAAACAAATTGCAAAGGCAAAAGACGAGGTCGGGAAGGAAAGCTTTATTTTATTCTAAGCCCTCAAAGAGAAATTTACAAACATTTGGATTTCGCTTTTTTTTTTTTTTCTTTTTCTTTTTTAACAGACTAGGGCTTTGTCCGCGTGTTGTTCATTTAGGGATTTATTTATTATTTATTTATTTTAATGCTGGAAACCCCCGCGCAAGGCGGCGCGGCGCCCTAATGAGAACTCGCGGCAAAGGAGCGCTTCCAGCATTCCGCCCCCAGCCCCGCGCGTCCCGGGGCTCACTGGCATGCATATGCCTCATTACGGACACACGCCCTGTCATGTGTTATTCCTCACTTAGTGACAATTTGTCACTGTCACCCTTGACATGTCATTCCTCGGCAGACGGATTTGACTCCGGTGCCAAGTCTGACACTTGGATGAGAGGCGGTGGTAATCTGAATTGAAATAACGGGTCGAGAGTGGCTAATTTCACTCTGACACAATTCTCATACCACGTAAAGAGAGAGAAGTGCTGTATTTAAAGGGGAGGTTTTTGTTTTTTTAAAAAAAAAAATAAAAAAAAAGCCTTTTCTCCCCTGTTCTCTCTCACTCTGAGTCTGAGCATTCAGTTATTCTTTAGGATAATGCTTTTATTTTTGAAGGATTAAGTCTTGCATTTTAATAACATGCATTTTCAATTAAGTGCACTAAGATCCGTGGAGATAACTATTACTTAAACTGTAAGTAATAGTTGCATGTAAAAATTAGGAAACATTGCGTTTTAGATAAATTACATTCAAATTAGTTCTTATTATAAATAGGCTAGAGAATGGATTTTTTAGCTCCGGCTGGCCGAAGAGCCAACATTTGTATCTGCTTCATTTGTTTAAATATATTTCAAGCCAGATTGGAATCCATACGGCCTGACATTAATTGAGTGCTGCCACGTCAATGTATTCAAGTCTCATGAACCACCGAGGAGTGAGTTTTCACTGGCTTGAATTAGAAATATTCCAACCCTCTGACGCTAAAACGGTATTGTTTATGTAGTGATTCTTTAAGCCATCATTAAGTGGTATAAATCTTAATAAAATGCATTTAAACAGACTATGTGCAGGGTATGGCTGTGTTTTAAGGAACTGTATTTTATTTTTTTTCGCTAAAGAGATGATTATATTTTTTTCTTGTGGGAAGAGATTCTTTTGTACAATATTTTCCAGTAAACACTGCTTTTCTTTTGCAAAGAGATGAGGCTGGGAGGCAAGGTTATTCTAGATTTTCTCCTCTTCCTGCTCTACCTGCTTTTCTTGGGGGCAGGAGGAGACGAAGGGAGAATCGTTTCAGTATTTGTCCTGGCAGAGAGGATGGTAGTGTGTAAACACGTGCGGGCGGTTCCCTGCGAGGAGTCACCCTGTACTTGGTCTTATTTTTATGAAGCCAGAATCCACTTTGCTCTATTACAGTGAGCATGGTAAACAGCGTGTTTTTAGAATTCCTGAGTTAGGGCTGCGATGATCCCTCCCGTGGATAAGCCTCATGAGAGGTGTGGAGACATCAGCAGAGGATGCTTGGTGACCAGGGAACAGGCCATGGGACTCACAGAAATTCACTGTCCAGTGGGACATACTTAGGCAACACGTATTCATTCCCTCATCATGCATTTACTGAGCACCTACGATGTGCCAGGCACCAGGGATGCTGTGGCTAGAGAGCTAGACTTGGACGGGTTGGACGGTCATTGATAGTGGGGCAGATGAAGCAGACTTACGCCGGGGAAATGCAGGCATGACGGGAGCCTGGTCAGAGCAAGAGGGAGGGATGGCCTTTCCCTAAAGCCACATCTGGGTAGAGGCTTAAAACACAGGCAGGAGCGCACAGGTGATCTGAGGCAGTGGTCAGGGCCCGGCAGTGTCTGGGGAAGCTGGAACAGTGGGAGGCAAGGCTTGGTGCTCAGAGTACACAGGGGACTGGAGTTGCTGGAGGAAATCAGAAGGAGCAGGAATCCTGGCAAAACTCCGCCACATGCACTGACCTGACGGGCTATGGGATGGCTTTGCCGATGGAGCTGACCATCGCCACACCCCTGCCTGATTCCGTGTCAATGGGCTTAAGCCACACTTCTGAAAAAATGTAGGCTCAGATATTGCCGCAGTATAATCTTCCCTGTTTGGTGTGTTGTGTTGGACTTGCTGGAAGGAGATGGTGCCTCGGGAAGAGGTTGGAGTCACCTGCATAGAAAAAGACCATTCAAGGGCCGAGGAGCCTCCCTCTGGCCTGCTAGGTACCACGTTCCTGGTTAGAGTTCAGTCCTATTAGTTCCCCTTTCTTTGCTTCGTTCATTACTCGTTCATTCATCCAGTGTACGGTGAGTGTCAACGCTGTGCCAGGCACTGGGCAAAGTGGTGAACTGTCGGTCACCCTCTCTGCCCTCCCGGAGCTTATGGCTTAGTAGGAATATGCGCTGGGGTCCGAATGAGAAAGGCAGGTGCCAAGTGCACAGACTCCGGCAGGAACTGGGAACTGGCACGAGGCTGGGGCCTGAGGTGGGACAGGGGCCACCAGGCAAGGAGGGATGGGAGCTGGCCAGTGGAGAGGAGGGATCTGCAGGTCCTGGAGATGAAGGAGACCCCAACAGTCTGGAGCCAGAAGATGGGGTTCCAACCTGAGCTCCAGTAGGTCGTGACTTAGATCTTGGGTGAGTCAGCTGATGTTGCCACCTCAGTTTCCTTATCTGTGAACCGTTGGCAGTAGCACTGGCGAGAATCGAAGGGGATGGCACACGTGAAAAAGAGTCTGGTACGTGGCAGGGCTCAAC
Source organism: Propithecus coquereli (assembly GCF_000956105.1). Lineage (NCBI taxonomy): Eukaryota > Metazoa > Chordata > Mammalia > Primates > Indriidae > Propithecus > Propithecus coquereli. The sequence goes on from NW_012148731.1 coordinate 1,401,282, forward strand.
AGCGGTCAGTGAATCTGAGGCTAACACTAAATTTCCTGTGTGCTTCACATGAGACGTCCAGTCACAGGGAGAACCACAGGCATCGATTGTCAACATCGTCCACTGCAGTTAACCTCAGAGCCCTCAGCTTCCTGTCGTCACGCCCATTTGACAGGCGAGAACTGAGGTTCGGGGAGGGAAAGCAACTCGCTTCTGGACACCCCCGCTGGGGAGAAGGGCAGGGAGGGCGGTCCTCGCACATCTCTGGCCACCAGCTTGCTCCGCGGACCCGCCAGAGCTTAGAGTCTGCCCCAGGTGTGCCCCAGGATGCCCTGGGAGCCTGGCCCACTGGGGTCACTGTCAGGCTCCTGGTGACTAGAAACGGAGATGCGGCATCTTGGGAATGAAAATTGATTCCTGGCCACGGAGGGGCCGGCGTCGCCTGCTCAGATGGTGGCCATGCTGGCCTTTTCCCGGGAGGGCAGTGGTGACCTCATGTCAATTCAGCCCTTTTCCAGGTGCTGGCCTGAGAGTTGCTTTGCTGCTCTGGTTTTGAAGCCCGGGGTTAATTGGGGACTGCTGCGTGTTGAATAGGAAGCCGCCGACACAAAGCTGCACGGGCCCTCTGTTGCTCAATAGTCCATTAGGCGGGACTCGAGAGTCGAAATGGTCATATGAATCTCTGGAGAGAAAACTCATTAATGGGACAGTAAGTTCCAATTAGTGGCCCAGCCCGACAGACCAAGGTGCAGAAAAACACGGCCCTCCCACTCCCCTCCCAAAGGGGCTCCATCCTCCAGCTGCCTGCTCCCCGCTGCACAGACACGGCCACAAACAACACAAATATTTGCTTAGAAAATCCATCTTTGTCATCCATGGTGTCAACCAGAAGGCAAAAAACTCTTCCAACCATTGAGAGAAAATAAAAAAAAGCCACGGGCTCTCACGAGGCCATTTCCTTCGTCGGCAAGGAAAGCAGCAGCCGGGGGGCGCGACCCCAGGACTGGACATCTGTTTGTCTGGGTGCACGAACATGCAGGATTCCAGTTTTGGAAGAAAGTGCATCGTCTGAAGGTTCTGCATGTCAGTGGCTGCCGTTCTTCGTTCTGCTGGACGCCCTGGGGAAGCCCCCATGGGCACCCAGGAAAGGCTCTGGGACTCCTGCCACGGTGGCGGCTGTGGCAGAGGGTGTTTGCCTTGGCTGCGGATGAGGGTATTTGTCCCTAGGGTGGTAGACGTGGGCTTTGGGCTCAGGAGGACCCGCTTTCCAGCTCTGACTTTAGCATCGACGATGGTTTCAAATGCTTGACACATACCCCCACCCCCCACAGGAGCTCGCTACGGGAGGCAACGTGTAAGCTGATGTGACTCATAAACTTCCCCACTGTGCCATTGTCCCATGAGCCTGTGATGTGGGCAGGGTGAGCGCTGCCACCCCACATTAGAGGGGAAGGGAGTGAGGCCCAGCGAGCCCAGTGGTTTCCTGACGCCTCAACCCTCAGCCTTGTCCCCACAGCATCACGAGGCCACAACGGTGGCCTTCACGGGGCCTGCAGCCCCCATTCCTCCGATGCCCGACGCAGGCTCGTGGAGAGCCCCCCAGCCCTCCCCTCGTCACGGTGCGGGGTGTTAGGGCCGGTGTTCTGGGAAGTTGAGCGTAGACAGGAAAGCGCAGCCCAGCAGGACGTGTTGAACTCAGCGGCGGTGCTTCGAGGCAGGGCTACCCACAGAGGCTTTGGGGCCAGACAGACGGGCTGGGGGGCCTGGACCCGCCTCTCGGACTGTTGCAGTTCTTCTGGGCCCGACTGGCCTTGTCAGCACCGTGGGGAGAGCAGAACCTGTCCTCGTGGGCTGTCGTGACGTCCCAACAAGGACATGCTCAGCAAAAGGAACACTAGAAGCGCCCTGGAAATGGTGGCTGCTCGTCCTTCTCTGTTATTTGGAGAGTGGCTCAGAGACCCAGAAACTGGGAGTCCCTTCCTCAGGGCGGTGCCCGCGCTCCCTACTGGGCCACCCAGCCGCCTTCTCCACCATCACCCTGCTCATTTCCATCAGAGCGTGCACGGCGATCTGCATTTCTTGTTTGTTTGTTCATCACCTATGTGCTTGTGGTCTCGCCCCGCCAGACTAGGAGCTCTGTGAGGGCGGGCGCTTTGCGTGGCTGGCTCTCTGCTCTGCCCCCAAGGCGTAAAACGGCATCTGTCTGTCGCAGGTGCCCAACGACCAGTCGACTGAATGAAGAGCCGGCGCCCTTACCCGCGTGCTCCTTCTGGCTGACGCAGCGCCTCTGCTTTCTCTGCACAGACAGCGGCCGCGCCCTCGAGGCAGCCCTTCTTCCCACTTCCTCCACGCCAGAAGGGCCTTGCCGATGTGACGGGATCCCAGAGTTGAGAAGCCGTGGGTTCAAATCCCGGCTCTGTTGTGTGGCATCCTCTGTCATCTCTTTCTCCCTGTTCTTCAAAACAGGAGGCTGGACTTTCTGGTCCCCAAGGTCTTGTCCCACGCTGGCCATCTGTTCTAGTAGAGAACACTTGGGTGCAGGTTAAAACCAGCAATGTGTTAAAATGCATTTCCTCACATTCAAAGGGCAGAGGCCTCTCAGCTGCAAATGTGACCAATTCTGAGACGAGATCCTGGGGGCCGTGTACCTGCTGGAACAAGCGCCCGTTTCAGCGGCCTGTGTGCTTCTCGGGCGCTAGATGCTATGAGAGAGTCGTTTCTCTCCGTGTTTTAACTTGACTGTCTCTCCATCTCACGACCATGATAATGGACAGCAAATATTACCATGACATTCTGAAATTATGTTTAGTGATGCAGCAGAAAGAGAAAATTAATTTTATTCATTGACAAGCTTGTCAATTTACTCATATTGACTTTTTGATGTTGGTGCCACAGATGGCAAAGTTCATATGCTGTAAAATACATCATTATTAACATTGTCTGGGGCCACCCCAAGTCTTGGGAGCTGAGAGATAGGGAACTGTTTCTTCAAATCAGATAAGTATTAAGGAATATAAGATCGTACATGTTCATATTTGTATTTTATATTAAAAACACCAAAGGCATCTTGAATAAGTCATCTTTGACTGTCCTCATCCCCCCGCATCCAATCGGTCACCAAGTCCTATCAATTCTATTCCGTAGAGCTTCTCAATTCCATCCCCTTCCCTCTGTCCCTGCTACCTCTGTCTGGGCTAAGACCATCCTTACTTCACACCTGAACTGTTGCAACAGCTCCCCAGGAGGGCTTTCTGCTCCAGTTTCTCCCCTCCCCGAATCCATCTTTCACTCCTCATTCACAGCATGGATGGGGTCACTTCTGCACTCTAAAGCCCTCTGGGTCTCCCACATGCCTTCGGATTAAAGCCCATCATCCCAGGGTCTGTCCTTAGCCTGTAAGCCATCCACCCACCCCGTTATGAACTTGGAGGTCCATTTGGAGGTCTGGTTCTGCATCTTAATTCTATTCAGGAACTGGTTAAATAGAGGTTCCTGGGCTCCTTCGTAGATCCTGATTCCGGGGGGCCCGGGAGACTGCATGTCAGAGAAGAAGCAGCGTGATCTGATAGAGTGGACCACAGACCTGCTGGGCTGGCCAAACCCAGCCAGTCCTGGCCCCTCGTCTGTGCCCTCCGCCCTCCCTATGCCATAAGCCCCCAGCCCATCTCCCCCCCACAAGCTGAAATGCCCCCTCCACTATGAGGGGCTTTCTGACCACCCCAGCTAGAGGGGACCCACAGGCGCTGATTGGATTAGCTTGTCATTGTCATCAGGACCACCCCTCTTCATCTCATTAACTGAAACATGGGTAGATCCTCCGCCTTCTTGTTATTTCTTCTGATTTTCGTATCTCTGGCAGATGGCTGGGGAATTTAGCCTTCTCGTTCCTGTTGTCAATAACAATGCACATCCTTATAGCACTTTATGGTATTTTCAAAACATTTTCAATTGTCTTTATTCATTTGGCTAAGACGGAGCACCTACTGCGTGTTAGCTGCGGTGCTGCGCTGTGGGCTTAGAGCATTGAGAAGCCACTGCCTGTTGGGTGGGAAGACGGGTCACGGATACTTATAATAAAATATAGGCACTTGACGGCTGACTGCAGGATTCCTGTGTCCATCATTATAGGCCTGATGTCTACACCACAGTGCCTGGCATGTGGCGGGTGCTCTAATTATAATGCTGGTGGCTAACATGCACTGAAGTGATGCAACATGGCCCAAATTAAGAATGAGCGGGCACTTACGGAATGTCATGGGGCTGCTTTGTGCAGTGAGGCACAAGGGGGAGGAGAAGTGTGGTGCAGGGTCAGTAGAGTCCCACGACCTGCCTGGCCACCCTGCAAGACAGGCAGGTGTCATGAGCGCAGTGCACAAGTCCTCAGGGTGGCTCACGGAGTGACGGTGGGTAACCAGGAAAGTGGCACCAACAGGATGAGCACCACAGGCTCTGGCTCCTGGGCTAGTGGCTGCTCCAAGAAGCCACAGCCTTGTGCCTGGGGGGGCTGGGTTGAGCAACTCCAGGCCCCCTCCACGCCAGCTCTGTCCTGGCGGCAGTAGACATTTTGGGGATTCCCACAGCATCAGAGAGACCTTTCTGGCATCTCCCCTGGCTTGGCGATCCTTGAAGGAAGACATGCTCACAAGCAGGAGCTCAGGGCTCCCGACATCTTTGCGGTAGTACGGAGCTCCGCCATTTCCTTTTGAGCCAGATGTCTGACTTGGACGAGATAGGTTGAGTGTCTCACTTCCTCAGGCTGACCTCAAGTTTTTAGCAGGAACCTGTGTTCTTCCATGGAGTTAGTTACTTTGGGCACAGCTCTGGCTCAGGACTTTCTCTGAAGCCACCTTGATCTTCCTGTAGGGGAGGCGGCTCCCAGGGCCAGAGAGGAGGCAGAACCAACCAGAGCAAGGCCCCCTGGGCTTCTATCCTATAATGGGGGGATTCCAGGCAGCGTCAGCCTGGGACTCACCTGGGGCCCAGGGGAGTCTCAAGGCCCTTGCCTTCAGTTAGACACCTGCCCTTCTTTTCCCTTAGGTCCCAGGATCCGAGCCCAGGTGGGCCCTAGCCTCCCACCCCACACTCACAGAGGGAGTCAGAACACTCATCTTGTGGGGCTTCTGCCGGTTTGGACCAAAATGGCACCTGGAAAACAAAAATCTCTAAGTACAGCCCTATGCATCTGAATGGATTCTAGCAAAACTTGGCACCTGGTTTACTAATAGTGCCACAAAATGTCATAGGAGAAGAAAGTGGCCCTGAGCACAGGTAAGGAAGACAGTTCATAAGCACCCAATGGGCATGCAGGAAAGAGCTGTCTGCCCCCAACACTGGCGCACAGGGCAGCCGCGCCTCTGTCCATGGTGCTGACAGACACCAGCCTCGGGTACCACTCCTCCTCTCAGTGCCGTGACTGCTGACCAAATGTTCCAGGAGTTTCTAGCCTGGTGATGAAGGGGCACTGAAGGGGGGTGTGGGGACAGACAGATAGCTTGGTAGAGGTTGCTGGAGCTGCCTAGCATTCAGAATTGTGAGGCCGAGGAAATTGGCTTTTCACACGATTGCAGTTGCCAAGAAAGTTTTTCCCCCTCTTGGAATTAAGGGGAAGTGTATTCCCATGGATCACCCACATGCATTGTAGTTTGAAATCTTAATCTTGACTCCCCATCTGTTGTGGGGCTGCATTGATTCATTCTTCAAGGCCCAACTTGGAACTTTCCAGGAAGCCCTCCCTGACTTGTTCTGGCCGAGCTGATTATTCTATGCTTTCTATCTATGCTTTCTCCAAATTTCACTTAGGTGGCCTGTCACTGTACACTGTGACAACTCACCTGGCAGGGGCTGGACATTATTTCTTTCTGCGCCCCACACCCTGAACAGACCAATGGCTCGGAAGATGTGTGTTGGGTGGGTAAACCCCTCCCCAATACCGTCCACTTGCCAGGCCCTGGGTCACCTTCTCCCAGCTTGCTCTAACACCTGCCTTGAAGGTAACAGCCTGTGGGACCCACTAGCAGCCACCGCATCTTCTGACCGCCCTGCCCCGTTCGCCTGGTTTCTGGGTCCCTGCAGCCCAGTCTGACCTTGCAGACCCGGTTCCCACAGCTGCCAGGTGAGATGGAGAGGGGCTTTGCCCGACTGCACAAGAAAGCCGAGGCTCGTGCAGGGGAAGGGCGTTCTCTGAAGGCCCCATGGCTCCGTACTGGTGGAACCGTGACTCCAGTCTTCCCAGTCTCAATTAAGCTAGTGGCTTCTTTTCCTTTTTACCTGTTTTGTTCCGAGGGAATTTCTAAATAGCCACTGTTACCTGAACCTTTGAAGATGCTAAGTCTACTTTGTTGGTTGAAAGGGACTCACTGCCCATTTCTGGCTCTGCTGTGCTCAGGCCTCTTCATGCTTCTGCACCGAGCTTCCCCGCCCCCTCCGCTCCGCTCACCAAATCTTCGCCACACATTCCCTGGGTGCCAGAAACTCACAATGGCCCTGTGCAGTGGGTATTGCCATCTCCATTCTACAGACGAGGGCCTGGGACTCAGCAAGGTCAAGTGGCCTGCCCTAGGTCACCGAGTCAAGGAGTGTTGCAGAGCAGACTCACACCCGGAGCGAGGTGGCTCCGCGGATGCCACGTTCCTGTTGGTCTGAAATCCCTCATTACTGACGTCCAGGGAACACCTGGTCAGGTATCCAGAGCAACAAACCTGCAGGAAGGAGCGCACCCTGTGACTTATTTTCTCTGAGGTTCCCAGGGTATTTTTTTTCCTCCTTTCAAAATGCAGCGCTGCCCTATTCCCACCTGAGGCCATTAGCCTCACCAAAGGTTAAAAACAAAGTGTTTGTGTCCGTCCGTCTAATTGCACAGAAACCATCAAACCCTCATTACCAGCAACCTAATTATTTTGAAATCCAGCATATTATCCTGTTCAACAATTAGCCAGATGATAAGTGTTTGCCCCACCTGCCCAGGGATAGAAGGCGACCCGGCAGGAGGGTGGCGGGGAGGAGAGGGCCGCGGGCTGCTTCTGGAGGAAAGGAGCCGTCTGCACCTGCTGGCCCACCCACCTGCTTCTGATTGTTTCCCCTTCCCCAACTTGCAAAGCTGCTAACAAGAGTTTCGCCCTAATGAGCAGGGAGGATGGGACCTGAATGATCGGAGGGGACGTCTTTACAGAGCCGGAAACTAATTGTCACCATTCAGCTTTCCAGGCATAAATAAAATGCTTGTCTGGATGTGGCTAAACAGACCAGCCTGAAAGGTTTCTGAGAGCAGTTCCAAACCTTCCCACACAGCGTTGCCACTTGTCCCCTGGCAAGAGTGGTCTTTGTCCTGCACTGTGGCCTCCCTGCCTCTTCATGCTGGTGCGTTTGTTTTCTCGTGCTGGAAGTGACCCCAGGGCCAGCCCTGGGGACTGGGGGAGGACTTCGAGTGGCAATCTGAAATGTACCACAGAAGTGGAGAGTTCAGAGTAGCAGAGAGCTTGGCGGTCAGCTCATTTCATCGTCTGGTTTTATAAGTAAAGGGACTGCTCTGCAGAGGTGACTTCCCTTGCCGTAGAGTGGTGCACCAGGCGTGCAGGGCTGGGGGGTCGGAAAGAGGCGGATTAATGGTGGTAAGAAGAGCTGCTGTTCAGTGAGCACTCTCTTTGAACCTGACGTGGTTCTCAGTGCTTTATGTGGATTCGAGCCACATAATGTTCCTATGAGCCACTTCTATTCTCCCATTTGATGGACGAGGAAGCAGGCACAAGAGTTTAAGCAGCATACTCGAGATTCCACAATCTAGTAAATAGCAGAGCCAAGATTTGAACCCAGGCAGGCTGGTTCCACGGCCAGTGGCTCCAGTTGTCACATAACTCCCTCATGCGCTGCCCGACCCACCCAGGTACCAAATGAGGAGTGATGGGGTTGAGGCCACCATGCAGGCAAAGTCCTCCACCAGCCCGTGGGACTGTCCCTTGGGTCACCTCTAAAACACCAGCATAAAGAGGTGACTCGATGGCCTCCATGCCACAGCCCGCGGTCTGGCCGGAAAACAGCGCCAAGTTGATCACACACGGGGTGGAGGCTGTGTGTGGTGGCCGGGGGCCCAGAAGGCTTTGGAAGGCTGATCCCCGAACTGATCTCGAAGGAGGTTTATTGTTGGTCAGGAGAAGGGGTGGGGCGGAGGCCAGGCTCCTTGGCTAAATCATGTCAGGTGGGGAGGATGCAGCGCCTGGCTCCCTGCGCCGGGCTGGTTCCGCCCCGCCGGGCATCTCCTTTCTCCTCTGGAGGCCAGAACTCCCTTCTGAATGCCGCTCGCGACCCTGCCCGGCTGGGAACCGCATAGATGACTCAGGCAGGCGGGAGGAGTGTGCAGTGCTCGCGTGCAAGGGCCGGGGGCACTTCAGGGTCCGTGGTGCTGCTTGCACAGTTCAGAGCAGGTTTCCCACCCCTTCCTCTGTGTGTTGGAGAGAGGTCCACTAGCTCCACCCTGCCCAGGCGCCACAGCCACTGGGATGGAACCGCTTCCAGCTGCGTCCAAGAAAACCGGCCCAGGTCTCGCTGCTCTTGCTCCTGTGTGTGACTGCAGAGGGCAGCCCTCTAGCAGGCCCTGAAACAGCCCACAGGGACCGGGACCTGCCACACTGGGGTTTATGCTGTCCGCAGGGACAGGTCTAACAAGAGGACTTAAAAGACGGGCCTTGACTTTCCCGAGCAAGGCATGCGGCAGAGGGCGCAAAGCCACGAGGAGGGTGAGGGCCGTCTCTGAGGCCAATTACCAGCTAATTGGAAAGGCCAGCAGCTTCCAGGCCTCTTCTCGCCCCCCTGCCCTGGACTCAGCTGGGGGGCAGCTCTGAGCTGCGCCTCTGAGGTCCTTCGTTGAGTCCTCGCCCAGAAACCACAAACAAAATCACCAAGTTCCCGACACTTCATGGGTCAGCCTGAGCTGGGTTCAGTGCTTCTTGAGATCCTGGGCAGCTCCTTTTCTCTGAGCCTCAATTTCTCCATCTGTGAAATGGCGACATAACATTACCTGCTGTATTCGTTTCCTGAAGTAATACTGTGATCCCCGATTCAAACAATGTAGGAAGGGACAGTGCATGTGTCTGCTGGGGCTGCCATTATAAAGTAACACAAACTCAGTGGCTGGAACAACAGTCCTGGAGTCTGGAAGTCCATGATCGAGGTGAGGGCAGGGCCTCGCTCCCGCTGAAGGTGCTAGGAAGGGTCTGTCCCAGGCCTCCCTCCTGGCTTCTGGTAGTTCCTTGGCTGTGGCAGCAGAACTCAGATCTGCACATGGCGTTCTCCCTGTGTGTGTCTGCGTCCTAATTCCCCCTTTTACAAGAACAATGGTCATGTGGGATTAGGGTCTCAAATCCTGGCAGATCCCCTCTTCCCCGCCACTTGCCACATTGGCCGTGGACCATGACTCCGAATCCCACACCCGCCCCGCAGCCACACTGCTGGGACACCTGGCATCAGAGCACCAGGCCGGAGCGTGAAGGGCTGAGGCTGATTCACCTGCTGGGAAGTAGCCTGGGAGCTCCGACGAGGGTGACCTCAGCCACGTTCCTGTGAGAAAAATGTCCTTGCAAGTAGGAAAATTAAAAAGAGAAAAAAGAAAATAAAGATGGTTTTAAAATAGCCTTCATTACACAAGGATTACAAGAATTGCTGTTTCAATCATGCTGAAGCCTAGTCTTAACGGGGGTGCCATGGCTTTCCCCTCCAGGTGGGTGGCGGTCGCTAGCTCAGGTGTACCCCATCACTTAACTCCCTGCCACTGGAGATGTTTGGTGGGGACACTGGCTGAGTTTTCTTTTTCTTTCACTCCGCTGTTCCACCCCCTCCTTTCCTTCCAGCACAAAAGCACAAGAAACAGCAGGAAATGCAGACGGACTTCCAGGGCAGGACATCTTGGGTTCAGACAGCAGCTCTCAGCTCACCTGCAGGGCGGGCGTTGGGGAATTTGGCAATGGCGAGGCTGGTGTGATATGATGGTGGCACTGGAGGGTTAGGAAAACGAAGTGCCCAGGAGCATGTCCAGCGTGTACCTGGGGCTCATGAATGGTCACTGCCACTTTCCATAAGACGTGCCCCAGCCCAGGTTCTCTACTGACTCTGGATTCCTCTCGTCATGCAGAGGTTAAAACTCCCTGGGTCTGAATCTTGACTCCACTAACTGTGGGAACTTGGGAGACTTGCTTAGGCTCTCTGGCGACCCAATTTTGTTTTCTGTGAAATGAGGATTACAAACTCACCCACTTAGTAGAGTTGCGATGAGAATACAATGAGCTTATATGTGTATTAATTCACAAATCGCTTAGAACAGGATCTGGCACAGAGTGAGCCTTGTCTTACTCCACTTGGGCTCTGCAGTAACAAAACAGCATAAACTGAGTGGCTTATAAACAGCAGAGATTTACTTCTCACAGTTCCCGAGGCCGGGAACTCCAAGGTCAAGGTGGTGGCAGACTCGGTGTCTGGCGAGAGCTGCTTCCTGGTTCACAGGTGGTGCCTCCGGCTGTTGCAGGGCGAGCTAGTTCTCTGGGGCCTCTTTTGTAAGGACACTAATCCCGATCATGAGGGTGCCACTGTTGTGACCTAATCGCCTCCCGAAGGCCCTGCCTCCTTGCACCATCGCCTTGCGGGTCAGGATTTCAGCATGTGAGTTCTGGGGGTACAGACATTAAGACCATAGCGGTGCATTAACTGCTGTGAACTCCAGGAAGCGGCAAAGTCGCTGATGCCACGGCTCCGTGTTAATGCCTAAATTAGACTTCTATGCCTGGGGACTCTGTCCCGTGGAGACCTGGGCAAGGCTAATGGAGGAGTACGGGGGCTTCCTATAAGGACGGTGGCCTCCTCGGACACTGAGCTGCCACAGTTCTTTAATCTTTCATTCATTGAGAACCTGCTGTTTGCCAGGTGCTGGGCAAGGCCCCTGAGATAAAATGCAAAATAAAATGGACCTGCGGGTCTCATTTCCCACATGGAGCTTATAGTCTATGGAGTAACAACAGACAAGTAAACCACAAATAAATGCATAATTTAAAACTTTGTTAACTGTGACGTTTTGATAAGTGACAGGAGAAAGTAGAAAGGTGCTAATTAAATGGTATGGTCGGGGAAGGCCACAGCTTCGCAGGAGGGCCAGACCTGCCGATTAAAGTGGCAAAGAGACAGCTCAGAAGTCATTTTGTCAAGGCCTCTGCTGTCGGTGTCCAGGCCGTAAAAAGAATGATCACGGTGATGGCACAGATGACGAGGGTCACGTGTGTCTCCTCGGTGTGGAGCACCGGGCTTGGAGCTTCTCTCACGCCGACCACTCATTTACTCCCCACGACAGCCCCGTGAGCACCTGAGGGCAAGGAGCTAGCATTACCCCTGTTCGCAGACAGGTGGGGACAGCGGACGCCAGGTGAGCAGCTCTTCACGGGGACAGCCAGCTTGGCAGGACTGGCATCTAAAGGTACGTGTGCCTGGATTTCTGACCACAAGGTGATTTTGTCTTTTACTTCTAGCCTATTTCTTTCTCTATTCATATTTTTATATCAGAATGCACCACAGATTCTAATTTACCCGATTGAGTGGGTTAGAAGCCGTTGCTATCACTATTTATTTCATTGCTCAAAGATCCCTGATTTGGTCAGAGGGAATCCTCTCAGACTCGGGCCTGTGTCTTTTGGACATTTTTCCATCATTCTTTGAGCACTTTCTTATTTTTTGGCACCATAAAATATTCCAGCCTCATCTTATATTTTTCCTGCCCAATCCCCGAGGTCGGCCATTTTTCTGAGGAGGCTTTCGGTGCAGAATGGTACTTACCAGCCCAGCTCGGAGCCTCCCTGTGCTTATTGCTAAATACTTCACGGCAAAGAAGAGACCACACCCTTTCTGGCGCTGACAAGCTTCAGTGCAGTGTTATTTTAATTCTGTCTCAGAAAAAAAATCTCCCAAAGGGGCCGTGGAACCCCAGGACCTTCCTAATTGCCTTGGTACTGATTTCTTCGTGTTCGAGACTCACCAGAGTGTATGAGCACGTGCTTGTCATTCTCGACTCACCCTGGACATTCTAGAAGGGAAGGGGAGAGGAGAGAAGATTTCTGAAGAATGTCTGGGCCCTGGCATCCTCTGTTTTGGGATGCCTTGCTGCCGGCTCCTTCCCTCCCTCCCCACCCTTTTGCCCTCTCTGTTCCGTGGGACCTAAGGCTTCTGGGCTGTTCCAGTCCCTGGTACACAGCAGTGACCAAGGCAGATAAAATCTCTGCAGAGAGACAGACAACACACACGCAGTTAATAAACAAATACCACGGGTAGAGGTGTGAGCTAGGAGGAGAAAAGGTGGACCCTGGGGTGCAGGAAGGTGGGGGCAATGGTGGTGGAGAGGAGGCTTAACTTGGAGAAGGATCTGGAAAGACCTCTCTGAGCAGGAGCTGGTCACGAGAACAGGGAGGGCGGAGGGTTGCGGGCAGAGGAACGGGCACGCGGGAGTGCCCAGAGGCAGGAAGGGCTTGGTGAGTCCCAGCAGCCGACGGGAGGCTGGGAGGCTGGCGGGGCAGGAGGGAGGGGAGGCTGGAGCAGGGGCCGCATCACACAGGCCTCCGAAATCACGGCAAAGGTTTGGATTTGGGCAGCACGGAGGCCCCAAGAAGGGGAAGCACATCTGGTAATTGAAAAGATGAAAAAAGTAATAATAAAGTGCTTATTCCCAGGCAGCCACGGTGGAGGAAATGGACGGTGGCCAGGCAGGCCATATGCACTTGGCTAACAGAATTAATCATGTTCGGTACGGCACAAAACAAGAACGACAAGCACAATAAAACATTTAAAGACGAGAGTGGATTTTAATTTTAGGAGTAGTCTAAAACAATATGATAATGATGATAGCCAAGTTGGCCCTGTGCATGTAAAATCCAAATAGGACACAAATTAAAGTCATAAATAATATTTAATTTGCTATACCAATGCATTCTCAAAAGTCATATTGATGAAAAAAGTTATTAGAATGAATCAAACGAAGACTCTCGTATGTCTGGAATATTTAGTGGACTGGAGAAACGCTAGGAGGAAAAAAAATCCATAACACGATGTATGAGTTGGAAATTGGATGAGAACATTATGATTTTCAACTTGCATTTATCGAGCAAACCACGGACTGTATTTCCAGGGCCATTTAGCTAGATTAGAACAAATAAGAGAAGACTGATTTTTAAGAACTTGTGATTAATGACATGCAATTCTTTTAAAGTAGTTTTGTAAATACTCTGTCTTGAAGATATTTTGTGCTCTCATCTGTTACAGAGCCTCGAGCAACGGGGCTTGAGGGACCTTGCCTTACTGTCACTGACAGCTTCTTCGTGCATCGTACGTACTTTTATGAACTTGGATTTTAAATGCAGTGAGTGTACCTTGTATGTCGTATGTGCAGAACTGGGAGAGGCAATGAGAGCTGACCAAAAAAAAAAAAAAAAAAAAAAGAGAGAGAGAGAGAGAGACACTAATTGTGGAGGAATAGCTATTAATTTGCAGAGTATTAAGTATGATTTTAGGGAGCGTTAAGGCAGCCTCACGTAAGCAAAGAGAAGAATGGGTAAGTGCAGAGAGCAGGAGAGAAGAAACAAGAAAGGAAAGCGTAGTCACCGATGTGAATAAAAACCACAACACGCCTGAGAATGTCCGGCTGGGAGAGCGACCGCCAGCTGCATGGACGCGTCCACCCTGGGAGGTGGTGCTGATCTCAGCTGGACAACCAGCGAGGGTTTTCGTGAGAACACACTGTGTTCTGTTTCTGTGAATGGGACGATGGTGATCTGTAAGTAATGCTGGCCCTGACAGTTCCAGTGATGTCATGGAATGAGCTTCCCTTAACCTCAAGCGAACAGGATCCCACATGCCCTGTGTAAACTTAAAATAAGCCGTGAGTGTCGCCAACCCACGGAGACGCCGTGACTGTGGCTTTGCAGTCAAGTAGTCAAGAATTAAAAACAAAACGTGGATGGTATCCACTTTTCTTCTCCGAAAAAACTCCTTAGGAAACGGCCCATGGAGGTCAAGAGTTTTCAGCAGACTCTGCCGTCAAGAGGGGCAGCTTTGGGTGGCCGCATCCCTTCCCTCCGGTTGGTCGTGTCCTGGAGAGTGGGCCTGGCCCGGCTTTCTGGCTTTCTCGACTGACGTTCCAAGCGAGTCCTTCTTACCCCACCTCCGTCCTTCACCCTGAGACGGATCAATCACCCCGTCCTGCTGGGTCCCCGGCGGGGAGATACCTGCAGGCGGGCTGGTCTTCAGCTCGTGCCGACGCCCATCCCGGCATTTCCCACCTGCAAGACTAAAATCGCCTCCTCGCTGGTCTCCCCACTGCCTTTCCTCCTTTCATCTACCTTCCACCGCAGCCTCAGTGATCCTTCTAAATTGCAGATCAGATCCCACCAGCGTCCTCCTTAAAACCCTTTTAATGGCTCCCTAGGGCGGTGTTTTTCAATCTATAACAAAAAAACAACCCATGTACTGTTTGATAAATAATAATAATACCTCCTATTTATCAGTAGCGACGATTGCTGTTTATCAAGCACGCCTGTGTGCCAGGCCCTGTGCTTGTGGTAATCCATTTACCCCTTGCTGCTTCTGTGGCTCCGTACTCCAGGTGAGGACGCGGCTTAGAGGGAGAGGCGTCTACTGGAGTTGGTGTCACACAGCTGCCTGGGTCTGATTGGTGCCAAAGGGCATGCTGCTAACCACCGTGCGAGGCAGCTTTCTAGTGCACAGATCACGTGCCCCTTTTATATTTTGATATCTCTCCTGGGGCCTGAGTCTCCCTCCAGGTAGAGCCCCCACCCCCGCAATATCTTGCATTCCTTTGGCAACCATCACTGTGCCTGTGTGATAGACTCCAGGGTTCTTCCTGTGATTTACAAGGCCATTCATGGTTGGCACAGGCTTCTGTGGGCCGCATCTCTGCCTCCCCTTCTATCCACTCACTCTGCTTGTCCTGTTCCCTGCCTTTCTGCATTGGGTTTCCTTCCCTTTCCTTTTCTCCTGATTCTAGCTCATTTTCAAGACTCAGCGTAAGCATCACCTCCTTTAGGAAGCGCTAATGCCCCACGGGAGTGTTCCTGGTATACAAGGTACCTGCGCCCTCTGTCACTCTCCAACCAGCCATGTTTCTCTTCTTTCTCCTCCTCTAGACTGTGAGTTCTTGGAGAGCATAGACTGTGTGCCATTTATGCATTCATTTCTTCATGCATTCTTTCAGCGAATATTTATTGAGTGCCTACTAGGTGACGGGCACTGTGCAAGGAGCTGCAGATACTGTAGTGACAAGAACAGGTCGATTCATATTCGCATGGAAATTGCATTTGTAACAAGATGTTGGAATGGAAATTTTGAGTAAGACCCAAAGATGAAGTTGCTACTACATCCCAAAGATGCCAGACATGAGGGCCCTGTTCCCAGGGCAGGGGCACGCTCCACTTTGGGATGTACACACATGGCCTTGGGATCAGGCAGCCTGGCCTCCAAGCTTTGCTCTGGTGCTTGACTTGCTGTGTGCCCTTGGGCAGGTTACATAGCTTATCTGAGCTCAAAACAGGCTTAGTGATTGAGATTCCATACGTTACTCCGTGGGATTAAACACATGAGTAGCAACCTGGCACTTGGCTAGTGTTCAGCTGATGAAAGACCCTTCATTGTCCTCCCCCTCCCTCACCCCTATTGTTCAGCAGGTCCTGTGTCTCCAGTTTGGTTTGGAGGTAGTGGATGCTCATGCAGCATTCCTGAGCCCCATGCCCCTGGGCCGGCATCTTTTGTACCCATTTCCCTTGGGGATCTGAGATGCACCCTTGAGGACAGGGCCAGCAATTTGCATACCTGCCATCAAGGTATTACATGGCTTAGTTCCTCCCTCCACTTCCAAAACTGTGTTTTATTGTTCTTCTAAATTACTGGTAGCATGAGAACTGAAGAATCTAACTTTTAAAAATCCATTAAAAAAACACAAATGAAACCTAGAAGCAGCCAAGATGTCCCTTTGATAAGTGAGTGAATAAACAACCTGGGGTACATCTATACAATGCAATATTATTTACAGATAAGAAATGAACTTTCAAGCCACGAAAAGACATGGAGAAACTTTAAATCCACATTGCTACATGAAAGAAGCCAGTTTGAAAGGCTACATGCTGTACGATTCCAACTATATGACATTCTGGAAAAGGCAAAATTATGAAGACGGTAAAAAGATCAGTGGTTGCCAAGAATTGGGAGGAGGTGGGGAGGGATGAGCAGGGGGATCATGGGGAATTTTTGGGGCAGTGAAACTATTCTGTATGTTGCTGTCATGGTGGATACATGACATTTGTCAAAACCCATAGAAAGTATAACCCACACGGTGAACTCCAAGGTAAACTAAGGACTTTCCATATTAATAAGGTATCAATATTGGTTCATCAAGTGTAACAAGTGCAATGGAAACACTAATGCAGACTGTTAACAACAGTGGAAACTGCCAGTGTGAAGGAAGCCTTTGCACTTTCCATTCAATCTTTCTGCAAACCTAAAAGTGATCTAGAAAACAAAGTCTATTAATAAAATAAGGCCGGGCCCGGTGGCTCACGCCTGTAATCCTAGCACTCTGGGAGGCCGAGGTGGGCGGATCGTTTGAGCTCAGGAGTTCGAAACCAGCCTGAGCAAGAAGCTAGACCCCGTCTCTACTAAAAATAGAAAGAAATTAGCTGGACAACTAAAAATATATAGAAAAAATTAGCCGGGCATGGTGGCGCATGCCTGTAGTCCCAGTTACTCGGGAGGCTGAGGCAGGAGGATCACCTGAGCCCAGGAGTTTGAGGTTGCTGTGAGCTGGGCTGACGCTATGGCACTCTAGCCTGGGCAACAGAGTGAGACTCTGTCTCAAAATAAAATAAAGAGATTCCCTTAAAGAACACAAATCCCATGTAATGAGACACCGAGGGTTCTCTTCTGCGATTTCGGGTTGGAATTCCTGACCTATAAGGGGTCCTGCTGTGGGCCGCGGACATATCATGTTTGTGGCCAGAGCCCAAACCTCTGGAGCCAGCCCCAGTGCAGCCGGAATCACCTGCAGGAAGTTGAGAGCAGCTTTGCCCCATGGAAACATACAGCAAGACGCATGTGTAATCACACATTTCCTAGTAGCCACATTAAAGGACAAAGAAACAGGAGAAATAAACTTCAGTACTATATTTTATTTAACTCAATTATGCAAAGTATTACATTTCAACATGTAATTAATATAAAAAATGATCAGTGAGATATTTTGCATTCTTTTTTTTTTTTTTTTGCACGGAATCTTTGAAATCTGGTGAGTGTTTAAGACACATCTCAATTCAGACTGGCCATAGTTCAAGTGCTCAACATCCTCGGGGAGCCTGTGGCTACATCAGGGGGCAGCAGGGGTTAGAGGGTCATTGAGAAATCTGGGGGTGCCAAGGGTTGAGTTCCGGGCGGAGAAGGAGCCTTCTCCCCAGCAGCTCCTTCCCTCCTCTGTTCCTTCCCATGACAAGGGTGTGCCAATTAAAAATTAATTTTTAGAGTTGCACTCGTCTCACAAACTCCTTGGGGGCAAGTGTCTGTGCCCAAGGCTCTGTCTGTATGAGGCAGAGGCAGGTCTGTCTCAGCAAAGCTGCTGCAGCTCCATTCTGCCCAAGCTGGTGGATTTTTCCTCCTCCCCCACCTTCGTTTTTTTTGCTTATCTGAGAGAGGATTAAGCGTGAGGGGGCCGGGGGCCCATACAGCTGCAGCCCAGCTCAGCCCACAAGAACCTCTTGTGAGGAAAGTTCTCCTGGCAACATCACCGGAATAAAATGTGGTTCCTTTGCTTGCTGTCCCTTCTCAGACAAGGAGAGCACACGCCCCAGGATGCGTCAGCTGCGCCCTCCCAGTCTGTGCCCGTGGCAGACATCACTCATCGATCTTAGCTCTCTTTCTGATGGAGCTTCCGTGCCTGCGTCTTCTCTGTGCTCCACCTCCTACCCAGGGAGACTACACACAGCCAGTCGGCCACCCCTGCTCCAGGAGATGCCGGATCTTTCCAACTTTCCTTCTCATTGGACCCTTCTCCCCATGGACTTTGTATTCCAGCAACATCCACTGATTCTTCATTTTCTTGAACACTCAGGGCCGCTGCATGTGGTTGGGCAGGTTGTTCACTGTACCAGGGCTTCCAGCCAAGGGGTGAGTAAGGCACAGCATGGAGCCCAGGGCCCTGTCTCCAAGCCGTACACCTTAGACTGAGGACACATGCACGGGGGAAGGCGCCTGTTGTCTGCTTCACACAAAGGCATTCTCTGTGCTAGTAAGGACCTGCGAACATCCTGTCTTGGGCCTTGGCCTATGCAGTGACTTCTGCCTGGGGCACCCTTTGGCACCATTTGTCTTCATTCTTTGAGATCCTGCTGCAACCCCTTCCGCCCTCCCCAGGTCTAGCTGTAAGCGCTGCACCTCCCTTACGTCTCCCGGCTGCTGCTGAGCCCCCATCAACCTCTTCTGAGCGCTACGTGGGCCGGTTTTTGTCAACATGGAACACGTGCTTCTGAGTGCAGAGGCTGTGTCTGATTTCCCTCAGTGCCTCGCCCGGGGCCTGGCCCAGCCATCTGCTGCAAAAGTGCCCGGACTTGAGCAAACTAGACACTTCTAACGACGTTGTAAGACAGAGCAGGCCAGCGGCAGCAGTTACGGCACGCTTCCTCCGCGCCGCTCGCAGTGCTTAGCGCGGACGATCTCCTGCAGCGCTTGCAGCAGCATCGCTGTTACAGCTCCTGCTGGTGTGTGGGTGGGGCGCGGGGAGGGGGCTAGTCACAGAGAGGTTGAAGACCTGCCCGGGGGCCTGGGCAGGGCTGGAGACAGTGCACTGACTCTGGTCTCCTGCTTGACACTTTCCCTGGGTCCACCCCCCTCCCCGCATCCTGAGGCTTCAGTTTCTCGGTGACGGATGTTGGGGAGCAATAGGCCCTGAGCGTCAACCACAATAATGACAACAGTGGCAGTAACTCGTGCTTAGGGACACGCCCTCTGTGCCAGACGCTGCTGTAAGCTCTTTCTGCAGACCGTCTCAACTGCGTGTGCATCTCTGAGCCGAGGGCTAGGCCCACGTCTTAGAGCAAGAGTCGTCTCCTCGCCTGTCGTCCTGACGAGTGGGCTAAGGCCCGCGTTCCCCCCAGTCGGCAAGCGCTAGCGCTGGGATCTGCCTGCTGGGGTGGGGCTGGCTTTCGTGCTCGGCCTTCGGCTCCAGGCGCCGCTGCCTCCCAAAGGCCCCTTCCAAAGGGCAGGGAGTCTTGGGTGTTCCCGTCTTCCGAGACCCGAGCCAGTCCCCCGAGGGAGCTGGGGCAGCCTAGTCGGTGGGTGCGTGGGCCCCGGAGGCAGCCGGCTTGGTTCCAATCCCAGCTTTGCCACTTACTTGCTGAGAACCTTGGTGAGTTGCCTAATGTCTTTGTGCCTCAGTTTCCTCAGCTTTAAAACAGGAACAATGCTAGAACCTGTTGCTATGGTTGCTATGGAGATTGAATGCTCCAATGCGTTGATGTGCTTGCACACCCGAGTCACCTAAGAACTGCTGACCTCTCGTGATGATCCCAGCACTGCTGAGGGGCAGGTAGAGAGGATGGAGCCTGGGCTTTGGAGTCAGACCCGGGCATAGCACAAATCGCACACCTTCTCTGGGTCTCAGTTTTCTCATCTGTAAAGTGGGAGTGAGAATCTCTAGCTGGAGTTCACTTCATCATTCAACACACATGCGTCCTGTGACAGGCCAGCCTTTGCTGGGTGTGGGGGATTCCATGGCAAACGAGAGCCTGTCCCTGTCCCTGAGAAGCTTGGAGGCAAGCCCAGAGGTGCTTCCTCTGGGGTCCACGGGCCCGGAGGCTTTCCACAGAGGTGTCAGGGGGCTCTATAACCCGCTAAACCCGTAAGTAAGAGGTCTGGGGCTTTCAGCAGATCTTCAAGAGGCTGGCACCCAGGGCTGATGTTAGACTGGCTGGGCTGGCCCCGCCTGGTGCTGTGGGCCACCACCAGGGCCCCTGCGGATCCCAGTCCTGAGTGTGGGGTGGGGCAGGCATGGGCCTCTGTGCAGGGCGAGTCCAGGTTTCCTCGATTCACCCCATGCTGCCTGCCCTTCTCACCACGGCCTCAGAAAGAGCTTGGGGGAAAATACATTCCTAAATAAATAATAAATATGGGCAGAAAAAATAATATAGAAAGCACTTGCCTTGTTCAGGACTTTTGACAGGCCTGCTCTGCCTGGCTCTGGGCTCTCTCTGTCTCTGCCAATTAACGCCTCTGCCTGCTGCAGGTTACCATAGGAGCGTGACTCAGCTCACCGCCCGCCCGCAACTGTTGCTGGGGAGTTCTTAGCATCCGCTGCCGAGCACCGCACAGCGCTCTCCGGACAAGCACCTGTGGGAACCCAGCTCCTTCCTCAGGGACAGCCCCACCCGCCATGGGCGGAGTGGAAGCATGTGGGCTTTGGTGTCAGACCATGGGTTCCAATCCTGGCCCCGCTTCTCCTACTAGCTCAGGCAGGTCATTTAAACGTGCTAAGTCTCAGCTTCCTCATCTATGAAATGGGAGCACTGGTAGAGCTGGCCTTGGGCAGTGTTGCAGCAGGACAGTGCCATGATGCATGTGAAGCATCCGGCCCATTGCGAACGCTCAGTCAAACCTGGTTCTTACTGTGACCACCACGATTGGGCCTGGGAGGGAAAAGCAGATGTCCCCTCTCTACGGGGGGTGGTGCGGCCAGTGCTGCAAGATGGGGAGAAACAGGAGGGCCGAGTTCTCACAGGGTGTTTTGGCTGAGTTACTGCCCCTCTGTAAGCCTCAGTTTTTGCATCTGCTCAGTGGGCAGCTTGCTTCATTAGGTTTCCTGGGCCCAATCCTTGGGTGTCTACAGAGGTCTGGGAGCACTAGGCGGGCTACAGTCAGAGGACACTGCTCCAGCTGCAGGGACAGGTTGCCAAAGGAACAAAATTCAACCCAGCCGTGTGAGTCATCTCACCCCCCCCGACCCCCACCCCAGCGAGGCTCCGACTGCACTCCGCTCCAGCCCCTCTCTCTGCAGTCTCAGTCCTGCCTCCTGGCCCCCACCTCATGGCCCCCGCCCATGTCCTCCCTCTCAGCCCCTGTCCATGTTCCTCCTTCTTCAATGCCTTGGTCAGATCCCACCTCCTCCAGGAAGTCTTCTGTAACAGCCAGGGTCCACCTAGGAAACAGAACCACGCTGGTCATTCCCACAGAGCGAACCTAGTATAAGGAAGTGTCCTACTTCACATCCATTAGGATAGCTATTACCGAAACAAAAAAGAAAATAACAAGTGTGGGAAAGGATGTGGAGAAATTGGAACCATTGTGTGTGGCTGGCGGGCATGTACAATGGTGCAGCCTTTGTGGAAAATATTATAGTACTTTCTTAGAAAATTAAAAATAGAATTACCTTATAAGCCAGCAATTCCATTTCTGGGTAAATATACCCAAAAGAATTGAAAGCAGGGTCTTGAAGAGATGTTTGTACACCCATGTGCATAGCGGCATTACTTACAATACACAAAATGTAGACGCACTCTGTGTCCACCAAGGGACGGATGGACCAACAAATGCGGTGCGTACATGGAGTGGAATATCACCCAGCCTTGGAAAGGAAAGACATTCTGACATAGGCTGCAGCATGGATGAACTCTGGAGACAAGGCTAAAGAATAAGCTAGACACAGAAGGACAAATACTGTGTGATTCCACTTATATGAGGTTTCTAGAGTTGTCATACTCCACAGAAACAGAAAGTGGAATTGTGGCTGCCAGGGGCTGGGGGGCTGGGGGGTAGGGAGTTATTGTTTAATGGGGACAGAGTTTCAGTTTTGCAAGATGAAAGATTTCTGGAGATGGATAGTGGTGATGGTTGTACAACAATGTGGATGTACTTAATGCCACTAAACCGTACACTTAAAAATAGTTAAAGTGGCTAAATTTTGTGTTATATATGTATTTACCACATGTAAAAATAAAGAGGTGTTAACTGTTTCTGACACTGTTGATCAAACCATTGGAAAGAGCACATTAAGGTACCATGGGAACAGGAAGCAGCCCACCGCCGCCCCCCAGGGCTGGGGCCGGAGGAAGAGGGTGCAGTTACTAGAACTTAGAAAGCACAGCAGGGCTGGTGGCGCTTGGACCCAGACCTCAAGGAGCAGATGCTGCTTGGCCGGGGCTGGTGTCTCGGGGATGAGGAGGGACCAACTGTGCTGGTTTGCTGGGACTGAGGGGGTTCCCAGGCTGTGAGACTTGGTCTCCCTAGCACAGAGCACAGAGAAAGCTGGTTTGGTAGGTGTTGAAAAAAGTGCAAACTGGATTCAGCTGCTGCTCAGAAAGGACCTGCTGCTGCTGGGGTGATGAAGCCAGACAGGAACGACAGGGGAGCGGGAAGCACAAGTCCCTTTTTCATCGAAGCCTAGCAGGGAGCAGCAGACAAAGCAGAAACGCAGTCTGCAGAGCCCGGGCCCAGCAGAGAGCTCCGAAGGCTGGGGTCGGAGTGAGAGAGGGTGGCCTGGTCCATGCTAAACCTTCCCTGACTACTCTGAGCTCCACTGACTCTTGCTAAAGTCTGGCCAATTTATCTTGGCTCATAATTATTTGCTAATTATTTCACATATCACATTTTTAAGGACTGGCTTCCTGCGACACCCACCTGGACAGTACCCTTCCTGAGGGTAGGCTGAGCCCATGCTCACTTCATTGTGTAGTAATAAAAATACTAATTACCCATCGTATACTTTGGCACTGTGATGAGGTGTTCATACTCAGTAATTCTTCCCACAACTC
>NW_012148731.1:1426577-1682519 GCF_000956105.1 Propithecus coquereli
ACCCAATTAAAAAGAATCACCAGGATCTGTTTTTTTTTGTAAATATATATTTTCCAGGTATTTCATCTTTTTCTTTTCTTTGCTGTTTATAAACAAGGCATGTATATATTTTTTCTCTTAAAAAAAAAGCCAGTGCTTGCATTTGCAGGCTTCTGGGTGATGGTGTCTCTCTATGCATCAAAGCAGACTCAAGACTTGGGCTCCTCTAGCCTGGCCATCAGAGAGGGTCCCATCTGCGGGACAAGTCTCTGCTAGTCTGAGTGGCAGCGGTGTGTGTACTATGCGGAGGTGGTGGGGTGGGTGGCTGCAGACACACAAGTCCAAGGGGAAAAGTGGTTGAGGTTGTATTCTATGCATTCGAGTTTCTCCTACCCACAAATTAAGTACCACAGCTCTTCAAGCTTCTTATTTAAAAACAAACAATAGCAACAACAATAAAATACCCTGCTGAAATATGCCCAGGCAGTATCTTCCAGACACGGTTGCGAGCAGGCCCGAGAGGAGGTGGAAGTGTGCAGAAGCGTGCTTGCCTGGCGTCTGTGGTCGAGTTGGAGATATGTTCCGGCAGCGGGTGGAGGGACAGTTGTGGCTGGTGAGGGCCGTGGCATTTCGTTTTCCACGCCAGGCCTGCTGAGCTGAGCAGAGGATCCAGGCAGCAGGCCGAGCGCCTTCCTGCCTTTCCAGATGGTTCTGGCATAGCCCAGATAATATCTTCTAATGGTGCAAAAAAATTAAAATAAAAAAAAAAAAAGCTTTGTACAATCTTGTTGCAATTCTGATGTAAAACAATCCCCGAAAGTGGCGGGGTTTGGGCATAATTTGGCTTTGCTGGGAGCCCAAATAGCACAGAATAGGGAAGAGGAAAGCTAGCCCCTTCCTACTGGCATGCACGTCTCCTCTGCCCTCCCCACGCCCTCCCCCTGCACTTAGCAGCTCTGGGAAGTGTGGCGCACAGAGCTCCCGCCCAGCCCTTAGCTCTGCTGTCAAGCACAGTGCTGGCTCAGATGCAGGCTCCATCTTTGGGCAATGCGGACCACCCGGAACTGGAAGGCGCGGTTTGGATACCAGTTACCTCTCGTACCAGGTGTAGACTCATGGAGCCTCTGAATGAGGAAGAACCACAAAGACCAGTGAGATCAGCTTCTGTTGAACCCCTTTGTACAATATTCCCCTGAAGGAGTGTACAGGCTTTCCTTGTATGCCTCCAGTGTCAGGGGACTCACTGTTTCCCTGTGCCATTCACTCTGTCTTTAGATAATTCCACTTGTTCGAAACTACCTTCAAATACTCCTCCACTGGTCCTAATTTTCTCCCCAGGGACCGCCTAGAACACACCAACTTTTTCCTGCACATTGAACATTCTGCTCATCTCTTGTTTTGCAGAGGTATCAAGTACTTATCTTTTTAGCCAGACTGCGCAGCCCTTGAGGTCGCATATTAGCTTGCACTTTTCTGAATTACCCCCGTGCCTTGTGCAGGGGGCTAATTTCATAGTACGTGCTCAAGCAACAATTGCCGGTCATATTTGAGCATTTACGTAAACTGTAAAAATTGATCCGGAGAATTCAACAGGGCAGTGTGAACAGGCAGTTTCAGGGCACAGCCTTATGGGACGTGGCGGGGATTAGCCTGGCAGAAATAGCACCATTCTTAAAGGCTCCGAAAGGACACCATGGGTCGGGTACCTCTTTTATGCTATCATCTCATGTTTTCTGGAGATTTTCAGTACTTTTTAGTGGACTCCATGCTCATTAAGACGTAAGCACCGCCCTCAATACATATTTATTTGTGGATTCAAGCATCAGGCTGGCCAGTAGCCACATGGTCTTCATCTATTAATATTTTGGTCCTTTTCATTTGCAAGATGATGTTTTAATGGTTTACTCAATACATATTAACTGACTTTAACTCGTTGCTGGCCCTGTGCTTCTGCTGGGGATGTACTGTCAAGGAAAACAGGCTCAGTCCCTGCCCTCAGGGAGCTTCCTTGGTTTGTTCAAAATAGAGGTTGGGTCGAGATGAGTGGTTTCCTGAACTGTGTGTCATGGAGCCCAGGAGTTCCTCGGAGGTGTCTTCCTTGGAGGGCAGAATTTTACTGGCCACCTCATGAAAAGATTAGAAAGATAATAAAACAGTTATCAAGCATGTGTTAGGCACTGTTCTAAATCCACATGTTAACTTATTTATGAGGTAGAGATTTATCTCCATATTGCAGAGGAGGAAACTGAGGAAGGATTGCTGGGTTAAATACAAGATGCCCAGTTAAATCTGAATCTTAGATAAATAGCACAGTTTTAAAATATAAGTATGTCCCAAAGATAAGGGTCCAGTTTCATTCTTTTGCATGTGGAAATCCAATTTTCCCAGCACTGTTAATGGAAGAGACCATTCTTTCCCCATGGTGTCTTCTTGGTGCCCTTGTCAAAAATTAGCTGACCGTCTATGCTTGGGTTTATTTCTGTGCTCTCTATTTTATTCCATTGGCCTATGTGCCTGTTTTTATGCCTGTACCATACTGTTTTGATTACTATAGATTTGTAATATAATTTTAAATTAGGAAATGTGGTGCCTCCAACTTTATTTTTCTTTCTCAGAATTGCTTTGGCTGTTAGGGGTCTTTAGTGGTCCCATATAAATTTTAGAATTTTTTTATTTCTATAAAGAATTTTGTTGCAATCTAGGGATTGTATTCAATTTGTGTATTGCTTTGAGCAGTATAAACATTTTAACAATATTAATTCTTCCAATACATGAACCTTGGATCTATTTCCCTTTATTTGTATTTTCTTCAATTTCTTTCATTAGAGTTTTTTGGTTTTCAGTGTACAGATCTTTTACCTTTTTGGTTAAATTTACTCTTCAATATTTTATTTTATTTTTGATGCTATTTTAAGTGGGATGGTTTTCTTGATTTCTTTTTCAGATAGGTCATTATTTGCATACAGAAATGCAACTGATTTTTGTATGTAGGTTGTGTATCCTGCAACTTTACTGAATTCATTTATTAATTAGTTCTAACAGTTTTTTTGTGGAGTCTTTGGGGTTTTATACATATAGGGTCATGCCATCTGTAGATAGAGATAATTTTACTTCTTCCTCTCTGATTCATATACCTCATCTTATACCATACATAAAAATCAACTCAAAATGGATAAAAGATCTAAATATAAGACCTGAAACCATAAAAGTACTGGAAGAAAAAATAGTGCAAAATATTCCGGCCTTGACAATGATTTTTTTGTATAACATACCAAAAGTTCAGGCCACAAAAGCAAAAATAAATAAATGGGACTACATCAGACTAAAAAGCTTCTGCACAGCAAAGAGAACTGTCAACAGAATGGAGAAGCAGTCTATGGATTCAGAAAAAATTTGCAATCTATATATCTGATGAGGGATTAATATTTAAAATATATAAAGAACTCACACAATGCAATAGGAAAAAAAAATAACCAGATTAAAAAATGGGCAAAGGACCTGAATAGACATTTTTCCAAAGAAGACAGAAAAATGGCCAACAGGTATATGAAAAGGTGCTCAACATCGCTAATCGTCAGGGAAATGCAAATCAAAACCACAATAAGATATCACCTCACACCTGTTAGGATGGCTATTATCAAAAAGAAACAGCAAATGTTGCCAAGGGTATGGAGAAAAGGGAGCCCTTGTTAGTGGGAATGTAGATTGGTGTAGCCACTGTGGAAAACAGTATGAAGGTTCCTAAAAAAATTAAAAATAGAACTGCCATATGACCCAGCAATCTTTCTTCTGGGTATATGCCCAAAGGAAATGAAATCGTCACCTGATAAAGACATCTACACACTTATGTTCCTGGCAGCATTATTCACAATAGCCAAGATGCGGAAACAACTGATGTCCACTGATGGATGGATGAAGAAATTGTGGTGTATATACACGATGGAATATTATTTAGCCTTTAAAAAGAAGGAAATCTTGCCATTTGCCACACCATGGAAGAACCTGAAAGACATTATGCTAAGTGAAATACCTCAGATGTAGAAAGAAAAATTCTGTATGATCTCACTTATACGTGGAATCTAAGAAAGAAAAGTTGGGGTCGGATGTAGTGGCTCACCCCTGTAATCCTAGCACTCTGCGAGGCCGAGGCAGGAGGATCGCTTGAGGTCAGGCAGGATGATCGCTGGAGCCCAGGAGTTTGAGGATGCAGTGAGCAATGATGACACCACAGCACTCTATCCTGGGCAACAGAGTGAGACATGGTCTCCATTAAAAAAAAAGTTGAATGCACACAGAGAAAAAGATAGTGGTAACCGAGGCAGGGATGGCGGTAGTGCGGGTGGGGGGAATGGAAAGATGTAGATCAAAAGATACAAAGTTGCAGATACATAGGATGAAGAAGTGTAGAGATCCATTGTATAACAAGAGGACTATAGTTACCGTGTTCAGAATTTTTACCAAAAGAGTGGATTTTAGGTGCTTTTGCCACACACACACACACACACACACACACACACATACACACAAAAGCTAACTGTTTGAGATGATGGATATAGTTAATTTGCTTAACTACAGTAACCATTTTACTATGTTTATGTACAGCAAAACATTACATTGTACAACTTAAAAATATGCAATAAAAATGTTTTTAAAAAGTATGTCCTAAATATTGCATGGAATATACTTATACGATTTTTTAATTGTTTATTTAAAATTTAAATTTAACTAGGCATTTTGTATTTTTATTTGTGGATTTTGGCAACCCTAAAATGAGACCCAAACAGGTTTAATCACTTTATGCAAGGTCTCACAACTATTAATAGTAAGTGGGTTCAGAGTCTGCAGTTTTAAACCACTTTGCTGTATTGCCTTTATAAATTCACTATGTATACCAATTGGACAAACAAGGTATAAGCAATGCCTAGTCCTGTGCCTGAGCACATAGTAGGCACTCCATAAATGCTAATTTCCTTCCTTCTTTCCCGCCCAGCTTACCCTTGGGATTCTGTTTAATTAAATTATATTCCAGACTTCCGTTATCCCTATGGTAAGTCACTGTTCTTTGTCATAGTCAGGTACCACCTGCACTTTTTTTTATTCCATATTTTTCTTTAAGTTTAAACTTAAATATATTTATTAAAAAGAGACTTAAATGCCACTATTACAAATAGAAAATCAGAATCCCATGCCACAGATGGAAGATAACTATGAAATGTGCAATGAAAGCACATTCTAGACTTTTGCCTGCTCTAGCAGTTAGACTGGAAGGGAGATCGCAAACATTAGAAAGGTACGAAAATCCTACCAACATGCACCAAAGACCTTCCGTTGGATGTCATCAGAAAGGATACAGGGTAATCAACATGTGAATCAAGTGTTTTATGCGCTGTCTGCAAGCCACCTAAAATCATCTCGTGTCTCCACCCCGCCGAGGGAAATGCCCCCACTTTGGGGAAAATGCTCAATTAATGACTAGGACTGGGACCTTTTGACTAGCAAGTACAAAGCAATGTGTGTGGGGCTTTCTGGTTCAGGAAGCCAGTGATCCAATGAGGCTAGAGTAATTGCATTCTCGAGCATGACCACCGCTTTCCAGCTCTGCTGTAATATAGTCAGCAAACTCCACCAGGGCCTGCGGGAGCCGGTGGCATCAAACGAGTGACCGTGGCTCACCCTTTGACAATGGCAGTTCTTTCTGACTTGAGACTCTATGACCAAGTGATGTTCCCGCCCATACACCCAGCTTGATTGGCAGTCCCAGGGCCACCATCTGATGCCCATTTTGGTACTTGGAAGAGAGTGTTTAGCACTTGGGAGAGAGTTTTAAGGCTGAGAATGGCAATTTCACTTTGACTTCACCTCTTGGTCCCAGTTTCCTGGCCCTCAAACAGTAGATCCTGATATGTCTCTATTTCGGTCTGTTGGAGGTGCTGTAGCGAAAATACCATAGAGTGGGTGGCGTAAACGACAAACATTTATTCTCACAGTTCTGGAGGCCGGGACGTCCAAGATCAAGCTGCCGGCGAATCTGGTGTCCAGTGAGGGCCGTGTTCCCGGTTCACAGATGGCGTTTTCTCCTTGTGGTCTCACGTGGGGTTGGGAGAGAGAGAGAAACTGCTCTAATGTCTCTTCTTTCAAGAGCATTAATCCAACTCACAAGGGCTCCACCTTCACCCCCCACGACCTCCCAAGTGCCCCACCTGCCAACATCATCACAATGGGGGTTCAACACATGCGTTTTGGGAGACACAAACGTTCAGTCCATAGCAGTCTCCAAGCCCTTGACTTTCCTTATTGCCACCTGCACCCTCCACATCATCTGCAAGGACTTCCAGCAGGGCCTCTCCCTACCCTGTTTTGCTTGAGAAAATGTCAATTTGCACTGAGCCCCCCTTCTGCCCTGTCCAAGGTTTTAGGGATATGAAAGTTAACTCCTCTCATAGAACACTAAGGACAACATCAGCCTGGACAACAGCTAGACTCTTGCCCAGTTAGGTTGCTGGAAACCTAACAAAACAATATTCTTGTCATTGATCTACTTAATGCTCATGAGTAAGCCATGGCAGAGATCCCTGCATGTGTGCTTTGCACGAGTAAAGTGAGGACCAGGGAAGTTGTGTGGTTTCTCTAAGGCAACATAGAAAATTAACAGCAGAGTCGGTCTTCAGCCTATGTTTTCTGGTCTCAAATGTACTGTTCTTCTGGATACATTGAGATTTTGTGTATCATTAATCAGGTTAAGACCACATGATGAGATCCTCAGCTTCAACCCTATGGTCATTGACATTTGTTTATTTCACCGTTAGTTGAATGACTATATGATCACCGGAAGCCCAGGCACACATGTATATAATTCTTTCAGCACCAAATCAGGTCATGGAGCCAATGGTTTCACTTCCTGGCCCCAAATAAGAGTAGTTTTAGCTAAGCCACGTGACTCCAGATGATATTGGGGGATTACCAGCATTGGCTTCAACTTATCCTGTCCTCTAAACAAACTTTAAATTTCCCCCTTTTCCAGAAGAAAATGTGTGGCTTTCATTTTGTTCCCTTTAATTGTAATCCTCCCTGGAAACTCAGTATTTGCAAATACATCCAATTTGACCTTAAACGTACTAGCAAGTCACGAAACTTAAAACGGCAATAACAACGGCAACCTCCGAATAGTATAATCTTGCTTATACTTGCCCAGACTTTACATGTTATTTACGTTCTGATATGGCTATCTAATTGCTCAGTTTCCCATGTCCTGAGATTATGTCCACTTTTGCATTAGTAGATATAGTCTAAAGAACAATAAAACATGCTTTTTCTCCTACTCATCTTGATAGCCATCTATACTGCCGTTCCACAGACCTTTCCTGCTGAGTAAACACATGTAGTATTTATTGCCTAATTTGATCTCTGTCAGTATTATCATTACTTCCATTTTACAGATGAGAAAACAGAGGCCCGAACGGGTAAGAAACTCATCTGAGCAGCTAGTGAGTAGGAGAGCCAGGACCGCACCAGCAAGGCTCCAGGTGGTAGGCATGCTTCTAGGCTGCCTCTGATGACGCCCTTCTGTCCCAGGCTCATCCGTGACCTTGGTCTCTCTCCTGCCACCCTCATTTTTTCTCATTCGTTTGTTTCTTCATCCAGGGATTATTCAACAGTCACTTACTGAATGCCTTGTGTTGGGAGCTGAAAATGTAGAAACGGTGAAGACAAGAATCATGCCTTCGAGGACCACGCAGCCTTCTTCTGTTTACATTTTTAATCATGTTCAGCTCTCCCTAGTCTTATAAAAAACTCCGGCTGATCTCATTTTCCAGTTTTGTTTTTAGCCTATATAATTTTTCTTTTTGTGGCTGAGTTTCTGGAATGTGTGACTGTTACGGATTAAGTGTTTGCCCCCGCCCCCCAAGTTCATACGTTGAAGCTCTAATCCCCGGGGTGGCTGTGTTTGGAGTAAGGAAGTAATTTAGGTTATCTGAGGGCACAAGGATGGGCCCTGATCTGATAGGATTAGTGTCCTGGTGAAAAGAGACACCAGAGGGCGAGCTAGCGCTCTCCTGCGTGCACCTGCGCTCTTCCCTGCGCCCCCCGCCCTGACATGCACGGGGGACGGGTCGTGTGAACACACAGCAAGAAAGCAGCCGTCTACCGGACAGGAAGAGGCCCCCCCACCAGAAACTGAACCTTACCGGACCTTGGTCTTGGACTGTCGGGCCTCCAGAATGGTGAGAAAATAAATTTCTGTTGTTTATGAGCCACCCAGTCTGTGGTATTTTGTCACGGCAGCCCGAGCTGATGAATACGGTGACCATTTTACTTGTTACTTTCGGTTCATTACCTTCCCCAATCCCTGCAAGCTGGCGCTGCTCTGTGTCCTTGTGATACCTGTGGAGGAGCGATAAGAACTTGGTACCTAGGATCAGAAGAACTGGGTCTAAGAGTCATTTCCACAGGCCTGAATGATGCAGAGCCCGATAATTTCAAGGATGCCAGAGCCCTAATGGAAGATCTGTTTCAGGATGGAAAATTGAAGGTCAGGACTGAAACAGCCACGAAACCAATTGAAAGAAAAGAGCTTGTGGAAAAATGTCCATGCAAAATGAACTCTTAAACAAAAATTAAAAAGCACATGAAGAAACTCAATGCAACAAGAGAAAGTCAGTATACTCAACACACGAGAGAATTCAAACTTAAGAAAATAGAAATAATAATAATAGCTAACATGTATTGAAGGCTGAGTATGTGCCAGGCGCTGTTTCAAATGATTTACATGTATCACCTCATTTAGTCTCCATAAAAACTCAGTGGGCTATGCATTATAATTATCATAATTATTAAGTAGAAGGGGAATAGAGGTACACTAAGGTTAACCCCAAATAGTATAAGTAGTAAGTGACAGAGCTGAAATTTATCCAGTCCGTCTGGCTCTGAATCCCTCATGCTTAACTGCTATGCTACCTCACCTGTGCTGCTGAAGATGAATCTGAAAGAATTTAAAATAAATGTGTTTATAATTCTTAACTAGATTAAGGTCAGAATACCAACCTGAAAGAGAAGAAACGACTGTTAAATATAGGAAAGAACCTAAAGGAAATAAAATATACGGTTATTTAGAAAGTTATTATGGAGTAAACAAGAGATTAGAGATAGCTGAAGAAAGAATTAGTGAATTGGAAGCCACAAATGAGTAACATCCTTATCACCCCCCAAATGTGGCATAAAACAATAGAAACAGATAGCAAGAAGGGGATGTGGAGCCATGGAGGGTATATTGAAAAGTTCCAAACAGTATAAAAAAATCCACATCTAGACATAGCATAATGAATTACAGAATGGTAAAGATATAGAGAAACCAGCAAAGGGAGAAAACTGGTTCTGACATTTTTGGACAATTACAAGTGCTTTCACGTGCCAAGTGCTGTGCCGAGAGGTCTTCATATTTGTTTTCATTTAATCTTCTGGACTACGTGTATTTGCTTTTCTGTTTTTAAGATGAGGCCACTGAGGCTCAGAGAATTTAAGTGCTGTGCTAAGGGCTTAATAAATCTTTGCTGAACGAAGGGATGATGTGGGATCATTTATCTTCTCTGAGCTGGTTTTATTCTTTTCCCCTCAGGTTTTAAACGAGAGTAATAGAACAAGTCCTTTTAACTCCTCATTCTTACTCCACAAGATTGTTTATGTGTGATGTCTCTACAAGTAGGGAAGACAGTGGAAAAGAAAAAAGAACCCTGCTCGTTTTTATTTACCTCTTTTTACTCTTTGAATCTGTTACCATCAGCTTTATCACTCTGTGACTTCTGAGTCTTTCATTATATTCTTTTAAATTAAAAATTTATTATTTTGGGGTAAAATAGCAGGTAATATCCAAGTATGTGCTGAGTGTAAGATTTGAATAATACAGAAAACATGTTAAAAAATTAAAATCCCTCTTTCCCTCCTCCAGTTCCCTTGCAAGCTCACACTGGCTCGGTGGCAATCATGTCTTTTTCAGACCTGTCTGTCTTCATTTACACACTCATATTTACATTGCTCTTTATATAAATGGCAACCTGTTATACGTAATACATTCCAAGTTTTTCTTTTCTTTTTTTTTTTTTTTTTGAAACAGGGTCTCACTGTGTTGCCCGGGCTAGAGTGCCGTGGCGTCAGCCTAGCTCACAGCAACCTCAAACTCCTGGGCTCAAGCGATCCTCCTGCCTCAGCCTCCCGAGTAGCTGGGACTACAGGCATGCGCCACCATGCCCAGCTAACTTTTTCTATATATTTTAGTTGTCCGATTAATTTCCTTCTATTTTTAGTAGAGACGGGGTCTCGCTCTTGCTCAGGCTGGTCTCGAACTCCTGAGCTCAAACAATCCGCCCGCCTCGGCCTCCCAGAGAGCTAGGATTACAGACGTGAGCCACCGCGCCCGGCCCCAAGTTTTTCTTTACTTAATAAAATGTTCAAGGACCCTTATTATAACAGATATGACCCAACTCATGTGACCATTTCTATATTCAAGGATATTTTAGGTGGATCCTAGATTTTCTATGATAGACAATGAACATTCTTGTGAATGCTCCTAGAGACATATATCCTAGTATTTTTTCAGGCTATTGTTGAAGAAGGGGAATTTGGGGGTGAAGGTATTTTTAACTTTGCAATTTAGTTGGCTGTGGCTCAATTTTCTTCCTCCCCGAAAGCTGTACTTAAGGTTTTATTAACACTCTATCAGAGGGCTAATTTCCCTCTGCTCACCGATAACAGGATTCGTTTGTCTTTTAAATGTTTGTCCTCACCACTCTCTGAGAGAGTGAGTACATTAGGTTAAGGGATGAGCAGAAAGATGGACTCCCGGGGACAATGAAAGGAAAGGAAATGAGAGCACCCAGGAAGGAACATGTGCATCTC
Organism: Propithecus coquereli; assembly: GCF_000956105.1. Lineage (NCBI taxonomy): Eukaryota > Metazoa > Chordata > Mammalia > Primates > Indriidae > Propithecus > Propithecus coquereli. The sequence continues at coordinate 1,437,447 of NW_012148731.1, forward strand.
AGTCATGCGCCCACCATCCCTCCCTGGGCTCCCACTTGCCAGGCGCAATGCGTGACGCAGGGCGTGCGGTGGTGACCAGCAGCAGCTCCATCCTGCCCCAGAGACTGGGCTTTCGAGGGAGTCGGACGAGCCATCAATCATGATCATAGAGGGATGTGTGGCTAGAACAAGGAGTACACAGTGCTGCGGGTGCTCACGGCATGCACCCGGCCCGGGCCTGTGGGTGAGTGAGGTCTCCAGGAGGGAGGAGAGTTAGTCCGGTGGGAGGGGGGCAGGGTGGCAGGGGTGGACAGAGAGTGACCCAGGGAGGGCAGACTAAATGCACAGGGCTGAGGGCAGAGAGAGCACCCTGGACCTGGATAAACTGCCCTAGGGCTTGATGGTGTCCGTGATGAGGGAGGGGCCAGGTGGGCCAGGAGCTGGGGGCGGGGAGAAGTCTGAGACCACTGAAGGTCGGTAACCAGGAGCACAATCTGATGGGTTTATTTTTCTCCACATGAAGGAGCACTCTGGCTGCTTTGTGGAACGCGAACTGGAAGCTGGTAAGGGAGGCGGTCTGGGGACGAGGCCATTGCCGTGGTCCAGGCAAGAGATGGGGAGCGAGCAAGACCGGGTGGCGGTGGGGATGGAGAGCAGGAGACACGTCAGACGGGGATATTGGAGGGAGAATCAGACGAACGTGGATGTCATCTGTGTTTCTGGCTTGGGACAGTGGCGTTACTGAGGTGGGGCATTGGAGCAAGTGAACGAAGTTCTATTTGTAAAAAAAATGCTATCGTATGTGACATCAAATATAAACAAAATTACATTTTAATAGTTTATTATAAATGTAATAACCTTTGTATTAGATCATGGTTTGTAATTAAAATTATGTGAACAACTAGATAAAACCATAGACAACTACATACATTCTCATGAAAATAATAATAAATACTTACATAGCCTTTACTAGATGGTAGATTGTACATTATTAGATCATTTAATCCTCATCAAAAATATGTGAAGTAAATATGATATTATTATCCCCATTTTACAATGAGGAAAGTGAAGCACAGAGAGGTCAAGTAACTTGCTTAAGGTCATCCAGCTAATAAAGGTCAGAGCCGGGATTTGAACCTACAGAGTTGGGTCCAGAGCATTTAAAAAAAAAAAACACTTGAAATATTAAATGTTGCTTGGAGAATATAAAGTATGAAAAATGATGAGTGCTCAATTTAGAAACGTGGTTACTTTAGGGTAGGGGAGAGAGAGGATTCGATGGGAAGCTGGACATGGGGCTTTAGCTATGCTGGTCATGACTTGTTCCTTAAAGTGTCAGGGGGCACATAGATGATGACTGCTTTGCTATCTCTAACTTTGTATACGTGTTAAATATTTCAGAGCAAATATGCAAATATTTGCAAATATGTCTCACACCCGTGAGAGATGACTGTTAGATCGAAATCTTTATACCTGCTAAACCTCCTTCAGAGATGTGGCTAAAACTAAGTGTGAGACTTAGCAGAAGCACACTTAGTAAGTATCCACAGTAAGTATTTGTCATCTTTGCTTTGTGATTTTCTGGATTAATCTTATTTGGAAATCCACAGTCACCCACTGAAAAAGCTAAGGACCTTGTGTCAGTTAGGAATTTCAAGTAACAGAGGCTGGACCATTGTGGTTTAAATAAATAAAATTTTGTTTTTTCATGTAATAAGACATGTTTTTTTTTTTTTTTTTTTTGAGACAGAGTCTCACTCTGCTGCCGGAGTAGAGTGCTGTGACATCAGCCTAGCTCACAGCAACCTCAAACTCCTGGGCTGGAGCAATCCCACTGCCTCAGCCTCCCGAGTAGCTGGGACTACAGACATGTGCCACCATGCCCGGCTAATTTTTTCTATATAGATTTTTAGTTGTCCAAATAATTTCTTTCTATTTTTAGTAGAGACGGGGTCTTGCTCTTGCTCAGGCTGGTCTTGAACTCCTGACCTTGAGCGATCCACCTGCCTCGGCCTCCCAGAGTGCTAGGATTACAGGCGTGAGCCACCGGGCCCCGCCTGTAATAAGACATTTTAGAAGGAGACAGCTACTAGCATGGGCTCAGCAGCTTAGGGATGTCAAGGTCAGGATGTTTATAATTTTTTAGTCTTCTCCTCATGGTGCTAACGTTGCTGCTGCAGCTCCAGATATTAGATCCATGGGATGAGGGGCAAGGGTTAAATGATACACCTCCCAGCTAAGTCAGCTCCCTTTAAAGAACTTGCCAGAAAACTCTATTCAACATTTTCTACCCACATGTCACAGGTCAGCACAACTGAAAGGAAAAATGGGATATGTACTTTTCCTTTTTTTAAGTTGGCAAATTACTACCTGTTAAAATATAGGGGTTTTATTAGTGAGGAGGAAAGGAAAGCAGATTTTGAACGTTTATCAGCAGTCTCTGCCACAGACCTCCATGATCCTTTTTTTCTCCTTTTTCTAGTGATGCAGAATAAAGTGTGAATCGAACCCCACTTTTGTTTCTTGCTAATCCTTCTCATAAAATGCACTTTTCATTCCAAGCCCAAGGCAGCCCATTTCAGAATGTCCAAAAAAAGAAAAAAAAAAAAAAAAGAAAAATGAAAAATTCTGAGTCACAGAATATTTCCTGAATTATAGCAGACAAAATTGACTTTTCTGAAATAATAGGACTGGGAAGACCTTGTGTCGTTCCCAATTTGCTACAGTTTTGAGTTGTTAAAAGTCACTTTCAATTTTTAAAATGCTAGGAGGTTTTCAATCAAGCCATTTTAAGCAAGACCCATTCATGAGAGAGTTTATTTCTATTCTGTATTGTCTTTTCTTTTTGTCAATCCCACAGAGCTCGAGTGTTTGCTTTTTCATTTGTTAGTTTATTTACTTATTCCAGGGCTCCATTCAATAGCCAGACAGCTGGGTATGGAAATGCCAATTATGACCTCCCCACAGATCTGAGCACGGAATTTTCCACAAAACTGTCTGATTTTTTCCCCCAGCAAGGCAAGCTAACTAAATTTTAAGCAAACTTTAGACAAAGAACTGGAGGATACTTTTTGTCCTGACGTGCTATGGAAATCAGGAGGGAATATTTTTCTCCCTAAGAAATCCTATTTTTGAATCAAAAGGACAGGAGGCCATAGAAGTTTTCTCCATACGCTGAAGTGATGTAACTACTCCCAACCGAGCCTTGGAAGGCACGTTACAGTTTCCAGAGAACATTCTTGTGCATTCTCTCGTTTTGATGTTTTTTCAGAGGTCATGACACAGAGCCAGTGTGCAGGCCTGTGAGTGGCTGTTTGGGCCATGGGACAGTGCCCTCTGACACTTATCTGGGCCTTTCCAAATGACTCCCTCATCCTGCTCCAGGCCTAATAATCTGATAAAATTACTGATTTATGTACAGATAAAATTACCGATTATTTCAGCGTCCGGTGGGCAGCATGCGCTGGCTTGATGTGGGAAGCCGAGTTTTCCTTTACAAGCTCTTCCCAGCAAGGAGTTATTTAAAAGCATTTATTTACCATCAACAAACACTGAATGCTTACTTGGTGCTAAACGTCATGCTTACTGCTTAAATGCTTTGCCACTTTGGCTGGTCAATGACCCAATGTTTGGATTCATTTGGCCAAACCACCCTATAAAGTAGAGACTTATTGTTACCCAAATTTTACAGTTTGGGAAACTGAGGACGAGAGAGACAAAGGTAGCAAGATGACAAGCACCTGACCCCTCCTCCTGGCTGGCCCCCTAACCGTGAAGCGCGGAGTCAGTAAAAGCAAAGTTTTGTCCTGTGAGGCTGTCGACCTCCCTCTGTTTCCTTCAGAATTGCGTGTGTGAGCTGTCGCTGCGTCCTGTACCGGACCTTGAACTTGGGACGGGCAGGATGAAATGTAGGAGGACCGGGCGCTGGGTTTTACCCATGGGAGATGCTGAAAGCACTTTGGTGTAGTTGACTGTAAAATTAACTGGTGTGTCCCAAGCATAAATCAATCGTCGTGGAGGTGGAGAGGTATGGATGGCTGGGGAGAGAGATTCAGACGACGTCCTGGGCGTTGTGTAGTAAACTCGAAGGAAGAAAAGCCACATGTGTGTCCTGGAGAGGGACATATGTTTGTGTTGGCAATTGCTCCAGTTTCGTTGTGACATCAGATAATCTAAGTAAAGAGAAATCCAGAGATGAAGTTGCTGGGAATTGAGTTGAATGAAAAAATGATGATGATGTTTTATGACCACTGATTTTGTTCAGCTTTTAGGAGCAGAGTGCATATTTATGAATAATGATACCTTGCATGAATGGCAAGATGCTTAAGGTGATTACTGTAATTCTAAAATCACTGAAGGACAGTACAGAGCTATTTAATGACCAGAAAAAGAAAAAAAATCATAGAATGAGAGAAAATAAACTTTAACGACTAACCAATGTTCGTAAGTCAAAACAAATTAATCCTTTGCTTTAATTTGGTAATTTTTTAACTCTATCAGATGTGAAAAGCCCCAGATGTTGAGTTTCATTAATATGGGATTAGTCATGCAATTGCATATTTTTAAAAATAGTTATTTTGTGTGCTCCAAATTAAAAATTTTGAAGAAATTAGTTTCGAGGCACAAAGCACATTACATGCAGTTTTCTCGATCTGATTATAAATAGGCCTATTTTCTTCTTATTAAGAGATTTCTGTGCTCTTCTTCTGTTTAAAGAAGATTAACCAAATTGATTTTTTATTTTGTTATTGACTAAGGTTAGAAATACAGCGTGATGTGAGAGTTGGTGGATGTCACTATCACCCTCGTTCTAGGCAAATCCTGCCAGAGATGAGGTTCCCTGGTCTGGGACACTTGTGTCTCACTACGGGAATGTTCTCTGCCTCAAACCAGGAAATGGAAGCAGAAAAAGGGGGACTTTGAAAGAAACAGGGGGAGTCATTTTGTTCTGTATTATTTTGCAGTCAGGACGATCAAGCTTGGAGAAATCATATGACTTGCCTAAGCCACCCAACTGTTAGCAGAAGAGCCCAGCAGCAAACCCTTGATGTCTCCCTATTGCTTTTAAAAACAAGACCCAAATCCATCCCTAAGATGACCTACAAGGCTTTGCAGTCTGGGCCCCCAGCCAGATCTCCAGCCTCCACTTATACTGCTCTTTCTCTGCTCTCTGCATTCCGTTGGCCTTGTTTTAAATCTCTGACTATAAGACGCTTCCCTTCCGCAGGGCCTTTGCACATGCAGTGGCACTTTTTTTTCACTTCATTAGATCTGAGGCCTTCAGATCTTGGCCCCAGTGACATCTCTCCCGACCCCTGAATAGGTCAGATTTTTCTGGCCTACCATGTTGTGGTGTTGTGTATCTTTCTTCCCATAGCATGTCCCATGCAAGCCATATGGCCAAGCCCGACTTGGGGGCAAGAAAGTCCCATGGCAATGAGTGGCCATGCCTCATTCTCTTACAGTAAAAGGGATAATAATGTAACTACCCTAAGAGCCTAGCAAGGGCCTGGCTCAGGGTGCAGTCAACTGATGTTTCAGTTCGATGGGGAATTTGCTTTCTGTGGAGGGTTGCTGGGAGGGTTAAATGGGATAGAAACACAGCCGCCACTGCAGAATGTGACTTCCGTAGGCGCTTAGTGAATGGCCGTTACTATCACGACGGCCCCATGTATAGAACACCTGTGGGTGGGAGTCCTAAGGATGCTGCTGGCGCCCCATCAGGGTGCCCTCCGCGTGGCCAGGGCGCCACCCCTGCTGCTGTGAGTGTCGGCTGCTGACCGCTCCCGGCTGTGCCTCGTCTCTGGAGACCTGCCCTTGGCCAGTGGATGCCCACTCAGCCTGGGGGCTGCAGGGAGCTGCTGCCAGGCTGATTTGGGAGTAATGAAGTCGTCAAGGTGGGAACAACTCTGGGGGTGGGTTTACGTTCCAGAGTTCCCACCGGTCCCACTCCGCCCTTGGAGCAGGTGGAGGCCACGCTTGACCCGAGGCAGCGTCCTGTTAACTCCTCCCCTGTCCTACCACTGTCCCTCCTTAGACACCTTTCCCGAAGAGCTCTCGGTCACGGTGGGTCATGGCACCTGGGTCCGCATCGCTGCTCAGCCTGGCTGTGAAGGAAACCTGACCTCAGAGAGGGTCGCCGTGAGAAAGGCTGCCGGAGGCTGCCAGAGCGATGTCTGCAAGTCTTTACGGAGAGGCTGGGGGTTCACCCCAGACTCTCATGATGAATAGGAGTTTGGTCGGAGGGTCCAAGCAAGGAAAAGCATTCCAAGAAGAGGGAACAGCATATGCAAAGATACTTACCACACTTCCTCGACCGTCAAATGAGTCTTTTCTCCCTCTTTCTGGCTTCTGGAATTGGAATGTGTCTTATAATGGAAAAGCTGTTCCTGTGAATGGCAGCTCACCACCAGTGGCAATTATGTTAATAATACAATCCAGGAACTATGTTAGGAACGGCGTGGATATGAGGAAGGTTTCAGTGCACTGGGGAGTTGAACGGTACCCCAGATTCAGTCCTGCCTGGTTCTCTGGGGTTCCGGAACAGCTAAGCCCACAAACTCTTAAGGCCACGTAGATGAAGCCTGGCGAACTGTGCTGGTTCTAGATCTTTGCTGCGTCTCTCTCTGTCAGTCAAATAGGAATGGCAGGGCCAGCGTTTGATGGTGACGTTGGCGGGGACCCAAGGCCTCGGTTGAGGGAAGGTCCTGGAAGCAAACCCGTGATCTCAAGGCAATTGGCAAGAGGAAGTCAAGCTGTCACTTCATTCTCGGCCCGAGCGGATGCGGGTTTCAGCGACACTGTGAGAGTGACGCGCCCCTCTTTCCTTTCGGTCCCTGCCCCTTCTCGCGCTCCGCAGCGCAGGGTGGGGGCAGCAGGGTGCTCGGCTTCCGGTGCGTCGTGGGCCGTACGTGCAGGTGCGAATGCCTGGCTGTTGGCTATTCATTTTGTTTCTAGGTGTTGCTTTAAAAGGAGGACACAGACATAGCAATAATCCAAATGTCCCCGGGTTTTCTTATCAATTTAGATATTAGGGGAAATATTAATTTCAGAGTTCGAAAGAATGAGACTCTTTCTCAAGTGTCCCAAGGAGAGATTATTCCCCCATTTCTCCCCAGGACATTTGTTCATTCGCTCGCTCGCTCGTATGCTGAGCTCTGGCACGTGAGAGTGTTCACTGGGCACCGACCATGCCCAGGAGAGGCGGGAGCCCCCAGTACACAGGCTGGTGACACTTTAGCCAGGGGGCCTGCGTGTGGCATCGGCCCTCCCGGCGTACACAGACTGGCAAGTTCACAGCCTTGGGCAAGTCACTTCTCTTCTTTTAAGTCATACTTTCCTTGCGGCACAAGGCTAGTAATTACAGATTACTTATTGTGGATTTTGTATGGGCCTATATTTTTCTCGTACCTTTCCCTGTTTTAATCCATTTGATATTAGGGAAATAATAGCACTTGATTTGGAGATTTAATGACCTAGTGTACATAAAACACTCTCTGGCACATACAAATAGGCAATACATGGTTATCGTTGTTGTCATTAAAGAGCTTTGGGGAACTTGGATAAACTCCATAACGTCTCTAGTTTCAGTTTCCTCATCTCCAAAATTGGGATGATATAATAAAAATAATATATTCTTGTTACCACCCCATACAAGTTGTGAGGATTAAATAAGGCACATGGAACCCTTAGAACACTGTCTCTCACCCAGGGTGTGCTGGATCGCTGTTAGCCGCCATCATCATCATCATCATCATCATCATCATCGTCGTCGTCATGGGTGGGTCCGCGTTGGGAATTCGAGGAAGTAAGAAAATTGTCATTGAGAAGGGGCAGCCGTACCAGGCACAGAAGGGGGCAGGGTGAGGACATGCCCAGGGGAAAGAGCAGAACGACAACGGCTCGTTGCGTTCAGAGCTCAGGACCCTTGTGGGAATGGACACAGGGTTTTCTTTAACGAGGGCAGGTGGTGGGCAGTGGAGGGTGGGGATGGAGACGTCCCCTGGCCCCAGACCAGAGGACGCTGAACGCCAGCCCACGGAGCTGGGGCGCTGTCTTGTACACCATGGAGAACCCTGCAAGGCGTTCTTTGGCACATCCTGGTTTTCCACCAGCGTCTTTCCTTTCTCAGCTAAACGTATTGTGGCTCGTCTCCCAGATGCCCCACGTCAGAGGCTTGAAGATGCGGCAGTTCCTGCGCTGTAAATACGCGTGGCTGTCAAAGTGGCCCTTCGCAGGTGATTTCCAGGGAATATTTATCAGGGGTGGTGGTGGGGACACTCGGTCAGATTTATGCAAGACAGAAACCCACAACCGCCTACGGTCACCTTGGGACCTGGTTGCTTCCCGGCCTCCCCTTGGGCGTGACCCACCGTCTGGCAGAGGAGGTCCTTAGCCCGGGGCATGAATACGCAAAGTCAGGCCCCCGGCCCTGAACCCCGATCAGGACACATCGCTTCATTATGCCATCCCCCTCTTGCACACTAGAGGGGCACATTTAGGGAGTCTATTATTTCCCAGGCACCAATAACATATTCCCAGGGACTCTGAAATCCAGAGCTGCTCTCTTTATCTCCCCACCGTGGCTCGGTTCACCCTAAAGAAGCAAACCAGTGCTACACATCTGTCAGCTAAAATTCACAGAGCTATTTGGAAGCAAAACCAAGAAAAACAAAACTGATTAGGGAAAGATCTGCTTTCAGAAAACCTATTTCTGTCACAGGGGGATGGATAAATAAAATAATGTTTCAATAATTTATGCAGCCTGCACACGAAAAAACATTGGAAATGTGAAATGAGGACGACACATAAAGAACAACCGAAGTTGATAGCTGCTTTAATCAGTGCGGTTGATAATTCTAAAATAAATTGGAGAAATCAGTCTTGCTCTCAGCTTTTGAATGATGATGGGATGGTAGGGGGACGCATGTTCTTTGTCCTGGAAAATGCTTGTTCCCGTTGGGTCCTGCCAAGGACACAGGCCTCAGCCCCCAGTGGGTCCCCATCCTGGTCAGTCTCTCTCTGCCTTCCCCACTCCATGCACTGTTCGCACGATTAGCTTAGCCCCCAGACCTGCCTCCCGAGCGTGCTCTTCACAGAACAGCTCAGACCCTGCCGAGGGTGAGGTTGGCGGGCCACTGGGAGAGCAGGTTTGGAAGTCTCTGTGTTTCAGATCCTGCCACCTCCCACGTCAGCACTGTGAGTTGGTCCTGCAGCACGAGTGAGGAAGACATAGAATCACTTCTCACCATGCTGTTCTGCAGACACACCCAGCAGTCACTACCCAGGCGTTACAGGAGACTCTAGGGAAACAGAAAAATAAGAGCTGAGTCTTGCCTTTATGGACGGAGGTGGATGTAATTTTAGGTCCCTTGAGTAACATGAGACCTCAAAAGTGGCTTTGTTCAACACACTCCGTTCTCGAAACCGGATCCTGATGGTCCTCTGATGTCTTAATCTGGGGACCTCCTTTTCTGGCCTCCTGTCCATCTCCCAGCTCTTCCTGCGTTGGAACCCTGGCTGAACAAACTTCCTTCCAGCCAAGCTAGAGAGTCTGCGAGGACCACTCTTCTGAATCCACTGCTGGTGGAGAGACGGCCTTGGTGTCCACACATGTAATCCAGGATAATTCAGTTTCACCTGCTGACCCGTCCTCAGATGCAAGAGGAGGACACCGTGTTGGGTACCCTCTGCATTTTTGGAGTTAAAGAAGAGCCAGTTGACTCCCTGGTGAAGATGCCAGGAAGGGGGAAAAGGGAAATCCAAGGTACAACTGGAGTTATAGAATCCCAGAGTGGAAAACCACCTCCAAACTCCTGAACTCCCAGGGCCATGGAGAGAAGACAGAGTCCAGTATGGTGTCCAGAAGCTCCGAACCTTGCACTGATGGTCTAACATCACGGGAGCAGCAACAGGACTTCCCAAGCCTGGCTCAAAAGAACACAGTGCACGGTGCCTTTCGTAGGTGAAAACTCACTGGCCTGTTGCCGTCTTTCAGTCCCTAGCTACTGTGTTCTGCCACCCCCATCACCATAACAATCGTATCCCATGACAAGAGAGGAGAAGGAAGGCCCGAAGGTACGACCTTTGCCTTCGGTCAGTGACACTTATCTCTGGCTGTGCTCCAGAGCCCATGTGCCATACAATGTCCCCCACGAGCACTGATGAGTTTCCAGGTGGATGCGAGGGCTTCTGCTACCTTGACCTGGTGACCTACACCCGAGTCCCTGCCTGACTGCCCTCAGGTGCAGTGTCGATGGATCAGGCAAACACCAGAGGCCCTGAGTGCCCTGTGCGCCTCGTGGCTTCAGAGCCTAGAGGAGCGTCTGCCATATCGGCACCCGATATCGTCGAATCAGAGAATGCACAAACACACCAACCAGGGACAGGATGGAGAAACAGTCCCAGACCACACGGGGTTCGCCTTGTGGCCCTGGTGCCGGCTAGGGTGGAAAGCCTAGTAGGTGGAGAGAGATTTCTCGCACAGAGATTAAGATATATAAAAGTAAAGTTATTTTATCTTCTTAGAGGAGAGAGAGAATGAGAGAGTGAAAGAGAAAAGGGAATGGGGGGAGGGAAGAGAGCAGGGGTATGGCGTGGCACCCCAGAGAAAGAGAAGGGGGTGCCAGCGCTGAGGCCAAGGGGCTCGCTGATTTTAAGGGATGAAGAGAAAAAAAAAATAGTGATGGCCGTCAGTTGATAATAAAAGCGGCAGCAGGATGTCGAAGTCCAAGAGTTGGTTTCCTGCCTTTCCTTGGACAAGGGGTTATCACAGGGGATGTGACTCTGTCCTCCAGATATGGCTGAGCCTGTAGCTCGTTCTTCTCCTGTTTACTCAGGAACTCTGTAAAAGCAGATTCTCCAAAAACAATTTTAAAAGAGAGAGATTTACATCTCTTTTCCATCCATGCAGCTCTTTTCAGAAGTCGTGCAAAACAGAACTCGTGCAGGGCGCCGTTAGTGAGAGAACTCGTAGGACTGATCTTTAACCGTTACTGGGGAAATCGTAGGGTTAGGTACTTTCCTGTTATTTTTGCAAGGCCATCCCTCTCAGTGCCAGATGTGGGATGGCCCGTATGTGAGAGGCATGACTGGGAGAACAAACACAAGAGACAGAGAAGGCAGGCGTTGAACTCAGACTCCCCTCCCCTCCTCCTTCCCCAAAGCCGGTACTTCCCCGCATTCTAATTAATGGTCTCCCCTTTTAAGCACCTCTCAACAGCATCCAGTTAATACCGCTCTCATTCCGATGCAGAAATGTTTCTCACGACAGTCTACACGCGCGGTCAACCTGCCTTCTGTCGTAGCTGCTGTGCCAGGGAGCGCCTTGCCTTCCAGAGCAGCCCGGTCTGACGCTGGGCACGCCTCTGCTCCAATGCACGGAAGCCTGCTCTGGCCGTTTCTATCCTCTGGTCCTGAATCTGACCTCTAAACCCTCCAGGAGGAGGACCCTGTCCCAACTCCCAGCAGCCCTGTAAGCGTTAGATGACACACATCATGCCCTAAGTCTTTGCTCCTCAAGAGAAACAGTTCCAGTCCATTCCACGGTTTCTTGTATGATGTCATCTCAAGACCCTTCATCCCCTGGCTTTGTCCTGAAGCGTGATGTCCCACGAGGGGCAGCCTCAGAGCAGACGTGTCTTCCCCATGACCCAGATGATGGTGGGAGGGGTTGGCTGAGCCAGCTGAGTTTCCTCTCTCAGGAAGGCCCTTTGCACGTGTGTCCGCCTGCATGGGAGCCCTGGGTGCTAGGGTAGTTCCTCTGTTTGCGCTTCTGCTGTTCCCACCCTATGGGAAATGCTATGGGATTGACCTGAGCCGCCTGAGGTTAACCTATTTTACTTTCATTGCTTGGCACTGATGGGTCCACGTGAGGGCTCGGTAAATGTTTGGGGAGTGAATAAATGCATTTCACTGGAAAACCTGGGCGCACTCAAGACTGGCCCAAGAGCGAGTGCTTTAGCAATCCCCGGGCCCCGGGAGCTGCATGTTTTAGCTGCATGACGGTCTGACAGCGATGCTCGACTCTCGTCTCTCTCTTTCTGTCTGTCTGTCTCTGGCTTCTTTTGGAGTTCAGCTCGCTCTTCCTCTCGGAGCTCTCCCTCCCTCCCTGGCCCCTTTGTCGACACTTGATCATTTACATCAAGTTGACATTCGCAGAGTTTACCCAGGGGTCTGTAATTGTATTCTTTCCCTGGTTCTGCATTACCAACCATGAAAATGGAATCTTATCATCCCTGACCAATTTTTAATGTACAAAATGATTTGGCTGAGGTTCAAAGGGAGGCACAATTGAAATCAGGTGAATGATACATGTAGTTTTTTCAGTTCCTCCGTGCTTAGATTTGATTTTTTTTCCCCCGGTATAGCATAGAAGAAGTAGATTATTTTCTGCAAGTTATATAAGTGCATTTGTGTGCTGTGTAGGTATGAATCTATATACACTGAAAACACAAATATGTATATGTGTGCATGTTTGCTTGTGTTACCATACTCACATTTCACATGCGTGCACCTATTTAGACATAAGCAAACAAATATAAATATATTGTTTGCAATTTTATTGATGGCAATCAAATTTGCAATGATCCTTAAAATGTATTCAAAACACCCAAAGAGCTGGAACAGCCCTGCAGCTAGTGCCCAGGATTAATGGCTGGAATATTCAAATGAAGCCCCGACACCCCTTTGTTAATTCAGAAAGGAGCCCTTAGGGAGAAAGTGGGTCTCTCTGGCCCCGGCAAGAATTATCCCAAGTCTCAGATACACTAATGTGTCTACCATGATGGGCTTTTGCAAATGTTGTTCTGGGGATAGGCAAGAAGATGGAATGTTCCGCCACAAAGCATAGGCTATTTGGTAAGCAATTTGCCGAGAAGTCTCCAGGACTGGTGCCGCTTTGCTTGCCTTCCGAGGTGCACTCGTGCAAATAAACCTGTGCTTAGAAAGGCAGAGGTGTTGTTTCCCTTCCAAGTTCCTGGCTAGAAACTCTCCTATTTAACACGGGCCAGGCCAGGGCTAGTTGGGAGTCCTGCTGTGTGTATCCCATTGAACTTCCTCCACAAGCCCATGAATTGTGCGTGGTGTTCCCAGTTTTCTAAAGAGAATACTGGGGACTCAGCTTCATGGTAATGACAAAGTCAAGACTGAATCTCTATCGAGAGGGTTCCAAGCTTGGCCTGTAATACGACACTTTACAGGCACCTGTTGAGCAAACTCCCATCTTCTTCATCTCTGGGGACGTCATAGGCATGTTCGATGTTGGAGTCCTCAGGGAACTTGACTGAATCTCTCAGGATGTCTGGGCAGACAGGACGAATATATGGGGGCAAGATGCGAGGAGGTATTAGGGGGTTGTAAACTCAACAACTGCGCCCAGAGGAAATGAGTGATTGGACTGATGTTGTTACACAGGGAGGAGCTCTGGTTGCCCCTGGACTGGCTCAAGCTCAGTGCCGTTGATCATTTTCCTTAACCCAGATGAAGGATGAGAAGGTTTCTTACCAGATTTGCAGCTGGTACAAAATGGGGATGGAGTGCTGACGTATTGTCTGCCAGTTTCGGACTTGAAAAGATCCTGATGCTTGGTGTCTTGGGTGTAAATTATCAAGACAGATCATGCACCGTCCAGAAGTTCCTGGCTTCCTGAAACATCCGCCATCCCAGATATCTCAGCAATACCATTTATACACACTGTTTTCACTAAGGGAAGGAATTGTGGATAATAGTAGCCATTATTTGTCAAGTGCCTTTTATGTGCCAGGTGCCTAATAAACTAGCAGTCTCTTAATTCTCCCAGAATTCTCCAGTGTTCACTGAAGGTAAATCAAAGAAGGTAACTCAAAGTATGGGGATCTTTGGAGGCAAAACCGGGATTTGAACCCAGACATCCAGGACTGACGCTTGTGTTCCTTCTGCTGGGCTGCACGGCCGTCATGAGCCCAGCTTGAATCTCTTCTCCCTGCTTGGGGGCTGGACCCAAGCAAAGGAGCTGGGCGCCGAGGGCTGAGAGCCTGGGTCGTGGGAATTCGTGGTGGTCTTGAAGATGTCCACCCCGGTGTCGGGCGAATCAACGTCCCACGCTGTCTCTGCCGCACCCACAGCAGGGACGGCCACAGCCTCGGCCACCCCCTCCTGCAACCACCTGCAGGTGTCTAGCCCCTCCCCCCGACTAGAGGCTCCCGTAGATGGAGGACAGTTGGGCGGTCATCTCTCCGTGCCCAAAGAGCCAGCCCAGGGCCCGCACGTGGCCGTGGACTGGATGGAACTGAGCGAGCAGCAGCACTTCAGACATTCTCGTTGCCGTTCAGGCCCTGAAACCGTGGGACGCTGTCTGTGGTCATGGTTGGGCTAACAGGTCTTTTGTTTATGAAAAGGAAATTTACCACCTGTCTGAAGAGATGACAGGGACTTGAAATGCAAGAGGGATGACTGCCCCTCATATGAAATGTAAAGGACGTACCCAGCGTTTCGGGAGGCATTGCCGTCACCGTCCGTCCTGTGTACGTGCCAGGGGCAGCGCCGGCCCGGATGCAGCATCCTTCCCGCACAGGCTGCATGTGCGTTTCCATCTGCGCTGCACACGTAGACACACGTGCACACACGTAGACACACGTGCACATACGTACACACACGTGCACACACATAGACACACGTTCACATACGTACACACATCTGCACACACGTAGACACACATGCACACACGTACGTGTACAGATACAGCTCTGCTGCCAACAAATCACCAGCAAGTGTGACTATCATCTAATGAAACGAATTCCCCTTCATGCTAAGCAAAGGGGTTTCATTAGTTCTCGTTGAAATAAGAAAGCTATTTGCTATTTCCACCGATGTGAGCATTAGAAGAAAGTATTTGTGCTTACATAAGATTATGCTAAATTAGGCTTCTGATGTACAGCTCTGATTATATAATGCCTCTATTCAAAAACTTTTACCAGTGTAAGTACCCAACTCCCTCATTTATTTATTTATTATTATTATTATTATTTTTGGCAATCCAAGATCCTTCACGATTTCAACCCAAGCTCTTTCTCCAGCCTTGCCACCCTGTGTCTCCTGTTGCACCCGCATTCCGGACACACTGGGCTCCCCTCTCTCTTTTCCCTGTAGCCGCTGTACTTTGCCAACTTTTCACGTGCTCGGCTGTTTCCTCCACTGGAGGTGCCCCACTCGCCTTGGTCAGCTTCAGTCCTGCCCGTCCTGCGAGGGCCACCCCGCAGCCTCCTCCTCCTGGAGCGATCACCTGATCTTCTCCATCAGACAGGAGCTGTTTGTGCTTTCCTGCCCCGGAGAACCTTGTCTCTGTCTCCTACACGTCACCCTCTTTTCAGAGATCCCACTGCCTCTGGAGTCAGGCAGTCCTGCTTCTAATTCACCTCCATCACCCATCAGCCACGTGATGGGAGGTTATTTAACCTCACAGACCCTGGATTTTCTCAACTGTAAGACGGAGGGACAAAATTTACATTGCAAGGTTGACCAGACGGTCGCATGTTCAGCCAAGTGCCTGGTCTATACTAAGTGCTCCATACAGATTATTTAACTTACTATTGCATTAGTTAGCAGCTGCAGATGATAACCCCAAAATGTTAGTAGCTTAATATAGTAGAAGTTACTTTGTAACTCAGGTAGAGTCCTACGGAGCAGCCTTCCCTGGAGGGAGGCGGGCAGCTGGCTCTTTCCACCCCAGCTCTGCCTCCCCTGGGTGCTGAGAAGGCTCTCCATTCAACCAGAAGATGGAGAAAGAGCTGGTGGAGGGCTATGTGGCTCCACAGGCCTGCAAGTGGCATTTGTAACTTCTGCTGACATTTCTTCGGCTAGATCTCAGGCACCGGGCCACACCTCTGGCAAGGAAAGCTGAGGATTGTAGCTTAGTTTCTGCTTGGGAAAAAAAGACGGGATCTGATGATTACATAGGAGGATCTTCAACAGCATTCTTTCCCTTCCCTTCCCCAGCCCAGTAAGTTAGTGTTTGTACTGCATTTCTATCTTGAGGAGCAGGTTGTCACGAACTGAGCAACTTAAGCCAACACTCACGCATCGTCTCACGCTCTCTGTGGGTCAGCAGGCCAGGACGGCTGAGCTGAGCTGGGTCCTCTGCTTGGGGTCTCACAAGGCCACAAGCAAGCTGTTGGCCAGAATGCTTCAACCTGGGGCTGAATCTGCTTCCAAGCTCACTCAGGCTGTCTGCAGGATTCGTCTCCTCGTGTCTGTAGAAGACTGAGGGTGGTGGCTTTTCCTGGTTGACAGCTGGAGACTTCGCTCAGTTCTGAGAGGCTGCCTTCGCTGCTAGAAGCTTCCTATAGTCTCCTGCCATGCAGAGTTCCCCAACATGATGGCTTATTTCATGAGAATCATCTTCAGTACGAGTCTGCGAGAGTCTTAACTAACACAACATAATCACAGGCGTGACTTCCCATCACCTTTGACGTATTCTCTTGGTTTGAAGAAAGTCATAGGCTCCTTCCATGCTCCAGTGCCAGGGACAATACGAGATTTCAACCTCAGAAAATTGGCAAGACACAAAATATACAGGCTGAATTATTTCTACTACCTACAGAACCATTTAATGGCCAACTGCTGTGTGCTAGGTATGTCCAGATGCTGCAGATAAAGAAATAAAATAAATAAACACCTCGTGCCAGTGTGCTCGTGGATCCATTCCTCCTGTCTCCGCCCTCGGCATTTCGGAAAATCGTCTTGCCCCGGATCCCTTGCCCTCTGGATGCCGAGTAGATCTGGCCAAAGCGAGGCAACGGTGTAAGACTGGAAGGTGGGGGAAAGGGAGAAACTGGAGTATTTTTACATTCCCTGTTTTTGGTGGCTTTTCTGCCAAGCACTCTGATGCCATGGGCTGTGATTCCCGAGCACTTCCCGACACCCCACGGAAGTGTGACCGGGCAGTGAATGACAGCTCACGGTCTGCTCTGTAGCAGCCTCCTCGTGGGAAAGGGATTTGCTTGCAAATCACACTCCTTCCATCTGGCGTGGGGAAGAGGGAGGGACCTCAGTGAGTAGATGCCCTGAGAAGGCAAGGCACAGAGGGGCCAATGAAGGACCGGGTGACAAGGAAAGGCCATCATCTAATGGCTTAAATGAGTGAGTGAGTAATTCGTTCATTCATCAAGTGCTTCCTTTGTACCAGGTACTGTTCTGGGATCTCGGGACACATTCAACGAACAAAATACCTTTGAATCTCTTCCCTCATGGAGCCTGCGTTCTAGGGGGAGAGACAGACATAGGCCGTGAGGATAAGTTATTACAGTAAATGATACACTTTGTTAGATGGGAATAAATGCTATAGAGAAATATTAGAGCAGGAAAAGGGGGCCCAGGAGGGCCCGGGGAGTGCAGGTGGGGCCACACAAGAGACTCCTGTGGTCAAGTCTCTCCTCCCCTGCCCCCTCTCTGCCCCTGGACTGGGAGTTCGGTGTGCACGGAATTCTCCTAGTGATCCATTTAAAGTCAGTATGACCACCTCCGCTTGTCAGATGAGGAAACCGAGATTCAGAGAGAGCCAGAGACTTGCCCAGCCTGGCTCAGCTGATAGGCTGTAGAGAGACTTGAACTTGGGTTTGTCTGTCTGCCAAGGTTTACACTTTATTGTTCTTGTTTGTTTTATTTCTTGTGTTACTATGTTGCCTCCTGTGAGCGCAGATTGCACTGCATGGACGAGCCCTGGATGGGAAGTCAATAGATTGGGGTGCCAGCAGGCTGTGTGACCTGGGAACAGCCACCTCATCTCGCTGGTCCTCAGAGTTCTCACGTATAAACTGATGGAGTGGCAGTGGGTGCTGTGTGTTCACCAAAGCTCGTCTTCCTTTATTCCTGGAGACTCAGATTGCAATTCCCAGCCTCCTCCTTGCACCTTGGTGGGGCTGTGGAATTGGTCTCTGGCTTGTGTCATGTAGACCTACAGGAAGTGGTCTAACCTCCTGTGCATGCCCCACTCACTCTCTCTGTGCTGGAGAGATGTACGGGATTTGGTGGGGGATGCTGAAGCCCTAGGACATGGTGGGGCCATTTGATGGAAGGGTCCTGGGTCCCTGATTGACCGCGTGGAGCCGAACCACCACTGTGTTGGACTACAAGATCAGTGGGAAATAAACCTTAAGACGTGGTGTTGCTGGTATGTGGTTGGCATACAGAGATGAGGTACACTGGATCACAGGCTTCCCAGCTGTGCCAGGGAGCCCACTCTGGGGCCCTTCTTGGGGATCGAGGTGGGGGCGGTGGACAGGACCTGTGCTCTGACTCCTGCTGACCGACTGGGCTTCTTGTCGAGATTTTGCTTGAGAGAAGAGTTCCGTGGTCAAGGCGAGATTGAGAAACACAGGACAAGATAATTGCTATGACTCTTGTCCCTCTCAGGGTTTGAGCGATAATGAAATCTGGGCCAGCGCCACATCTCTGCTGCAGTTCCTCCTACCGTGTCAGAGGTCCCCGTGTGTTTGGGTGGGCTCCACTGCGCAGAGACTAGGAAGTACACATGGCGACAAAATACTGACTTTGGACCACACTGTGTTCCAGCCTCTCCCTCCAAGGAACTTAACCTTTTAGTGGCAAGAAAACAAGGAGCTGTATATTTGAGAAAATTTCCTTATTTGTGCAGTAGAAAAAAGCACTGGCCTAGAAGGCGGGAAATTGCGCTGTGCTCTGGCTCCCCAACTAATTATTAATTTGCTGATTGTGCTGGGTGCCCAGTTTCCTCGTCTGCAAAATCAGAGAACCACTGGATGCGTTCAGACCATGTCTTCTCGTTCTTCCTCTTCTCTGATGCTGCCGGCCACAAAGCAGCCTGTCTGGGTTGGTGTCCAGAGTGATTATGGCACCTGTGCACTCAGCTGATCAAGGACAAGTGGGCAGGGCCAAAGGACAAGACATTCTGTGGCTATGGAGGCCACCTCTGCCCTAAACCGTGCCCCTGTAGATGTTTTTTCTCTGTCCCAAAGAGGACTGTACTGATATAAGCTTGACTTGTTTAGTACAGGGCTTTGTCTGGAGCTGGTGGAGAGACGGGGTAGGCATGGTCCTGTGCTTCGGAGCCACCTTAACAAGGTGATTCCAGGCCCCCTGCAAATCTGGCAGTGGAATAGTGTGATGGCAAAAGGTACAGCTTTGCTATTGTCAGACAAATCTGGGTTTGAATTCTCACTCAAATCTCGGCTCTGCCACTTACTGGCTGTGTGACTTTAGACAAGCTGCTTAACCTCTCTGAGCTTCAGTTTTCTCATCTGTAAAATGGAAGATAAAATTGGAGGTAAAAAAAGGTTGTTGTAAGTATCTAATTGAGACAATAGGATGCTCTAAATGGATAATTTTAGTATCATTATCATCATATACCAATAGCTATCATTTCCGAGGCATCTGTCATACAGGGCTTTGGGCTCTGCATTTTACTTGCTTTATCTCATTTCGACCTAAACAAAGCCCTCTGAAGTATGTATCATTTCTGCAGTGTGCTAGGAGATGTTCAATACATGATCCGTTCATTCATTCATTCACTCATTCTCTCATCTATTTGCTCATTCTATACATCATTTTGGAGTTCCTACTGTGTGTCACAATTGTGCTAGGTGCCTGGCTTCCTGGAATGTGTAGTCAATTGAACAACTAATTATACAACTAATGAATGAATTACAATTGGGCAGCTTTGAGAACAAGGGAGGGTAAGATCTGAATTCCAGCCAGGGAAATCTGGGCGGGCATTCTGGAGGAGGTGGCATAAGCTGGCCCAGGAAGGATAGGCAGATCTTGGTAAAGAGTCTGGGCAAAGGCCTTCCAAGGGGAGGCCAGGGGAAGCAGAGCCATCAGGGTGGAAAAGCCAAGGGCAGGTTTCATGTCTGTCCAGGAAGCTTACAGATGGCAGTGGGGGCATGTCAGGGTGGGCAGTGGATGGAGGGCTGGTCAGCCATGTGACGGAGGGTCTCAAAGGCGGGGCTGAGCAGAGGCTTTATTTTGTAAGCCAATAGACACCACCTTAAATCTGGGAACAGCGTCAAAGGGAACGTTCTCTTCGCTGGAGATGGCAGCATGGTTGGAGCTCAGGCTCAGCCACTCGCTGCATAACCTCAGGTGAGTCACCTAACTCTTTGAGCCTCAGTTTCCTTCACACTAAAATGGGACAACAGTGCCCACTTCATGGGGTTTTAAGGTTTACGTGAGATGGCCTATGAGAGCCTCCTTTGTAAATGCAAAGCCCTGTGTACGTGCAGCTACTTACTGCGACCGTTCCTGGTCACTGGGATGGAAGGTTGGCCCTGGTGACCTCCAGTGTTCCTTCTGGTCCTGAAATCCCACGTTCAGAAGAAGGTACGTCATGCCCCCGTTTTCAGAAATGCTGAGTGCAGATGGGAGACCCCACTCCGTGAGTAGATCTGGACACTGGGATCACATACTGTTCTTGACACCATGGATTGTCTCACAGAAAATTAAAGAAGAATATTGCTAAGCGTTTAGAGAAAAAAAATTCTGAGAAGTTTCAATTAGCTTCGTCTAATTAATTAATTAACCCAACCAACTTTTCTTCTCATCGTTGATGAAAATGTTCCCTCAGTATTTCTTAATGTGGGAAGAGAAACAAACAGCGTTGCGGCTCAGCAGGGAGGAGGATAGAAGGGCCGGGTGTGAGGTTCTTTTCTGCTGCAGGACTTTCCTGGTTGGGTTGCCAGGAAGATGTTTCAGGCTGCCCCCGAGGGAGGCCGGGGAAAAGTCACGCATGGTTACGCTCCTAGCTTGTCTGTGGAACACGAAACATTAACACATGAATTCAAAAGGCTTTTAGCCACACCATGCCCCCAGTTTAGTCGTTGTCTATTGTTCCGACATGCTCTAAAACCCCTTCGCATCGGGGAGAGTGTGAATGTAGTTGACTTTTAAAATCTGAGTTTATTTATGTTTTGGGTCTGGGCTTATTCAATATTGCTTTCAACTGACAGGCTCTCAAACACCATGAATACCCAAAAGAAGGGATTTGGCGATACCTTCAAAATGTACAGCTTTGTTTCCTCCCATGAAAGCCCAGGGATGGAGTTTGTTCACTTTTGAATGCTTCCCATTAGCACACACCGATGACATCCAGCCCTTGAACCACGTTTAATTGAAAATGGCAAATAAACATTGCCCAGCCAGCGCTCCCATGCCCGGCAGCTATTGGACTCATTAAAAGGAAAAATGACCAGCTTCCTGCCTGTCCACACGGGCCTTTCCGTATGGAATGTGGGATGTTGCATTTGGAGTTGCATTAATTTTTTATCATTCCTTAGTAATTAACATTGTATTTCTGCTGATAAACCCCATCAATATGGTGATTTGATTAGCAAAACATAAAACTACTCATTAAACTCCAATTATGTTGCTCAGGTATAATTTGATTTTGATTGGTTGGAAAAATGCTGTTGTGTTGCCTTTTTTCCTCCCTACTCCCCCTCTTAAAATACCCAGTTAAGTGCTGCATTTACAAGCTGGTGGTGATGCAAGCCTCACTTAGCAAAGGGCATTCCCTCCCGTGTTTATGAAGAACTCAATGGCATTTAGGTGCCAACAGTGGGAACAACATTTATGGAATGTAATAGTTGGACACCTCTGGGTAACCCACCCTTCCCGTTCCTGGTGGGATGCCTTCGGGGTGGGGGTGGTCATCTTTGAGGAAGTGAGGGGTCCACGAAGCAATAAACAGGACAATTCTTCCACGCTAAATGAGTGGAAGTGAGTTTTTGAGGACTATTGAATAGGGGGTCTGCGGCACCATAGCTGCATTCTAAAACCTGATTTTGCGTTTATCTCTTTGGAGAGAAGCGTGGGCACACACAACCCCTTCACATGAAGAATCCAACCTGGTAAACGAGCAACAGAGGCCTCCTGGCTACTTGAGACCTGTGAAGATGTTGGCATCTTGAATATCAGTTGAATTGGCCACAGAAAAGGAGGGTTTGGTCTGACAGGTCAAAATGTAATTTGAATGTTCGAATTGTAATGAGAACGTTCGACTAGTGTGAGTTTGCAGGGCTAGGGGAGGGATGCTGCGGTAACGAGTTCATTCATTCCACAGATGCTGCTGTGTCGGACCAGGGATTCGGGGGCAGATGAGACGGACAGGGCCACACTGTCATGGAGCTTGCATTCTAGTGGGGTAGAGGTCATGGCCCTCGTGGAATCCTTGAGGGCTTTCCATCCTCCTGGCACTTGCTGTTCTTCGAACTTGCCAAACACGCATCTGCCTCAGGGCCTTTGCACAGGCTGTGCCTGGTGCCTGGAATGCTCTTCTCCAGGTACACTTACCTGGCTCCCTTTTTCAGCTCATCCACATCTCTGCTGTAAAGTTACCTTCTTGGAGACACTTTCTCTGATTGACCTAAATACAATAGCAGCCATCATCTGTCCTGATCTCACTCTGAATTGCTTCTTCACAGCACTCAACGCTACCAGATGTTGCATCGTCTGTGCTTGCTTACTTGTGCTCTCCAGTCTAACGGAGACTGAGGGCAGTGACCTGTTCTCATCTCTGCAGCCCAGCCTGGTGCCTGGCACTTGGAAGGTACTCCACAAGCATGGCTAAGTGAATCAGTGATGTGGACAGGTAGAATAATTCCAGGTAACAAGATGAATCAGGATCATGGGAAAGTGACTGTTGATGGAGGGAGCCCTCTAGGCAAAGTTGCTGGGGAAAGTCCTTTGAGAAATTGACAGCGGGGCTAGGTCTGCGCGATGAGAGGAGCCCAGCCGTGCAAAGCCCTGACCCGAGAACGTCCAGGCGGTGGAACCGCAAATGCAGAGACCCCGAGGCAGGAGCAGGTTTGGAGCTTTCAAAGAACAGAAATAAGACCGGTGCAGCAGGAGAAGGTAGCAAGAGAGGCTGGGGTGGGAGCCAGAGGCCAAGTCTTGGGTTTTGTAGGGCTTCAGTCCCGCAACCTGCACCCTCGGCCCGGACACGGCCCGGGCAGCTCGGACCCCGGCTCGCAGGAGGGCGAGGGCTCCGGTCCACCAGCAGGGGGAGCTCTGGGATGGTCAGTGTCCGCTGCCCGCCTCCAGCCCCAGGGCACGGGCAGGCGCCTCAAAGCCTGACTTCTGCATTGTCCCCAGTACCCGGAGGGCTCCAATCAGGCCTGGGTACTTCCATCCTGTGAATCAACTAACTCCTTTTTCCTTACGCTACTGTGAGTTGAGCTTCCGTCACTTGCAACAGACACAGGCCTGAATAATGCAACTGGAGAAAATGGCTTAAAGGTTTTTAGAGCTCCTCCAACCTTCCATCATCTGGGAATTGACACGTGGCCAAATTTCTCCAGCGGATGCAGCGGTGGAAGTCTGACGCTCCCGTGGCGAGGCTCGGCTGGGTTGGTTTTGCTCAGGTGTGTCCTCCTCTTTGGCCGTCCCACCGAGCCCCATCTGGCGTGGTGTCTGCCTTGGGAAGTTGACAATCGGGAGTCCAGTCGGGGAAGAACCACAGGATGGGAATCTTTGAAAAAGCAAAGGGGAAGCTTAGGGAAATCGAACCTGTCTCCATTAAATATATGTAGATGAATTTATATACATCTGAATGCACTGAATAGATGCATTTGATGTGTCTGTTATGAATGAGGAATGAACATGAGAAGTCAGTTGACAAAATTAAGGTGTGTTGGTCAAGTTGTAGAATATCAGTTTCTTACACTGTTGGTGGGAACATGATTTGCTACACACTATTCAGGGGATAATTTTGTTAGATCTATCAAAGTTTTGATTGTGTGTGTTTATTGACTCAGCCATTTATTTGTTAGAAAATTTCCCTAAAAGTATGCTAAGAAATAGATACAGGGATATTCCTTTGGGCATTGTCTATAAGAACACAGTCCTTAAAACAACCAAATGACCATAACTAGCAGACTGGTTAAATAAATTGTGGTATATCCACTCCATATAATTCTCTCCAGATGATTAAAAATGAGGTAGATGCAGACAATATGGGAAGAGCTCTGACACTTATTTTTACATTTTTAATTGCAAAAACAAAAAGCAAACCAGGAAACATCCTAATTGTCCCTTAGTGGAAAGCAATTAACCATGATGTAATCATACAACAATGGAATACTATGAAGCAATTTAAATGAATATCTGCTATGGGTTGAATGTTTGTGTCACCCCAAATTTCATACGTTGAAATCCTAACCTTCGAGGTGACGGTGTTAGGAGGTGGGGCTTTTGGAAGGTGATAAGGTCATGAGGGTGGAGCCCTCATGAATGGGATTAGTGCTCCTCTAGAAGAGGCGCCAGAGAGCTCTCTCACTCTTCCCACCGCAGGAGGACACAGCCAGAAGATGATGCTGTCTGCGAACCAGGAAGTGGGTCCTCACTAGAAACTGCATCACCAGACACCCTGATCTTGGACTTTCCAGCCTATAGAAGTGTTAGATACAAATGTTATTGTTTAAGTCACTCGGTGCATGGCATTTTTGTTATAGCAGCCTCAACAGACCAAGACAATTTTTTAGGTCTATCTGTACAAACATGGATGAACTATTATAAATATTTATTGAGAAAGGCAAATTCTAGGAAGATATAGTTGATATCATTCTATTTATGCAACATTAAGCATATAGACACAAACAACAATATATTGTCTATTAACATAGAACCATGTAGTACAATTACAAAAGTATACATGAGAATCGTGCACACCAAACTTCAGGGTAGTGGCACTTCTGGGGAGGGGACAGGGTGGAACTTGGAGGCTTACCTATATCTCTGACACCTACTTTTCCTTTCTTCCTTCCCTCCCTGCTTCCTTCCTTCCTTCCTTTCCTCCCCACTTCCCTCCTTCCTTCCTTCCTTCCCTCCTTCCCTCCCTTCTTCCTTCCTTCCTTCTTTCTGTCCCTTCCTCCCTCCATCCCTCTCTCTCTCCCCTTCTCTCCTTCCCTGCATCCCTTCCTTCTTTCCTTTCTTTCTTCCTCTTGGATCTGAAGCAAATAAAATAAGGCAAACATATCTTAAATCTGGATGGTACAAACATGGATGTCTGTTATATTATTTTCTGTATGTTTGAAAAACTTTGCAGAAAGCCAAATATATTATGTTTCCCTTTTGAGTAAGCATATGTTAGTATAGAGGCTGGTATCAGTGTAAAAAATTTTGTTTTCTTGGTGAGATACACATGGAACTGTTAGCAAAGTGTAGCTTTAGGGAGAGATGAGGAGTCAGGTTTGGGGGAGGGACAGAGAAATTTTTGCATTTCATTTAATGCCTTTCTGGACTATTTGAATATTTAAAGACATGTGCACCGTATTTCCCATCCCTCCATCCCATCCATAGCCTTATCTATACCTAACAGGGGTTATCTGGATTTTGGGACTATATACTATTTTTATTCTATTTTTTAAATTTTTTTTCATCAAAAACCTGGTCAATGTTACTTAAATGTAATAGCCATTTATAACCGCTGTTTTAATAGAAGTTTATAATTCTTCTCTGACAACTTGGCACTCTGAGTTTTGACAAAGCTTGTCCTGAGGATGGAGGAGATTTTGTTTGTTTGTTTGCTTTGTGTTTTAGGGGCCAGAGAGACCCCTTGAGATGGTCAATCCGGCCTGTCCTTTCAGATGAGGAAACCGAGTCTGAGCAAGGTTGGAGAGTGATGCTTGACCGTTTGTGAGGTCAGCGCCGTCTGTGCAAAGCGCCTCCCGTGGTCAGAGCAAATGCCAGAGGATGGGCTAGAGAGAGGGGACTCAGGGCTGAGCCTGTTTTCCAGCCTCCTGATGCTTCCACAGGGACCAGCGTGCGTCTGTCGCTGGCAGGCCTGCCTTGGCTCCCCGCGTGGGGTTGGGAGCACCCCTTTTGGCTGTGTGTGTTCATGCGTCCGGCTCACAGGGGAGCCCATGTGGAAAGACAGTGAGCAGATAGCTACAGCTGTTGTCACTTACACTCCAGAGAACAATTCCAGGAATTAATGGCTTCTAATCCTGCAAATAAGGTAGATACAGCGCAGTGTTAGATTCCAAGCTGCCAGGCTCAAGTCGGTGCCCTTATTTCATAAATATGCTGATAAGGACACGCTCCAATCACGGCCTCACGATCCCCGCCCCCCGCCTGCAGCTAAGGCCCACGGCCTCAGGCACCTTCCCAGCCCAGGGGATAAGTGAAGTTAATACAATCTTTAAAACAACTCCCTATGAGACAAATAATCAGAAAAATTGTCAACAAATAATCAGAAAAATTCATGAGGAGTCCTGCCACCAATTGCTTTGGGTAGCTTTAAAAAGGAAAGTACCAAGGATCAGATACTTAACTGTAACAATCTTTCATTTTAATAATAGTCTTTATGTACTACAATAAGAAGTATCAAAGTCCATTAAATATAATGGGCTGATCCTTCCAGGGATATGGAAGCAAACGAGTCGTTCTTTGGAGGTAGCTTAGCCCTCTCGGGCTTTTAAGGCTTCACTTTAGCTCTTTGGCGGTGGCATTTACAAATGGGATGGTTCGAGTCTGTCTGGCTTTTTGTTCACGTTCCAGGGCCAGCCTGGTGGGAGGGTGCTCCTGGCGGGGAGAGGCGTGGGTGGGCCTGCGGGGGCTGGGGCGGGAGAGGAGACCCGCCAGGGAGAGGTGAAGGTCACACCGGGAATCCATTCCAATGGCCAAGTGGAGAAGAAGGTGAGACTGGAAATGGGAGAGCAGTTGGGGGGTGCAGGGGTGACCGAAGGCCGGTGGTGCAGGCAGTGGAGGAGGGGAGTGGAACCGAGAGGGTGTCCTCGACAGCCCGTCCTGCAGAGCTGGGTGCAGCGTGGGAGGAGGGGGGTGGCCTAAAGACTGCCTGGCCTGGCTTGGGGCATGGCCACCCTTCCTGACTCCAGGAAGCCCTTCCAAGGATACATAGTTCTCCTTTAAGACACCGCCCTTAGGACTCAGAGGCGCTGCCATGTAATTTATGTAATGCCTGCCCTGCCCCGGGAGGACATTGGTCACCTTGGGATGCAGCAGCCCCCATACTGAGAGGCTCCACTCGGTCCAGACCCCAGAGATCACCTTACACTTCTTACCCTAAGGGGCAACATCTCCCCAATCCTGCCCACTCACCCACCCCAGGCCCTTCTCCCCTGAGATTCCTGGTGACTCAGGGACGCTCTCCGGTCCAAGCTCCGTCCGACTCCCTCACAGCTCAGTGGCCTGGCAGTTCCCCAGGCCCTGGGCAGCCCTAGGGGAGGCTGTTCCCTCTGCTCCCGCCCTGCAGAGTGGCCCAGGGTCTCTGGGCTCCGAGATGGGACCATTTCTTCTTCATCCCCAGCCTCTATCACGGCCCCTTTGTGCTCCACTCCTCTTGGATTTGGTGCCCCCGGGGGGATACTGGGCTCTGGTCCTACCGTGAGTAGCAAGGAGCTGCAAGAGAGGGAGGATGTGTCGGGGGCGGGGAAGGGGTGTCCTGCAGGACAAGGCGCTGTGATCACACGGCGGGGAGGGGAGTCTGACAAAGGGACTGTCCACAGCGGTGAAGGGAAGTGGTGGTGATGGAGATGCACATGGGGCCAGCAGCAGCTGGGAGCCCTTGTCCCTCACCGGCAGCCCAGAGCCTCAAGGGGCAAGCGGGGGAGCGACGGCCAGAACTGGCGGGGAGCTGGCACTCAGGCCCCTGGCGGGAGAATAGAGTCACCCCTCCCTGCAGCCTGCTGGTGCCTCCACTGGCCAAGCCCACCGGAAGCCGGTGTGCAGGCGGTGGTTCCTGGGCCAGCCTCCAGGGTGCAGAGCAGGGACGGGGGGAGCAGCCAGCACAGAGGGGAAGATAGTGCAACGGGGTCCCCCTCCCATGGACCCCACAGGGCCCAAGGCAACCGTGGATGCCAAATAGCTCTCTGAGGTCTGGAGCGCGTCTCTCCAGCAGAACCCCACCCAAGGCTTGGGTGGCCCCAAAGTCCACTCAGCCACCCGAGGCGGGAACTCGGAAGTTGTTTAGGGCCCCCTCCCCCTCCCTCACCCCACGTGCAATCAGCCTCTTGCCTGTGGGCCAGGCCCATCCCATTCACTCTACCTGCACCCCCTCCCCCAACTATTCTGTGAGACGGCAGAGCAGGGCATGAGTAAGGTATGATGAGGACAAGTCGCTGCCTGGGGGCCGCCACCCAGCCAGCGATGCAGCTAGGATTTGGACCCAGTTCCCGCCTGCTTAACCCCGGGGCTACCCTGCCTCGCACATGGGCTCTGCGGCCGCCCCAGGCCTGCTTTTCCGAGGGTGGCCCTGCGCCCAGCCGCCTTTCCCTCCCGGGGCTCATCTCACTCCGCCCTCCCTTCTCCCAGGATGCCCTGAATCTTTCAAATGCTTCTTTGCCTCCTCGTTAAGGCACGATAGTTGTCGGATCAGAGAAAAACTTTAGAGGCCTTAAACATCAAAAAGATGATGATGGCTTCTTTCCACCCTCCCATATATAATTAAAAGCAAAAAATAAATCCATAAAATAAGGGTAAAAAAATGTCAGGAAGTCCTGATTTATCCTTAGAGGTTTACTTTGATGATTTTGGGGGCGAATATCAAGTATCAAATTCTTTCTACACAATTTTTCCTCATTTTTTTGGAGGGCAAGGTTTCCTGTTTGGTTGGTGTTCAATTGCCTGCCTAGTCTGTCTGGGAGTTACATGGTTCTGGAAAGAGCCATGCACCATCACCTTTTCTCCCTGAAAAATCAGAGTATGATTGCCGTTTCCGTGGTACAAAGACTGCTTCAGCTCACAGAAGAAGTTGCCTACACAGGTCAATGCCAGACGGGTCAGAAATTTGGGGGCAAATAACCAGAAGCAGAAGAAAGGGGTTTTTCTGTGCTCAGCATCTCTGGGAAATGTTTGGGGGCAGTCCCCGACGTCCGGCATTCTCTCACCCACCCAGGGGTTTAGGAGTTTATAGTCAGCGAGTGTGAGCTGCTCAGAAGTAAAGTTGTGGAGGGCCGTTTAAAGTTTCTGTTAACACCAGGTCAATCTTGTTTTACGCATTTTACGGATGGGAAACCACAGCCAAGCTCCCTGTCCTCCAAATTGTCCCCTCTGGGTGAGGCACGGGGCCTCTCAGAGATTCCCTGAGTCTTACAGAGAGGATGCAAGCGGCGTCCAGGGGTCCTGAAGGAAAATGAACAAGGTTTGTTCTAAAGCTGGAAGGTGGTTCCACGGTGCCAAAGCACTTTGCAAAACTGCTGTACCCTGCACGGATGTGGGGGCCACCGGTCCGCCCCCTCGTCTGCGGAGCAGAGCTAATCCCTCCCTCCCTGCACCGGCTTTGTGTGGTCCCGTGCACCGACTGTCAGACGCAGGCAAGGGCAGGGATGGAGTATGACTCGCTCCTGCCACCAGCGTCTCTCACCGTGATGGTCACGCGGGACGCTCAGGAGGGCGGCTAACCAGTCACAGAACAGAGGACGCTTCCGGCCTGTGCCCAGGAATTCCAGGTTCCACACGTAAGCATTTTTGAGGCCGGGAGCTGAGTCCTAACCCCTGTGACAGCTTCCTGTGAGGAGAGACCTTCATGGTCTGGAAGCAGTTGGGGAGCTGTGGACAACACCCCTGCTCCTTCCTGGGGCGGCGCCAGCGTGTTTGAGTCTTCAAGGTGGGAAGGCTCGAGGGCTTTGCGTTACTGCCCCTGGGGCTGGTCGTGGTTTGACTGCTGCACGGAGAACTCAGGCCAGGAAGAAACAGATTCAAATCCACGAGGATGACTTCCCTTCCTTATAGGAATGTCCAAGATACATTTCTGCTCGCAGAAGCGTACAGGGAAGGAGAGTGCACACAGGAGCGGATGCCTGGTTGAAGTATCTGGTTAATTGTTCTCGTCCTCAAAGTAACTGTTAAAAAAATTAATGGCTTTACTTATTTGATAGAGCAGTTTTTGGTTCACAAATTGAGCAGAAAGTACAGAGTTTCCATATACCTCCTCTGACCCTCCATACAGATTCCGCAGTCTGGAGTAGCTTTTTACAGGGAAACAAAGCCAGATGTTCCCGTAGAAGAGAAATCTTTGTGAGGACTGCTGATGCAAACAGACCACTGCTAGCACTCGCACATTTCTGATTTTTTATTGAGACTGAGTGGAAAGCCCACCGACCCGTGAGTAACCCTCTCATTCACTGTCTTCATTCGTTTGACGAGTGTCCATCGCTTTGAGCGTCCTCCCTGCCCAGGTGGGGGTGGTGGGCACAGGATGGACTGGTGAACAGACCCACCCCGGCCCCCACCCAGCTCGTAGCTGGGTCAAGGATATACCTGCGCGGGAGCACAGAAATGTCCGAGACGTGGAACATCCAGTCCAGCTGGGTGGACCAGGGAAAGAAAGCAGCGTCTGGTGAGACAGATCTAGGAGAAATGAAGGAGGAGGGACTTACAGGGCCTCACGACTATGGGATGTGCGGGGAGTGGAAGGAGGCATCCTTAAAAACCATGACCTTGGACGACTGGGTGGCTGGCGTCATTCATGACGTCAGGGGCACAGGTTAGCAGGCTCGGGGGGAAGGGACATATTCAGCTGCAGGGACGTGTGTCAGAGATGCCTGTGAGGACTGTGGAAACAGACATTCAGCACCTGATTTTAAAGGTCAGAAGAGGGTTTCTATTTCGATTTTGTTTTTCCATTTTTTTTTTATTTCAGCATATTATGGGGGTACAGATGATTAGGTTACGTATGATGCCCTTACCCTTCCTCCCCCCCAAGTCCCAGCTTCAAGTGTGTCCATTCCCCCTGAGGTGCGATTTCAATTTTGATTTGGAAAGCGTTATCTGATAGACGGCCCGTGGAAGCAGGTGAGGCCAGCAGGACGTGTGCATTGAATCAAATGACGACAGAGCAGGTGAGGCCGGCCTCTGAGACACAGCAACACACGAGGGGCAGGGAGATAAGGGGAGTAGGTGGGTCGGCCAGGGGGCCTGCAGCGGCAGGGACAGAGTGACAGACAGTGCAGAGGCCCAAGAGAGACTGATAGGGATAGAAGAGGAGCCCCAGTTCCTGCCTGCAGGGAGTCTGCAGATCCGCCTGGGGCAAGGCTGAGTTGGAAACGATTGGTCCCTGGCTAAAACGCTCGGATGGGCTGAGGGAGGAGTGCAGCCAGGACAGGCTCTCACCTTCTTCAGTCTCCTCTGCAGTCGTGGGATGCCCGTGGCACGCCCGAGACGTCCTCTTTCCCATGAAGGCCTGCTCAGCCCTCTGCTCACACCCGCGGATGGTGCCCTGTGCATCGCTGCTCCCCTCAGGTCCGGCACGTGCGGCCTAACAGATGCTCACGGAATGTGTGCAGAGAATAGACGAGAGAGACAGTCAGTGTCAGG
This sequence comes from Propithecus coquereli, assembly GCF_000956105.1. Classification (NCBI taxonomy): domain Eukaryota; kingdom Metazoa; phylum Chordata; class Mammalia; order Primates; family Indriidae; genus Propithecus; species Propithecus coquereli. The sequence goes on from NW_012148731.1 coordinate 1,468,704, forward strand.
GCTCCACAAAAGAGAACAATGAAGCAAAGAGACGGTCTTATGTGTCTTTACACCTGTTAGGGGGAGAGGAACATTTTAGGTCTCAATATATAATTTCCGAAAAGTCAAATGCATCCTGGGAAACTCAAGTGCAGCCAGCCGGCACACTCCCTCCTTCTAAACACAGGGGATTTCCTTTCCAAGTTGTCATCTTCCTTTTCCAAAACCGGGTGGAAAGCAGCTCCTTGGGAATTGTCTTGGACCAGGCCGCGTGTTCCCGAGAACGTTCTGGGCAGGTGGGATGCCGTCCTTTCTCAGCGGCGTGCTCGAGGAACATGGCTGGGCTTTCCCGGTCTTTGTCTCTGCCACGGGATCTGACAGTTGAGTCTCGCATTTGCCGGAATCCGCAATGGCTGTCACCACCAGGCCTGTCGGGGGCCAGTGATGAAAGCGCTGAGGGACACTGAGCATTTCCTCCTCCGTACACAGAAGGTGGGTCATGCCTCCCTGCCCTGCGCCCAGGCCCGGGACGATGCAGGTGGACCCCGGTGGCTTGAAGTCTATGTTGGCTTGTCACTCAATTGACAATAGAAGGAATTTATGAACTGGCAAAGAAAAAGTGCTCCTGCTGAAAATACCCCCAAATCACCGGACACACCTGGCATCGAGAGCCGAGCGTGGCTGCTTAGACACGGACGGCGTCTGTAAGTGGCGCCAGGTGTGTGTGGGTGAGCTTGCGTGCGCGGGTCTGGTTCAATACTTCTTGTAGTATTGAACCCAATCTTTCTTTTTTTTTTTTTCACTTTCATTGGACACTGCTTTTATTTTTTTTCCTTTCGTTTTCTGGCCAGCTTTTGTTCATAGCTCTCTTGGTCCTGCGGAATGTGATGTAGTCATCGAAACCCCAAGTCACCCAGGAAGGGAGGGTACAGGGACAGAGAAGGGTGGAGATGGGGAAGCGTCTGGAGTGTGGCCCCCGGGGCCAGCACCTTAGAGGACCACAGCATCTTCAGTGTGCAGCCTGTGGTGGACTTTAAGCCACAGCCTACCGAATGAATGAATGGAAATCGAGGACAAAATATTCAGTCAAAATCCTATACCCTCTACCAACTATTTCCATTTTTGCTTGTCATCTTCTAGTGTGTTATGTTGAATTTTGTATTCTGCTTTCCGCTGAACGTTGGATCGTAAAGCTTTATTCCCAACCTTGCGTTGTAGAAATCTTAACATAGACCTGGGTTATAGGATAACTATTACTATTAGTGATAGGATATTCTGGGAGGAGAAAGTGACATCATTTAGACAAGTAGTTCTGGATTTGGCAGAACTGAGAATCTTTTCAATTTTCAGTGATAATAAATTCTAAAATGAACAACCCAGTGATATAACTTTTTATCTCAGCAGAACTTTTCATTTCGCAAAGTCTTCATTTCCCCAGGAGTAGCATTAGCTTTGATACATTTTGCCAAACTCCCTTCCAAAAGGGCATTTTCAACTGATCTTGACACATCCCGCCAACATTGACTGTCTTTAAACATTCTACAATTAGATGCCGGTGATGGTTGCACAACTCTGTAAATATACTAAAAATCATTGAATTGTATGCTTAAAACAGGTGAATTTTATGGTATGTAAATCATACCTCAATAAAACAATTAATAAAAAATGCTATAGGAAAAAAAGGATGTCTTTCTTATGCCTATACCATTTGAAATATTTTAGGGCGGTTTAAGTTTCTACCATCCAATTTGATGTTTCGTGTTATGCCAAAAGTTCTAATGACTCAGTCCACGATTTCTGCTTTTCATTAAATTTGGAATGCAGATCTTGTGATGCAAACTCATCCAGTGCTTCAGCTGGGAATCATAACATCTATGTTCAAATCCTGGCCACTTGCGCTGTGTGACCTTGGCCATGTTTGTTTCTCTCTCTTTTGCTCCTCAGTTTTCTCATCTGCAAAATGGGGCTAAGAACACGCTCCCTGCCCACTCCTGAGGGTTTTGAGGGAGAATCAAGTAAGACAAGTGCAGGCAAAGGCTGTCTGTGAACTATCACATGCTACACGAGTGAGAGCCCTCGGATGGTGATGACAATGGATTAGAGGAAGGACGCACAAAAGGGAACTTCTGAGGCAGACAAGTCGGAACAAATGAAACTTTCAAAAACGTCATAAGGGTGAGTGTGTCCAAAGATACTTAATTCCATCAAAGGAAACACATGAAGTGCCACCCATTTCTGTGGGTGCCTAAGAGAGAGTGATAATAATACACTCATAACAGCTGTAATGTATTGATTTCTTACTCAGGGTCAGCACCCTCAGTCACTGCTGATCCTCACAGCAACTTGACAAGGCAAGAGGCTTTATTCCCATTTCCCTGATGAAAACACTGAGGCTCAGAAAGTGAAATCTCTTGCCGAGGGTCGTCGAGCTGGTGTGTGGTCCTTCTGACTCCCCAAACCCTGAGTATTTTGCTTTATCAGCTGTCAGCAGATCAAAGACCTCTAATCTGTCTGTCTCTGTCACCTATTTGTACCCCAACAGAGCAACAGGGAGACAGAGGGGGGTTCTGAAAGCAGCCCAGATAGATGTTACCAAGCATTTTTGCCTCGTGTTGGAAGAGAACACCCCATAACCTCACTGTGCTTTGCAATAAGTCACAGGGGTTTGATGCTGGGTTTACAGGTCTACAGCTGCTCTTTCCTCCCACTCCTATGATCCCTGAGGCTGCAGATGAGGGCTGCACGAGGCTGGCAGGTGTTGGTGCTTCTATGCCTGTGCCCATCTAAAAAGCCAGGTGCTGTGTGATGCACCTTAATGAGCCTGCAGATTCTTCCACGGGCTTCTACCCTGTGGATTTTTCCCGTTCTCCTCCTCCTTCCCCTGAGCTGGTGGTTGTAACTTCTACACAGCGGGCGTCCTGAATCCCCCTGCTCTGAACTTGGGCAGGGGCCCTGCAGCCAGAGCTGACTTAAGGTGAGGGTTGACCTCGCTGGGCTCTAGGACTGTGTTGGGGTGGAGCAGTAGAACTCTGAAGTCAGACAGGCCTAGCTTGGTGACCTTGAATGAGAACCGACCCTTCCTGTAAATTGCTCTTAGTAGGGATTCAAGATAATGCACGTAGAGGGAAGAGTTGTGTCTTCTGTGTCTGGACTCAGGATGTGGTGACAGGCAAATCAGACAGGACTGGGCAGAGGCTCCAAGAGCAGGAACCGTGAATGAGACAGCAACTGGCCAGGGATGGTGGCGCCAGGCCAGGCCCCTCTCCAATCCCTTTCCCACATCATTGTAGTCAAAGTCATCTTAGTTAAAAAAAATTCAGGTAATAATAATGACAGCTTAGCACTCATTAAGTATGCCTGCAATAAGGCAGGCTCTGTACACCCGCCTGTCTCCCTGATAGAAACCCTGTTCTTGGGTTACATCTGCACCCTCTACTTTTCTGTTACAATGTTTGTGACAGGTTAAAGATGGCCGCTGTTCTTTGACGTTCCTCCAGCTGAGAAAAGGGGTCTATTTCTCTTCTGCTGAATCTGGGCCAGACTGTGACTTCTTTAACCAACAGAGTCTGTAGAAATGGCATTGCCCCAGTTCCGGGGCTGGACTTTCAGAGGACTGGAAGCTTCTGCCATGGTCTTTTGGAGCCTGAGCTGCCATGTAAGATGTCCACGGTCCTGAGGGAAAGGCCACGTAGAGAGACCTGAGGTGAAAAGGAGAGGGGTCCACTTGGGTTCAGCCCCCCAGCCACCCCTGCCAGGGCACCAGGCATGTGAGGAAAGTGGTCTTGGGGCCTCCAGAACACCCGGCTGCCTGCTGAATACAGTCTATAATCCCAGTTGATGCCACATGGAGCAGAAGAGTCGTCCAGCTGAGCCCTGCCCAACTTCCTGACGGACAAAACTGTGAGATAGAACAAGACAGTTGTTGTAAGCCACCCAGTTTGAGGTGTGTTGGTGTGCAGCAACAGGTAATCTGACCACTGCTTAAACCGTACTTTGTAATTATGTATTTAGATGTGGTTATTGGGTATCTGTCTCTCTTTTCTCCTCCTGACCTTGGCTTTAAGCTCCAGTAGGGCTGGGGACTTTTCTCTTTTTCATTCTGTGTCCTCAGCATCTAGTGCAGTGCCTGGTACATAACAGACACTCAAAAAAATGTTTGCTGAGGTATGTCGTTCAAAACTCCCTGGTTTACAACACCCTTTTTTACCATCTCTTATTTACCATCTCTTTTGGTCCTCATAGAAACCCCACATGTCATTTTTGATAAGTATCCCCATGTTACATTAATTCAACAAGTGTTGATTAAATTTCCACTATATGCCTGTCACTGCTCTAATCACTGTGGCTAGAGCCATCAACTAGGCAGCCAAATCTCTGCCCCTGTGGGCTCATGTTCTAGTGGTGAAAAGGGATAGAAAACAAACATGTCACCAAATGTTAGGTACGAATCAGTGCCATGAGGACCACAAACAGGAGTAAAGAGACAAAGAGATCCTGCACTGGGAAAGGGTACAATTTTAGACTGGATGCTTAAGAAAGGCCTCTCTGAAGAGATGCCTTTGAGTGGAGACCTGCATGAACTGAGCAAAGCAAGCCAATATTTGGAGGAAGAGCTTTATTGACTGAGGGAGTGGCATGTGCAAAGGTCCTGAGGCAGGAGCATGCTCAGAAGTGAAGAGACCTCAGAGACCCTAACTGCCTTGCTGTGGGAGGCTGAATAGTGTCCCCAAAAGATTATCCAGGTCCTGATCCTTGGAACTTGCAAGTGTTACCTTATATGGCAAAAGGGAAATTGTGGTTGTGGTTCAGTTAAGGATCTTAAGATGGGAGATGGTCCTGGATTACCCAGGTGGTGTCATCACAGGGGTCCTTATAGAAGGAGGCAGAGGGAGATTTGACACACAGGAAGAGGGCGGTGCGGCCACAAAGGTAGGAGTGGTGCAAGGAAGGGCTGATAAGCCCAGGAATGCAGGTGATCTCCAGGAGCTGGAAAAGGCAAGGGGGCAGATTCTCCCCTAGAACCCTCAGAAGGAACAAGCCCTGTCGACACCTGGACTTTGGCCCAGGGAAACTGATCTTGGATTTCTGGCCTCCAGAACTGTAGAAGGAAAACTTTGTGTTGCTTGAAGCCACAGGGCTTGTGAGAATTTGTTACAGCAACCTGGGAAACTGATACATGTGCCCAAGACCACAAGGACCTTCCCAGTGTGTAATGGACACCTCTGAGTTCTCACTTCACTGTCAGAGCTTTGGTGAAGAACGTGGTCCAGCTTACAGGTCGTTACACATGGAAGTACTTCTCTACTGTTTGGAAAGGCTACTGTTGTGACTGTTCCCTGTTCCCCGTCTGCCCTAGAACCCCCCTGGGGCTCCCTCTGACCTAGCACCTAAATAGTTAATGCTTGCCCAGGGGAGGGAGTGCTGGGGTCAGCTCTAGCACAATGGCAGGGGCTCACTATGATTGGTCTGCATCCTGCTCTGCCAGTTGCTAAATATTTTTGATTTTTGGATATCACCTTGGGGTTAAGTCATTTTCCTGCCAGACAGTCTGTCCAACCAGATCTTTCAGGCTGGACTGCCCAGGGGTCCTGAGCTGCTCCACTCCATGCTGGGAGCCAAAGGACAAACCCTGTCCTGCTGACTTCAAACAGCTTATTCTTTGTTTTATTTTTCCTCCTTTTTTATTTCAGCATATTAGGGGGGCACAAATGTTTAGGTTACATATATTGCCCTTGCCCCAGCTGAGTCAGCTTCAAGTGTGTCCGTCCCCTAGACAGTGCGCACTGCACCTATTAGATGTGTATATAGCTTATTCTATTTTTTTTAAAAAATTGCACATAATAATTATACATATTTATGGGGTACAGTGTGATGTTTTGATACATGTGTACAATGTGTAAGGATCAAATCAGCGTAATTAGCATATCCATCACCTCAAGCATTTACCATTTCCTTGTGGTGAGAGCATTCAATATTCTCTCTTCTACTGCGGTCCCCAAACCCCAGGCTGTGGACCGATACCGGTTTGTGGCCTGTTAGAAACCGGGCCCCAGGCCGGGCGAGGTGGCTCACGCCTGTAATCCTAGCACTCTGGGAGGCCGAGGTGGATGGATCGCTCAAGGTCAGGAGTTTGAGACCAGCCTGAGCAAGAGTAAGACCCCGTTTCTACTAAAAATAGAAAGAAATGATCTGGACAACTAAAAATATATATATATAGAAAAAATTAGCTGGGCATGGTGGCGCATGACTGTAGTCCCAGCTACTCGGGAGGCTGAGGCAGAAGGATCGCTTGAGCCCAGGAGTTTGAGGTTGCTGTGAGCTAGGCTGACGCCACGGCACTCACTCCAGCCTGGGCAACAGAGTGAGACTCTGTCTCAAAAAAAAAAAGAAACCGGGCCCCACAGCAGGAGGTGAGCAGCAGGCCAGCCAGCGAAACTTCGTCTGTATTTACAGCCGCTCCCCGTTGCTCACATCATCGCGTAAGCTCCATCGGATTCTCATAGGAGCGCGAACACTCCTGTAAACTGCATGCTCGAGGGACCTGGGTTTTGAGCTCCTTATGAGAATCCAACGCCTGGTGATCTGAGGTGGAGCTGAGGTGGTGATGCTAGCACTGGGAGTGGCTGCAAATACAGATCATCATTAGCAGAGAGGTTTGACTGCACAATGAATGTAATGCGCTTGAATCATCCCCAAATCATCCCGCCAACCCTGCCCTGGTCTGTGGAAAAATTGTCTTCCATGAAACTGGTCCCTGGTGCCCAAAAGGTTGGGGACAGCTGATCTTCTAGCTATTTTGAAATATGTGATACATTATTGTTAACTATACCCCCTCTACTGTGCAATAGAGCAGCAGAACTTATTCCTCCTGAGTGTCACTTTGTACCCATGGACCAAGTTCTCCTCATTCCCGTCGCCCTCCCCATCCAAGTCCCCTGTAGCCACCGCTCTACTCTCTGCTTCTGTGAGAGCAGCCATTTTAGCTCCCACACGTGAGTGAGATCACGCAGTGTTTGCCTTCCCGTGTCTGGGTTATTTCACTTAACATAATGTACTCTGGGTTCATCCAGCTTGTCACGAATGACGGGATTTCCTTCCTTTTTGTGGCTGCATAGTATTCCGTGGTGTGCATTTACCATATTTTCTTTATCCATGAGACGGCCTCACGAGCTCATCAAATGTTCTCAGTTTCAGCCCCATTGGAAACAGGACCAGAATTAATCACATGCTTGCTAATTGGAAAAAGACCATGAAGCAGAAAATACAGAAAAGTTTTTCATTCTTTTGATTTTGAGGTGAATGTGGTAAACACATTTTTTTTTCAAAGTCTATAAAAAAGTGCTCTCATCAGCAGCGTCCCCTGCACAGCACAGGCAAACAAAACAAGAAATAGTTTTGAAAAGCAAGCGCAACCTTGCTTTTCTGTTGTTTTTGGTGGTTGTCGCTTCTAGCAGTGGTGATGAATGTGTTTGGGGAATTCACTGCTCACGGGCAGAGCTGGCCTATGAGTGGTCTTGAGAACAACATCTTCAGTTTCTCCTTCCAGAAGTTTCCCATCCCCTCCTGGGTCCTGGTCACGTGGAGGAACTGTCAGGGCTAAGCACCCAGAGCCCGGCACAGGGCCCAGCACATAGCAGGGGCTTCACTGGGGTTTGATGAATGAATGAATGACCTCTCACAACCATTCATTCACCGCTTATCCAACAAGCATTTCCTGAATGTCTGCTTTGTGGTAGGCTCTGTGTAGCTTCTGGTAATCCGGAGAAGTCTGATACCCTCACCTTATAGTTAAGAGTTTGTGGAAGCATCTGGGGCTGTGCTTGCTTCGGGGGAACAAAATCTTGAATTAATTATTCTAGATGTACTCCATTTCCCCCAAACATCCAAACACCGATTATTTCCTTGGGGCTGGGAAGTGTGAACAGCGGTAAACATTCAGCGCCTTGCATGGAGATTGGCCCATGGTAGATGCAGTGACAGAAAAACACAACACATGGAGACTGTCAAGGAAGCTGTGGCGGACTGTGTTCTGTTTTTGTAATAAGATTACGCTTCCTGTTGACATCGAGCGTGGCCACGTGGCCTGCATTGGCCAGCGATGTAGGAGACAGACAGCCACGTGCCGTGGCTAGAAAGCAGCTGTGGGAACCTCCCCGGCTCCTTCCCCTCTGCCACGGCCCCGCCTGCCACAGCTCAGGCCCTGGCGTGGATCTTTGCTGGCATGAGCCACAGAGATTGGGGCTTATTTGTGACTGCATGTGACTTAGCTTACGTGGTCCGATGTAGTAGTCCTCAGGCCCTAGAGATGAGCAAGGGTTTCACCAGGCGGTGGGAATGGTACAAGGAAAGGCCTATCGAGGCAGGACCACGACAGCACCGTTATCAATTAGAATATAAGCTCGTTTTCTGTTAGTAGACACCTAATGTAACGGAGGCTCAGGCAAAATAGAGATTTCTTTCTTTCTCTCAGGCAAAATCAGTTCCGGGCCGGCGTGGAGGCTGTCAGGTGTCAGGGACCCAGGCTGCTTCTGTTCCGCTGCTTGTCCTCCCTCTCCTGGTCACTCCCTGGCTGCATGCTGGTCGGTACAAAAGGGGAACGGATGAACTCTCCTCTTCCTAAAGGCAGGACCTGCAGGCTGCAAGCAGCACTGCCGTTCCTCGGTCACGGGGCCACCCCGAGCTACAACGGAGGCTGGGAAGTGTAGTTGTCATTACGAGAGCCAGGTGCTCACCTGAAGGAAGGGAGCGTGAGCTTGAGGGACAGAACTGCCATGGTGTGTCTGAGGGTTGGGGGGCAGTCAGTGCCCTGTTAAATGACAGGATCCATGGCGTGGTCAGGGAGTGCTACAGATTCAATCCCACTGTGCTCATAGGAGTGGAGAAATATTTTTCAGTCCACAAATATGTAAGGGGTATTTCTGCATGTGCCAGAAACTCAGAACCCGCAGTAGTCGGATGCAAACTGCCTCTCCTCAGCATCCTGTAACGGAATGATCTGTTCCTGACCAAGTGCCAGAGTGACATTTCTAAATGGACAGATGGACCATTTCATTCTCAAGTGTACCCCTCAGATGTCTCCCCTGTCTCCCCTCCCTCGCACTCAGTGGCCCAGGAGCCAACCTGCCTGAACTTCGCAGTGAACTTCATCAAGGGGCTTCCCTGGCCCTCTGGTTTAGGTTGGGGTTGGTCAGTGGGAGCTCTGGAGGAGGTAGGAGGGAGGGAGGGCTCCCTTCCTGTGAGATGTAGAGGCCACAGCTCGGGACAGGTGGCCTCTCTGGCTGCTGTCTCCACATTCCTTTAGGAACTTGCTCCCTTGTGGTTTCTCTACACCTGCCAGTATTTTTCTAACGAGTCTCTCGGTTAAATTACGCAATTTAAGTGTCCACCTGTTTCCTACCATGATGCAAACTGATACCAAACCCTCCAGCAAACTGATACCAAACCCTCCCTGTGCTGCAGGACAGAGGGTTAGCTCCTTTGTAAACCATGCAAGGTTCCAGCACCTTCCTTTGCCTACTGGCTCTCCTCAACTTCATTCATTCATTCATTCATGCAGCAGATGTTCGGTGAAATGAACCATGTGCCAGGCGCTGTTCTTGGCACCAAGGATCCGACAGTGACAGAGCGTGGCAAGACCCTGCCTCCTGGGGTCCTGTGTCTCAGCCCCTCGACCACTTGTTTCTCTACTGAGATGCACGGGGTATTCTGGGTGCTGCCCTCCCTCACCTCGGGCTGGACACGGCTCTGCTGTCCATTGACAACCCGTCTTCTCCTTGAAGCCACACCTGGCTCTCCTGGTAAAAAAGACCCTTCCTCTCCTTGGAGCCCCCACCCAGCCCTGTGCAGACACCCCTCTGAGCTCCGGGGCTCATGTGCATGCTGATTAGTTTGTGGTCCTGTTTGACCCCCGAGCTGCGAGTGACTCAGGGGCAGAGGGACGTGTAGGGCTTCCCCGAGACCCCGTGCCTGCAGTGCCTGGTGTCCAGCAGGTGCTCAGTGAAGTTTTATGGAATTGGGAGTGAAACGTTAATTCTGTGAATGTGTAGAGGGCTCGAGGTGGCACTTCCTGACCCCCACAGCGGCCACCTGAGGAGGGCAGGGCAAGATGTGGATCCTTGTTTTCGGGAGAGAACAGAGTCCAAGGAAATTGCTGCCCTTGTATCTCCCCACCCGGGGAGAGGCGGATCAGAAATGTGAATTCAGCCCCTGAGTACAAACCCGTGCTCCCAGCTGTCCCCTCCCAGGGGGGACCTCCCGACTGGGATGCAAGACAGACTAAGCCAGGGTCAAAATTTATGGGAATCAAAAAATATACACGTATTTTTAGAAGATTTCAAAAGGAATCTTATGATGGCGGATGCAGACAACACAGGGATGGGTGGGGGCGAGTGTGCCAGGGCAGCCGCTACACGGTGGCACAGACCGAGTGCGCGGCTTCGACAGCAGGGACGTGTTGCCTCGCAGTCCCGGGTCCAGAAGTCCAAGTTCAAGGCGTCAGCAGGGCCACGCTTCCTCGGAACGTGCCAGGGAGGGGTCCGTTCCAGGCATTTCTGAGCTTCTGGCAGTTCTCGGCTTGTGGCGTGAGCTCTGATGGTCACACGGGTTCTCCCTGGGTCTGTGTCCAAACGTCTCCCTTTTATGAGGACACCGATGACATTGGACTAGGGCTCACTCTAAGGGCTCATTTTAACTTAATTACCTCTGTAAAGACCCCATTTCCAAAAGGGGCCACATTCTGAAGTACAAGGGGTTCAACATGACTTTGAGGGGGATGCAATTCAACCCATGACAGTAAGAAACCTCATAGAAGGAGCTTCCTTCACACTCTGTGACCTTTGACCCCCACTCCCCAACCAGTGTGAACCAAGTGCTGCTCATGCCTTGGAGACCATGATTCCAGACTTTTCTGTGCTTGTCCAACCTGTGATTACATACTCTCACAGACCCACGTGTGAGGAGGACCAAAAACAAACAAACAAACAAAACAAAACAAGAAAAAAATGAACCTGAAAACATGGAAAAGAGGAGAAACTCTTTAAAACACACAGCCTCCATGGCCATGCTTTTATTCTTATTTTGCTGATTTGTGGATTTATTTTTATTTGGTGCTGAAGCAAGGGGCTGGAGGGGGAAGTGGGCAGCCGGGGGTCCGAGTCTCCGGGGCAGATCGGAAGGTGCAGAGGAGGGCGGCCAGCCTCGCGCCTCCGCCTTCGCGCAACCTTGGGTTCCACAGTCTGGCCTTGGCGCCTGGACTTCCGCCCCCGGGCAGGTGTGCCGCGGGCAGGGGAGGAAGGTGAGGGATCCGTGTCCCAATCAGGGCCTGAGACGGAGCCGCCCCCGCCACCTCTTCTCCACAGACAGGCGCGAGCTGGACTCTGACAGAATATCAAAGTGGAAATTAATGCCCGCCGCTCCTGTACTGCCTAGACGTTACTTTCGAGAGGAAAACAACAGGAGCAGAGCGAAGCCGTACATATGTTAAATTCACATCAGTAATAAAGATTAAGTAGAAGTTAATAGCATCCCAGTCATGCTTGTGGAGGTAATCTCCTTTCTGAAAATTCAAAATTAGATTTGGAGGATCGAAGCAAACAGGGGGTGAGACTTTGGCGTAATATTTTAATCAAATTGTCATGAATGAGTGGATACAATTAAGAATTCTGTCAGTCAAAGTGCTGAGGCCCTTTTGTTAGTCGGCGGTGGGAGGGGTGCGCCGGGCCATCGTGGGGAGAGATTAAACTTGACCCCGGGATCCTCATTTTTGACCCTCGGGCTGGGCTTTCCCTGTCAGATGGCCGTTGTGAAAGGAGGTACATAGGTGTGCGTGCGTGTGTTATCTGCGCGTGTACGTGTACATGCAGGTGTAAGAGTGTACGTGTGCTTGCATGTGTGTGTGTATGGTGTGTGCACACGTGAACGTGCACGTGTGTACAATGCAGTCGTGTATGTGTGCACGTGTACACACATGTGTGCACATGCGTGTGTGTGTGTGTGCGCTAGGCAGTGAGAAAGCAGGAATTAGGGGAAAACAAAGGATTTGTGCTGCGGCGCTCACGGCAAAACCTGCCCGTAAGTGCTCCTTTAAACCTCACTCTTTTCCTTTCCTTTGCAGCTGAAGACAGGTGTTCCGTGTGCACGTCCATGTGGATCGGGGGCGTCCATGTGAGCACTGCCGGACACCCGATGCAGATAGCTGCGTTAAGAGTGTCCAAGGCCATATTCGAAGGGTGACGTACTTGACATGGGACGGGTGAGTGAATGACTGCGCGCATTTGCTAACTTTGACTTGAGTGTTATTCTGCACCCCGTCGCTGCACTCCTGGACCAAGGTGCCCGGCCTGCTGTCATTTCTCTCAGGGCTCTGCAGTTTTCAAGACCTGCTTTGTGTTGCCCCATTATAATAGTGGAGGCACCAGGTAATATTTACTCCTTCTCTCTGTCTACCACCCTCCCATCACCACTCTCTTCCCCCACATAACATTGATTTATTTTAAATTTTGATCCATGGGTAGTGGGGTAGTAGGGAAAGAGGGTGCCAAAAAATATCTTTGTCTCTTTCTTCTGCAGCCGTCGTCTGCTATGTAGGTGTATCTTATTTATCAGTGATTATAAATCAATAAGAAGAATGCAGGATAGCAGGATAAGCCAGGCTTCCCAAGCCTCTAGAGTTATAGACTTCAACATGCATGAATGCAATGTGTCTGATGCAGAATTTATTATTTTAAGCAGATTCGAGTAGATTTGAGGTTTTTTTTTTTTAAGTTTATTTCCTCCAAGGTGGTGGCGGTTGCTGCTACTCCATCTCCCCTCTTCAAACCTGTATTTGGGAAATAGACAAATGATTTCGACACAGGATGACAATATGTAATCAGCGTCCCTGCGGTTTATTTTACCTTTTGTTGCAGAAGAGAATAAAGTCGGAGTAACTTACGTTACTCCCTCCACTTGGGTGAGCATTTTGAGGCCGAAGGACCTAATTATTTTTTAACACTGCCTTTACTGCATTTGCCTGGGGAATTATTTCAAATCAACTGACAGACCTATTGTGCTTGTGACATCACAGCAACGGGCTTTTTACACCGAAAACAAGCCTTCTGTTAATTCAGCAATAACACACCCTGCACGCAGAAATTGCATTAGCAACGTCTAACCTGAGTGTTGAACACATTCAGAAATAAACACTATTGCACTACAGGGGTTGAAAGGGAGATGCATCAAAATGCCTGGCATTTAATTTTTCCCCCTTCTTCGGGAATTTAGCCAGTGAAATATAGCTGCCAGTGTCCCAGGCCTGCCCGCTCCTGCAATATGCTCTCGATCAATCAGATTTGCATAACTAAACTGTCTGCGAGCCCGCTCTGCTGCCCAGGTGCAAGGCCATTTGCATATAGAACAGTGAGGAGGTCCCAGGAGTCACTTCAGACCCGAGCGACTGCTGAGCCCGCAGTCCACACAGCCCAGGAAATGAAATTGGAATGACAAAAAAAATGGGAGTGCTCGCCTGGAAGGGTGAAATATGCAGGCACGGCGCAAAGGTTATGTAGAGATTGGGAGGCAGCGGTTTCCAAATGCGGAGAGACCCACCGGCGTCAGAGGCAGCTGCGCCACGGAGTGGGCCATGGTGAGGCCCTGAGGTTCCCCTCACCCCGCTGGCGTCCCCTTGAACCCGTGGAGCTGCTGTGGGACTTCTGGGGCCTTTCCTTACATGGGCAGACTTCCCGGGCCTGACCCCTTTGCAAGACGGGTTTTCCGAATGGACTCGAGGGGTGGCACTGGGGCCCCCACATAGCAGCCGTGAATGAACTGCTTTGTAAGTGCCACGCCCCTGGGCTGAAGGCCACCATCACTGGGCCTTACACCAACCTTACACCAACCCCGACAAGTGGGGCTGTCACCACCTACCTTCCAGAATGCTCAGGGAGGTCAAGAGGCACAGCCAGGGTCAGGCTGCCAGAAAGTTGGTGGAGCAGGGGTTGGATCCCTGAAGTCAGGGGGGCGAGTGAGTTATTCAAGCTTCCTGGCTGCGTCAGTAGTGGACGCGTGCTCTGGTTTCCTGGGTCCCAGGGGAGGACTCCATCTGCTAGTCCTCCCTTCTGCAAAGAGCTGGAGGGTGAGCTCCAGGCTTTGGAGCAGGGCCCCATCTTCGCTCTCATAGGCCAGGGGCACTTGTGCCTTCTTGTGTCACTTCCTGTGTGAGAAAATACTAAAAATTACATTTTACAATAAGGACAAAGGTAGCCCAGGCTGGATTCGTTATTATTGTATTTATGTTTGTCTTCTGATTTTAAGATAAAGTAGAGTTAAAACATCTTCGTGAGCCCCTAAAAGCAATTCAGGCCCCAGGCACGGCTCCCGGTGGCCTGGTGGACACGTGGCCCTGCTTTGCCAGCTACGTGGTCCCTGTTGCCACCCCCCATCCCTGCCGCTGCAGTCACGGATGGCAGAGCAGAGAACAGCTGGGCTGTGTCCCAATCACACCTTACTGATGGACACAGAAAGGTAAATTTTCTATCATTTTGGGATGTCACAGAAACTCCTTCCTCTTTTGGTTTCTTTTTGACCCAAGTACAAATCATTCTTGGCTCGAGGGCCTCCAACTGTGTCATGTAGGTTTCCTGGGCAAAACCCCCCTGATGTGGGACTGGGCAACAGAAGGAAAATCTCTAGACACATCTTCTGAGGAATAACTGTTTTATTTTCGCTTTATTGACTGGGGACTGCCTCATTTCTAGGGAGCCGTCCCTTTGCCCGCCCAGTGCTAATGACACAGATAATTGTGTTTGCTCACAGGCTGGTGGAGATTTGAGGAGGCATAAAGCAACGACACCCCCGTCCTCTCCAATTTTGTTCTCCACCTCTCGTAGAAAATTACAATGAAAGTTACATCTTTGTCATCCTCACTTAATGAACATAAATAGGCAAGTGTATTAGGTAAAGGAAGGGACAGTCTCTTTTGTGCCTTCTGCCCCGGCACTTAAGGGGAGTGTGTGGGGTGGGGGCTGGGGGGGTCAGGTCAGTGTCCCTCTTGGTTTGAATGTCACTTGTTGTCAAGTTGGCAGCATCCTCTGTGGTTCCCATGGCAACAGCTTTCTGTGTAGGGGGAAGGGTCATGCACCTGTGATCTCGATGAAAAGGACAATGAGAGAGTACTCATCGTTTAGTGGCTAGTCTCTCCTGGTGGATTTGAGTCTAACCTTGAAACTGGGTGGATAAAGGACAAAGCACTTGTAGCACAAACATGGTGCGTCCGGATCACGCAGCTGGGGAGCGCTTTGCTGGCCCTTTGCTTGCTGGGGCGCGGGGTGAGCAGCTTGGACCACGAGCCCCGCATGTGGCTGCCCGTATCTTGAGTTGTGGCTGAGCACGTTGAAGCTCACACCTGGCTTCCGGCTGACGGCCGGGCCCAGGCGTGTTGTGGAAAGGGGTGGCAGAGGTTCCGAGAAGCCCCATCCGAAAACGGAGCCAGGGAAGCCGCTTCTACCTCCCATCCTTTTTCCTCACCTGACTACTGCAGGGCCTCATTCTTCTTGGGGGTCTCTGCTTGTCCCCTGGTATAGCTTCCTTGGGGATCTCCGATTTCTATGGTGATCTGAAGCCGCCATTGAGTGAGACAGCAGGCATCCCCGAACCTCCACGGAGCCACGTGTCTGTCCATTCACAGCTGTTTGCTGAGGGCCTGGTGGGTAGATGCTGGGGACACAAGGTGCAGAAGACAGAGCCGGTCCCTGCCCTTTAGAGTTTACAGACGGTGACAGAGACAGGCGTTAAATAAACACCTGATCAATATATATTTATCAATAGTGGTGAGTGCTAGTTACATTCAGCCAGTACTTAGCGAGTGCCTGTAAGTGACCACAGGGTGCAAAGAGCCAGGAACTCAAAGGTAAATGATCACAGATGCTCCCAGAAGAGGGGAACAGTCATGTAATGGAAATTCTAGACAACCTGGCACAAAGGGAAGCACATTCGCCCTGGTCCCAGGATGACCCACTTCTCACGCGGGTTCTACACTTCTTAGGTGAGTTTCCTCTGAGCCTCATTCCCGCCACCCTAGAAGCGGGTAGTAAGGTCGGGAGGTCCGCCTCTAGGTAAGGCTGAAATGGCACAGGGCACGCAAAGCTCTCAGCTCAGGGCCCAGCACAGAGAAGGTGCTCGGAAATGGTGGCAGTCGTCGTTATTGTAACAGGAGAGGTGGAGGGCACAGGGCCCATTCCAGCGGCAGGCGCCCCGGGAAGGACGTCAGTTTGGCAATAGGAGATGTCACGCTACCACTTACCCACTAGGCACTTGACTTCTTTGATCCTAGTGGCTTCTATTTGCAATGCGTTTGTGTTATATTTGGGGCAAGAGAGGTAACTGTCTTTTGGGGGGTGACCCAGTTCCAGCTCCAAGGTTTTGGTTTCCTTTGCGCAGGGGGCTTAAGCGAGCACTATGCTTGGAACAGCCCCATTTTCGCTGTCGTGTCGGCACTGTTGCAGAGGGACAACTAGTTGGGTTTAACCCCTTGCAAACCCCTGTTCCCTGAGACTCCTGGGTGGAACATGGGAGGTGGGAGGACAGGTGCAACAGGTATGAGGTGATAGAGGAAGTGCAGGGTGAGTGATCCTTCCCTCCCTCCCTCCTTCCTTGAATAGTGCCCATCACAGACTCATCACTTTGTTGAATGCTGGTGATTCCTGCACCTACACTTGGCTTGGCCCATAGTATGTGCTCAATAAACATTTGACAAACAAACCGATGACTGCACCAGTGAGCAATGCTAGCTCTGAAGCCGTGCTTCTCCGCTCTGGCTGCACGTCGGAATCACTGAAGGAGGTTTTAACAGTATCCATGCCTGGGGCCCATCCTGAATTAAGTGAATCGGCATGTCAGGGCCAGGGGCGAGCACCTCTGCTCTCACGGAAGCAGCAGGTGGCTAAGGGCCTGTTGTACGGTCAGTTGGCCAGCTGACGGGGCAGAGGCTTGAGAGGCTTCAATCCTGTAGTCTCAGTTCACTCTCTCCTCTCCCAAGGCCATGACACTTGCCTTGGCACCCATGGTAACCGGAGAGGCCGGGGTGAGATGCCGTGGTCCTGCGCTTCCCTTGCAAGACAATGGGTTGTCATGGCAAGGGAGGCGACGGGAGGCTGAGAAGAAACCCTGACGTCTGCTCAGAGCTTCCCTCTTACTGGATATTAACACACAGACTCATCTAAGCTGCGCGCCCCCTTGAGAGAGTTATTGTGTCCATTTTGCAGATGGGAAGCTGGACAAGTTATTACGTGATTGCTCCGACATCACCGAGGTATGAAGGAGCAGAACCAGGATTCTGCTTTCAAGTCCAGATTCTTTGCATCCGACTGCAGATGTACGACTTCTTTAAGGTGAAGGGGAAAAGGCCAGATTTAAACTTAGTGTATAGGACATCAAAAATGTTCAAATGAGGGAGAAGCCATTCCTGACACTTCTGGAATTTGAAACTAGTTGATCACCCATTACCTTAACATACAAACCAAGACAATTTAGGATGAGTTTTGAGCAGGGCACCAAGCCATTGAGTGCTATAGTAGTTTAGAAAAGTGTAGTGTGGGCTGGTGAAATCAGGGAAGGCTGCCTGTAGGAGGATGACTGAATTGGATGTTGAACAATGAACAGGATTCAGAGGAGACAGGATTGGGAGGAGGCCTTCACAGTGAGAGGATATATGAACAAAGGTTTTTTTCAAAAACATTCTGTATATATTATCTATTGTTGTGTAACAGACCACTCCAAAATGTAGTGGCTTAAAACGATACTCATTTATTATGGTTCATGAGTCCCTGGGTCTGCTGGTGGCTCTGCTGGCCTGGATCAGTCTTCATTGACCTCATGGCCTAGGCGCCTTTGCGGGTCTGAGGTCAACAGGTGGTCCCCGGGGGCTGGCTCTCTAGGACAGCCTCACTCACGCCTGCCCTCTGGCTGGGGCGATGTCTCTGTCACCCACCAGGCCAGCCTGGCTTGTCCGCTCAGCAGCAGAGAGGACGGACAGAGGCACACGGGCCTCTTGAAGCCTAGAACGGGCACCTGTCATCTCGGGCTCATTCCGACGGTCAAGGCAGATCCCCAGGCCAGCCCAGGTTCACGTGGTGGGTGATGGATCCACCTCCTGGGAGGAGTTGCGAAGTCAGCTGCCAAGTGGAGTGGGTACAGGGATGGGCATAACTGGGGCTATTTTTGCAAATAATTTCCCTCCCTGTCTTCCTCCATCTCTCCTCTTTTCTTTCCTCCCTTCCTCTCTCTCTCCATCTCTCCCTTTCTCCTTTCCTCTCTTCTTCCCGTGAACATTTATGGGGCACCATCCTGGACTCATCACCATGTTAGGGGCCAGCGAGAGAGAGAAGTATGGAGAGACTCCAGGGGCCCCTCCCCCACGAAGCTGAAATTCTAGTGAGAGGAGATAAGTAACAGTCCCTCACCTGCTGCATTACTTCCTATGGTAAGTGCGATTTAAAAGGCAGGTTCATTGCAGCACCGTTCACAGTAGGCAAGATATGGAATCAACCTAAGAGTCCATCAATGAACATGCACAGTGGAATACTGTTCAGCCACAAAAAAGAATGAAGTCCTGTCATTTACATCGACATGGCTGGAACTGGAGGTCACGATGTTAAGTGAAATAAGCCAGGCACAGAGAGACAAATGCCACGTTCTCACTCACATGTGGGAGCTCAGAAAGTGGATCTCATGGAGGTGAGAGTTGGTGGTTACCAAGGCTGTCAGGGGGAGTGGGGAGGGGGATGAAGAGAGGCTGGTTAACGGGTACAAACGTGCAGTTGGAGAGAAGGACTAAGACCTAGTGTTTGACAGCACGGCAGGGCGACGGTCCTTTAACAGTCATTTGTTGTATAGTTCACAATAGCTGGAGGAGAGGAACTGGAATGTTCCAACATAAAGAAGGGGTGAATGTTTGGGGTGATGATGTCCCAATTGCCTGGGTTTGGGCATTACACTTTGTGTGCATGTATTAAAATATCACGTATGCCCCCAAAATACATACAGCTATTATGCATCAATTAAAAAAAGTTCACGACCAGTGTAGAAAAGTTTGTTGGTTCTTCAGTAAGTTTAATGTAGAGTTACCATGTGATACAGCCACTTCATTCCTAGCTATACACCCCAAACAATTGAAATCAGGTTCTCAAAACCTGTACACAAAATGTTCATTTCAGTACCATTCACGATAGCCAAGAAGTGGGAAAAAAACCAAGTATCTGTCAACTGGTGAAATAAAACGTGGTTTATGCAAACAATGAAGTATTATTCAACCGTAAAAAGGAATGAAGCCCTGACACATGCTACAACATGGCTGGACCTTCTGAAAACATCATGCTGAGTGAAAGAATCAGTCACGAAGGGCCACATATTGTACGATTCCACTTATATGAAATGTCCAGAATGGGCAAATCCTTAGTGACAGAAAGCAGATGGGTGGTGGCCCGGGGCTGGGAGGGGGTGGGGAGCCTGAGGCTGGTGTTGTTCCCATTTTAGAGATGAGAAAACTGATACTCAGGAGGTGAAATAACTGGCCCCCATTCATACAGTCTGTAAAGGGCAGAGCCAGGATTCACATCCAGGGGCCTGACGCTAAAGCCCCTTCTTTTCCATGGCATCGTGTTGGGGGGTCTCAGGGTCTGCCAGGGACTCCCTGGGGCAGAAACTTGGAGAAGCAACTTTATCCAAGACAGCCCCTCAGTTAACTTTTTGTCCTCTCCCTTTTGCGTGAACATTCACACTTGCCATCAAGGGGCAGGGGAAGCGGGCTTTGGGCAATCACATGGATGTCATTCAAGAAACAGAATTAGCAGACTCCATGCATAAAACGCAGAGGGAAGGAAATCTGACTTAAGACCTTGAAGAAAATCATCTGTGGTTGTATTAATATATATAGGAGAGTGATGTGATGTCATAGTCTATCCCGTGAATAAATGGGCCAGAGGGACTCAGAGGAAAGAAATCAGCCCGAAGCCAAAGGGTGAAGGAGAAGGAGTCTCCCTCTCCTGTAGTCTGTCCCCTGGACTCAACTGTGTTTTCGTCTTGCTGCTTCTCAGGGTAGAATCTATCTTGGTCCTTACTTTGGTTCTCACTCCAGACATGTTTGGCATATGGTCACTGTAGAATGCACCAAATACACATTTGAATTATGTAATTAAATGACAATAATTGACAGCAATAATAACATATTCACATGGCATTTATTTTTATAATTTTTTTACATGCAAGGTGTCACTTAATCTTCAGGGCAGACTAATAGATTCTGAGGACAAGGCTTATTTTCTCCATCCTGTAGCTGAAGAAACTGGGCCTCAGTGGGGCTGGAGAAATGAACTATTGTCATTGACACGGAGTAAAGCAACACTCTGTGTCAACAAGTTTATCAGATTCTCGAGGACACGCTCCTGCCACCCACTACCACCCACACGAGGCCTCCTGACCTTGTGTTCACAGTCTGTAGAATGCTTTCCTATGCTCTCCCAATGGCCCTATGTGCCAGATATGTCTGTCTATTTTACAGATGCAGAAAACTAACACACAGGTGGAGGCAAGGACTTGCTCCAGGTTTCACGGTGGAATCAGGGCCCAAACTCATGTCTACTGATGCGAATCTATTGCTCTTTCTACTACAAAATGGCCGACTGCATTTGCAGTTGGTTTTGACGAAGTGTGTGTGTGTGTGTGTGTGTGTGTGTGTGTGTGTGTGTTGATGAGGCATGAGGAAGGATAGAGACTACCTTTAGGATGATGCTAAAAACGAGCCCAGGTCTACCTGATCTCTGTGCCTTTACTATGGTGGATGTCAGAACTCTTCAAAGTGAGCTCAGCTCACTCGAGTCAACTTTCCAAAATGCAAGTGCACCTCAAAGGGTGGCTCACTTGGAAGGGGTCACGGGGGAGGGCTTTGACTCTGAGCAGAATGGCGGGGAAGAGCTTCGGGGGTGTTCGTTGTCCCAGCATTGATGGCCGGGCTGAGATTATGGCTTGGGGGATAAGAGTCCATTTATCTGGTTCGTTCCCACATTCTAATTGGAAAAGTGGAATTACCACTTAAGACTGATGGTAACAGAACGTCTTTAAGCTATGAAGATAAAATGAGCTGTGAAGTTACATCCAGGAGCCGACCACTTTGACTGCAGCAAGAGGTTTGACTTGAAATTAGAAAATGAAAATTGCCGATCAATGCAGTAAGAATAGAATGAATGGTGTTTCAATTGCGCTGCGGGAAAATGCAACTCAGAATCACGATGTCCTATTTACCTTCTTTCCAATTCCAGCTCCCCACACGTAATGGCAACGTGCATAAATACAGAATGCGTTGGTGAGCAGCAAACAGGCGGCTCCGCGAGTCTAACCCTCAGATAAACCCAATAGCAGGAAAGTGGGCTTTGGGGAAGTTTGACAGAAAGTGGGGACCTCTGCAGAGTTTCATCCTAAGGGGTGAAGTCCAAGCCTTGGTCCGTGGTCCTTCTGTAAACCTAGAATGCTGTGGGGTTCTGCTTTTTTCGTTGAAAAAAGTCACATCATCATTTTAATGAACAAGCTGAGGCCACCAAGAAAGATTTGTTCTCACAAATGCTGAAGCAAGTAGTCATTGGGATGAAAGAAATCATTCTGAACATAAAACTGGAATTGTGGATGGCATCAGAAGAAGGGATTTATATCCGAAATTTTAAAATTACTACCACTGGTGTTGTCAAAAGACTGATAGCTTTCACTCCTTGAGCAATCAATACAGGCTACGTGATTGTCAAACATGATTTCGCTCATTCATTCAAGAACTATGTTTCGGATGTCTACTATGCATCATGTGCTGTAGATACAGAGGAGAACAAAGATACAAATTTCCGCTTTCATGGAGGTTTTATTTTAGTGGAGGATACACAAGATAAGTAGATTTCACAGATTGTGCTGAGTGCTGCAGAAAAAATAAGTCGGGGTGGGGGGAGGGGGCGTCCTGGGGGGTGTCAGGTGTAGTTGGCATTTGTACTCAGCATCATCAGGGCAGGCGTGGTGAGGTGAGCATTCGAGGCGATGAGGATGTGAGATGTGGATGGCTGGGGACGAGCAGAGAGAGCAGGAAGTGCGAGGGCAGAAGGTGGACACCTGCTTGCTGCGTCCAGAGAGCAGGAAGGCGGGCACGCGAGCGTATGTGATCTCCCAAAGCCCACAGTGGAGGGCTGAGGACCGGGGCGAGGTTGCATAACTGGACCAAGAGCTCATGCTCTTAACCACTGCACTCACCTGCTTCCACCCTCGCAGGGAGCCCCTTGGTGATGGGAAAACCACCTGGCTCATTGTGAAGATGTCTGAGCGTTGCTTAGGAAAGGCTTAGAAATGAAGAGTCGAAGCCTGTCGTTTTGGTTCCTGAAACTCTCTCTGCATCTTCAGCCCTTCCTCCCTGGTTCGAGCCGCCTTGTCTCTCTCTTGCGTTCATGAAAGAACCTTCTATTTGTTCTCCTTGTGTCACTCCACTTGCCTCCAAGCCATTCCCAATGGCCAGAATGATCTTACAGAAATGCAAATCCGATCACACCACCATCCCCCAGCTTAAAATCCTTCAACAGCTTCCCGTGGCTTTTAGAGTCGAGTCTGGAATCCGTCACGGGAGCAGCACCACCCTGCCCGGTCAGTCCCCTGTCCTCCCTTCCAACCTCCTTGCTCCGCCCCCACGGCCTGTGCCCCGGCCCCACCGGCCCTGTCTGCTCCTCAGACACATCGTGTGGCTTCCTGTCTCACGTCCTTCACGGTGGACACTTGTCCCTGTCCGGCACAGTCCCTTCTCTTCCACCTGGTTAATCCCCTCTCTGCAATCTGCTCCCTCTAGGCTTGGCTAGATCCCTGATTCGATACCATAGTCCCCTGCATTTTCTGCACTGTCCCCTCATGACACTTGTCACATTTATTTTCTGATTACTTGATCGCTGCTATAACACAGCATCTAGGACAGTAGCTAGATGCCCAGTAAGAATACATAGATACCCGCCTCCCTGCCAGACTCTAGTGTCCACAGGGCAGGGATCTCTTGTCTTACTCACATAATTCCTCTCATGTTCAGCTCCGTGCCTGGCCCCCGGGATGTGCTCCATAATTACTTCCTAAAGGAATAGCTGCAGTTTGCAAAATACCAGTCCCTGGTGTTTTTCTCTGATCCCATCTGGGGGAAGCTCCTTACAGATGCGTTAGAAGAGGGACCCCATCTCCAGTCTGCATCTCGTTTGACTCGTGAGCTTGGCCAGCTGTGTCCCCAACCTGCCCCCCAGCGGGGACTTGCTATGTTTCTTTGTTTGTCTTGCTTCTGTGGAGTCTCAGAAGCAATTTTTTGGCTCACTTCTAAAAATCCTGTGAGTCTGTTCAGCATGCAGACTCCAGGCTTTATGATTTTGCTTTCCTTCCCTCCCTCTGCCTGATTTCCTCAAGAACATATTTTCTTCTTTAGTGTTGACTATATTTTTATACATTGCCCCAAATTCATTGTGAATTAGTGTAGGAACTGAATAAATAAAAACTTGGGTTTCCAGCCATACTCAGAATTGGATAGACTAGGGTGTGTGTTGGGTGCCAGGCAGGATCTACGCCAAAGCCCTGCTTACTCCACCATTGCTCGCGATCCGGCGCCAGGGACTCTCTTCAGATCCCCGCTCTATCGTCTGCCCAGTTACCTCGCCTCATCTTTCTGGGAAGTATCTTTCTGGATTTGGGAACTATCATGAATCCAGCCAGGTCACGCTACTCTTTCCCCCAGGGCTTGGCCCAGCTCACTCTGACCTATGTCCTCACCACCTCAACGCTTACTGGGATCTTTCAGAGAATTGGCTGGCCTTGAAAGCTGTGCCTTCACTTATCACGTCTCTTTATTAGGCCTTCGTGTTCTGACTTCATCATCTGATTTAGAGCTTCTGGGGCCCATGAATGCTGGGATTATCTTGGGGTGGCTGTGTTTAGATGGTTTCCTGCATTCCGATAGTCTCCCAGAAACTACTAGGCTGGGGGCATGGTCTCCTTTCTATTTAAAGGACATCTCTTGTAAAAAGCACATGGTTGGGTCTTATTGTTTTTTTAGGCCACTCTGAAAATCTCTGCCTTTTAATTAGAATGTTTAGTCCACTTATATTTAATACAATTATTGTTGTGGTTGAGTTTACGTCTACTCTACTATCTGGCTATTCATTTTCCATTTATCTCATCTGCTTTTTGTTCTTTTCTTCTCTTTTTTCATTTTTTAAGATTGAGTCTTTTTTAGTATTTGATTTTATCTTTGTACTTCCTCAGATGTTATAAATTAAACATATTGTTATTAATTTTGTTTTAAATAATCAATTAACTTTTAAGAAAATTAAAAGACAAAATTCTCTTTTGAATTTATCCATGTATTTGCCATTTTTCAGGCTCTTCATTATTTGTATGCATTCAAGCCACCATCTGGTATACTTTTTCTTTAGAAAAATTTTTCTTTAACATGAAGAATTTCCTTTAACATTTATTTGAGAGTAGATCTTCTCATGATGGATTCTGAGTCTCAGCTTTTGCTTATCTAAAAATGTCTTTATTTTGTCTTCATTTTGAAGGATATTTTTGCTGGATATATAATTCTAAATAGACACCCCCCTCACTATCTTAAAGATATTATTTTATTGTATGCTGGTCTGCATTATTTCTGATGAGAACAATAGTCATTATTACCATTGTTCTTCTGTGAATAATAGTTTTTATTGCCTCTGGCTGCTTTTAAACTTTCCTCTTTATCTTTCATTTTCAGCAATTTGACTATGATATGTCTGGGAAGTGTTTATTTTTGTTGTTGTTGTTTTGGTTTATCCTCCCTGGAGTTTGCTAAACTTCTTGGGATATGGGTTGCTAGTTCTCATCAAATTTGGAACATTTGAACCATTGTGTTTTCAGATTTTTTTCTAGCATAATATACTTGCTGTTTGGGGACTGCATATATTTGGGGACTATATATATAATAGATCAGCAGATACTGTTCCACAGGCTCTTCTCATTCTTTCCACCTCCTTACTCTGAGAATCAGTGTGAGTAATATCTATGGCCCTTTCTTCAATTTGATTATTTTCTTTTGAAATGTCCAATTCGCTAATAAACCCATCCAGTGATTTTTTTTTCTGTTCAGATATTTTATATTTCAGTTCAAGAATTCCATGTATTTCACTTAAAGATAGTTTATATTTCTCTACAGAGATTTCCCATCTGTTTCTTCATTATATCTATTGCCCCATTTAAATACTTAAACATATTTATGTTTCTTTTTATTTTGTGCTAATTCCAACATCTCTGTCATATCTGTGTCTGTGTCTATTGACTTTTTTCTCTTGGTTATGGGTTGTATTTTCCTGCTTCTTCTCATGTCTAGTAAGTTTTGATTATATGCTAGACATTGTCAGTGTTGCATTGGTGAGAGCCTGGATTTTGTTGTCTTCTTTAAAGATTGTTAGGTTTTGTTTTGTCTGGTAGTTAATTTATTGGTGTATCAGCTTGATCCCTAGAGGCTTGTTTTTTAGCTTTGATACTGTGGGTCTAGTGTGGACTTTACTTAAGGGCTGGCTAGGATGGCCCTACTTCTAAGGTGTGGCCTTTCTGGAGATTTGGCTGAATGCCTGGAGGATTTATTGAGGTCTTTGTACCTTGGCTGTTCAAAATGTCAACATCTACTAGCTCTAGGTGACCTTCAAAATCTCTATTCACTTTGCAGCTTTCCAGTAATTGTTACCTGCCAGGCCACAACAGAGTCTTTTCACGAACATGCACATCTTAGTATATGGCCAAAGGACCCCTGTGAAGATTTTTGGATTTCTTTTTCTGTGCAGCTTCTTCCTCTTTGGTACCTTACTGTGAAAATTCCAGTGCCCCTCAATAATCCCAAACTCATATCTCTGCTTCCAAAATTCAGCAGCACCACCATGTTTTCTTGGGCTCCCCCTTTCTGTACTGCACAGCAAAAAGTCCCTTCAGGCAGAAAGCCAGAGTAATCATAGCCCTTACTGCATCTCATGTATTTCCTTTCCCTCAGGGTTCATAATCCTATAATGACTCTTGTGCAATAACTGAAAAAATTTGCTTCATATGTGTTGCCCAGTTTTATAGTTGTTTCCAACAGTAGGGATAATCTGGTACCAGTTATTCCATCATGGTCAGAGGTGGAAGTTTTATCTCTTCCTCTATTAACTGTGTCTGGATGTTGTAAACCACCTTAAAACCAAGTTTTCTTTTTCTTTTTTTTATAAGTAACTGGTGATTATTTACAAGTAATAAAAATGTTGGTCAATGCCCTTTTTCTGGTCACTGCTTGGTCAGAGGATGGAGGAATGAAACAGGACAACATAAACTCTTAGGGAGGTCCATACTGAGTACTATGAATGAGTTCATGATAGAAATTGTTAGCAGGAATGTTTATAAGTGCTATAGGGTTATGGGTGTTAGCATTTATTTTCCTGCTTGATGTTTCCTTCAAAATGGAGAGCCACCAATTAGAGTAATGCTGTCAGTCTCTTGCCTTACCCCAACTCTTCTCATGTGGTTAGTGTGATACCTGACCAGTGAATTTGGGAGTGGAAAGGGGCATGTTCAGCTCAATCCCTCTCTCCTGTCCTTCTCTTGGAGACCTGGCTACCTGGCATACTCCTCTATGGACTAATTTATTTAATAATATGCAGGAAGACAGTAGGAGCTTAGTAAATAGTAGAATTAGAAGTCATTATAATTATGATTATTTTTACTTTGTTTTATCCTCACTTCCATTTTTTGCCATTCCTAGGGTCCTCTAGAAAACAAAATGTGAGTGATCACCTTGGGTCTGGCCTTCCTCACTGTGAATGTAATGAGGAAGTTGTCTCCCATGTGAGGGAGCTCAAATGGGAAAAGAATGGCACTGATTACATCCCATGGCCCACCCAGAAAACCCTGAGTTTATGTTAGGTCCATTTTATGTGGCTTCTCTCTGGGGACACTCAGAGTCTTGGGACTGTCCATTCACAGGGCACAGAGAACACAAAGTGGCGGGTAGCACTACCACCACCAATTGATGGCGTGGGTGCCCTATGGAACTTCTCCCTGGGAACATTTACTTTCCTAATTTTGTGTTATTGGAGTTATTAATGTAACTGACATTTTTTGAGTGCACACATGCAATCTAAGAAACAAAGAGAGTTTGAAGTATGCTGGGAAGTGAAGGAAGTCAGGCCAAAATGGCAAAAACATCCTCAGAAACTCCACTTTGTTGATTAATTGTGGAGTGCTAGGATTGGTGTGGTCTCAGAACTTATCGCTGTAGATGGATTATTCTTATTCTTTTGTTTGTCTCCCATGTATTCTTAGAATTATGGTGAGTACCAAAAGGCAATATAGTGTGGAGGATAAGAGCATCAACTCTGGAGCCTGATTATCTGGGTTTGGTTCTTAGTGGCATCACCTACTGACTGTATGTCCTTGGGCAAATCCTTTAACCTTTTTGTGCCGCAGATTATTCATCTGTAAAATAATAGTAATTTACTCACAAAATTGTTAGAAAAATTAAATTAACTCAATGATATGAGATGAAATAATATGCAATAATTTTAATATTATTAGTTACGCTGACATTTATTAAGTGGTTCTTACATGCCAGACCCTATCCTAAGAGCTTTGCGTGCAATAACTTATTAACCTTCATGATTAGAATCCTATCAGATAGGTCACTATTATCTTCTTCATTTTTACAGGTGAGGAAACAGAGTGTCCTGGTTAGTGCTGGAGCTGGGACTCCAGGTCTGTCGGGCTCCGGAGCTGAGCACACGCTGACCATGGTGCACTGCTGCCTTTTCATTGATAACACTTCTCAGTCGTGCCCAGGAACCCAGAGCCAGGAGGTGTGCTCTACATGGGAAATTACTGTGTGTGATTGGGTTCAACATACACCTCCTCCCACATTCTCTGAAGCCCTGGTGCTGTTCTCTGGACCTTCCTGCCAGCTCTCTCCCCCACCCAACTAGGCGTGGTGTTGGGTAAAAGGACAAGTACCACCAGCATCCAGGGTTAAACATCTTTCAGCAGAAATGAGAAAACAGTGGTCTTGGTTGGAAGTGGTTTCTTCAAGGTCACACATGACATCGGAGTTGGAGACGGTATGGGGACCAGGTGTCCGGTGTCTTGGCCCATAACTGCAAACCCAGGACTCCTCTTCCGCCTCGTTAACAGCTGGGGGAGAAAGTTTTGTGGCAGCTTCTGGGCAGGCCACAGCACGAGTCTGAAGAAGACAAGAGGAGGTAGAACTGTGCTGACATCATCACTGATGTCACCATGTCCCAGTGATGGTGGCCAGGGTTATAAGAGGTGATAGGACAGGGCCCCTATAAGAGGTGATAGGACAGGGCAGCAGGAAAGAAGGAACAGGACAGGGAGGAGAGAGTGTGTGGAAGGGCCACCGAGAGAGCACAGCCACTGTGCCATGTAAGGACGCGATCTGCAGTGGTCTTAGAGCTCAACTTGACGAGCACTGCAGGTAGAATAATCACCTGTGCTTGCTAGCACGGTGCCGGCTCACTTTCATGTAGCTCTCACTCGCATCATCTAATTTCGATTCTTCAGTAAGTTTGGGAAACAGATGCAGCAGGTGCTGTTGTAGTTGTTTCCACTTATAGATATAGAAAGTAACAGCCAGTGGCTCTAAGCCTGGTGTTGTGTTAAGTGCTTTATACGGACCATCTCGGTCCTCGCAATGACTCAAGAAACGGAGGCTGTCTTCTTCCCCATTTAGTAGATTAGACACCAAGGATCAGAGAGTTTGAGCGATTTGCCTAAGGTCACAAAGGCAGGTGGCCGAGCTTCAAGGAGCCCAGGTAGGCTGGTTCTAGAGCTTTTCTTATGGATCACCAGCCCCCACTGCCTTTGGGGCCAAATGTCTTGCTCACGGGGACACTACACATCATCGGCAGAGCTGGAGTTCCCCATCCCAATTTCTTGCTTCTAAATCCTATTTTCTTCTCCCTGCTCCCTGGGCTTTCTATAATCAACTTGGTCACATTATGCAATGTATTTTTCAGGGTGAAAGATCCTATTCTGAAGAAGTCTCAGAAATAACGTCAAGATCACATTCACGAAAAACACATTTTTGAAGTGTAACCAATTTTTGAGGAGATAATGAAATCTTAGGTAAGAGTCCAACCTTCATCTCAGGAAGGAAAGAAGAAGAGATGAGCAAGTGCTATTGGCCATTTTCTCTTTTTTTCTTAGTTTACTTTTTTCATAGGTCTTTTGGATTTGGATGAGGTGTTTAAATCTTCATATTTAACTTCCCATGCAAATGTGTCGCACAATACATTTGTATTTTATGCGAATATTTAAGGATTTTGGTCTTGCCTAGATTACCAGTGTTGCTCCTGATGTACGGACTTACGTGGCTGGAAAGATCTGTGTGCCCAGGACTCTTCCTGAATCCAAACATGACCACCATACCCTGCCTCTAAGATGTCAGCTCTCTTCTTCTCATTCTTAGCTACACCGAGAGAATGCTGCTTTTTCCTCTGCACGAACATACCTAAAACCTGAGGACGATATTCAGGTGAGGAATCATGACTGTCTTGTCCAATGATTGATGGCGTTGGCCCCATTGTCTTTTCCCCCTAGACTGGAAGCTCCAACTTTGACTCCCCCACGCGAAGCATTCGGCACCCAGCAGGAACTCAGCCCTGTGTCTGCCAGCCAATCCTCGGAACCGATGGCCTCATGCGTCTCAGGTATGCAGTCAGGAGCACCTGTTTAATTCTGGCTGAGCAGATCCCTTCCCTCCAGCCACACACACCTAATGTACTTTCTGCATGAGAGGTGTTACAGTGAGTTTTAAGCGTCAAACTGGCTGGGCCAGCCAGCTGTGTAACCAAACACAAATCCAGATGTCGCAGGGGAGGTATTTTGTAGATGTGGTTAACATCTATGCTCAGCAACTTTAAGGTGAAGAGATACCCTGGATAATGTGGGCGAGCCCCATCCAATCAGCGGGAAGGCAAAACCGATGTTTCCAGAAGAATCAGAAATTCTGCCTCAACTGCAACATCAAATTCTGTCTGAGTTCCCAGCCTGTCGGCCCGTCCTGCAGATTTGGGACATGCCAGCCCCCATGAACCCATAAGCTAACTCTTTAAAATAAGTCTCAGCACAAATAGTTTATTAGTTCTGTTTCTCCGGAGAACACTGACGATGCACAAGGTCACGGAAGACATTATGTCATCCCTTAAACCCTCTCTGCTCCCCTCGGCCCTGTTGGCTTGCCCTCCAGATGTTGACGATTGGGCCTCCTCGCCCACCAAGCAGAAAAAAGCGACCGTGTTTTGGTTTGTGCCTCTCCTGTAGCAGCCAGGCTTCCACCTGCAACCCGGGGAAACCTACTAGGAGGAAACCACCTGAATCGGCGTGTCGTGAGATCCGCCCACCTGAGAGACTCTGTTGAATGCGATTTCTGCTTTGAACGTTGAAAAAAAAAGATCAGAGTAACCAGGCCATTCCCACGCCGGCCCTCCGTGGCATCAATACATCTCTTGTAAACATACAAGCACGTGGTCTCGTGCGTGTATACATTTGGTGAAGAAGTACCGATAGTCTGAGCCTTGGGTTTGTTTGTTTTCCGTCTCCTGGGAACCCGAAAGAAGGAAGTGTTACACACACACGGAAAGGTATGTCACCTCTGAAGAATCCCAGACGTGGAGTTTGAAGAGTCACATCTCATTCAACATTCTTTCCCCAAGTTCAGCGATCAGACAAATAGACATATGGAAGTTGCTAAAGTTAGGTACCGCAGATAGGGGAAAGATGTTCGCATGGCACGGCGTTCTCCAGCCCTCTCTCAGCACAGAATACCATCCTGTTAAAAACGGTCTATTTTTATGGAACTCTTTTGCTTACATTGAGATATAAAATTATTAGTCTGAGGTTGGCTCACATCATCAGAGCTTCAGATTCTTGGCAGAGTTGCCTGCAGTCTGTTCCAGTCACTCATTGCCAGGGACAGAGCCCGCACAGGAGCAAAAATAGGTCTTCCTGCCGAAACCTGCTGGGCTACCAGGAAAGCGAGAAGAATTTAATATCCTGGTCTTAAGAAAGTTTCTGTGTTCTCCTCAGACAGACTTGCCCTTGGTAGGTGACTGATAATATGAAATTACAGAGTTTCAGCGAGTATCGGGGAAGTGGCAAAAGGAGACTTGGCAGCCAGTGGCCCTGTTATAGGAGAGTTTTGCATATAAATTACATATGCATATGACATTTTAGCTCCAACTTTACATGTGTTTTGGAGGCTGGATGCAGTCTTGTCCCTGCCTGTCTGTTTGCTTTTCCCGTTGCTGCATCAATATTAATCCTGCTGTTTTTAGTTCACTTTGAAGAAAGAGCATGGGTTTTCTTTTTCTTTATTTGAAACAGCAAGAGGGACACTATGTGTTTTAGTGCTGTACCAATATCCTTTACTTGTATTTTTATTTTCTTTGGTGAACCTTGCATCTTCTGTGGAGAAAAGCATCCCATCTTTCATCTTGTCTAAACATTTCCAAGGTGTACCCAGCCCCCTTGGCCTCCTTTTTAAATAGGCTTTGGAGCAGTGAAGTTTTAGGCAAATGTCTTTCATAATAAAATTCTATTATTAATTATTTTTTTTCTTCTAAAAAATTTGAGAGCCTCCCTATGAGGGAAAAATCTGACATGAGAACAAGATGTTCTAAAGCATCCTTCAGCTGTGGCAAGTGATCTGGAAGCAGCCAGGGCAGTCCTCAGTGTGACAACCTGAGACCCTCCACGGGGCCATGGCATCGGAGAGCTGGAAGGACCTCACAGAGCCTGTGTTACAAACACTCCCGTCACTGACGGAGGATGAGGGCTCTGAAGGGGAAGTGGCTCACTTGAGGCTCCCAGTGACTTAGTGGCTGAGCTGGGACTAGAACTCAAGTCATCTAAATTCGTCTCCAAGATTATCTTTGCAGACACCACGGGGTATCTGCAAAGTACAGCCTGTGGGCCAAATCTGACCTGCTGCCTGTTTCTGTATGGCCTGCAAGCTGAGAATAGTTTTTATGTTTTTAGGTGGTTGAAGAAAAATCAAAAGACACATGAAAATTTCAGCATCCGTAAAAAATGTCGTGTGGGTCCAGAGCTCATATGTTTATTGTTATCATCTGTGGCTGCTTTGGGGCCGCAGCAGCAGAGTTGTAACTCAGAGTTGTCACTGAGATTGTATGGCCTGCAAAGCCTAAAAGACTCAGTTTACAGAAAAAGTGTGCTGACCCCTGCTCCAGACGGGCTGACAAAGTTGTCAACTTCAGTCAAATCTATCCATTTAATGCGAGGTCTGGTTTTCGTCGTTTATATTAAGGATGAATTTCTCTGCAGCTAAGTTCAAGTCAAACTTTTTTTTTTAAGAGAAGGGTCTCGCTCTGTTGTCCAGGCTGGAGTGCAGTGACATGATCATAGCTCACCGCAGCCTCCAACTCCTGGCCTCAAACCATCCTCTTGCCTCAGCCTCTCCAAGTGCTAGAATTACAGACAGTTGTGAGACACCACGCCCGGCTCAAATATTTTATTGGGAAGTTCAAGGTACGAATTAATGCATAGAAAGGAGGTCTTTGATTTAACCTTTATTGTCCCAATTTCTAGTTCTGTTAGTGGTACTGACAGTTGTACATCAGCCAGAACAAGAGGTGGAATCTGTCTCATTCTGTGCTTTGTAGATTAGCTCACACCTGAGATTCATGGTGGTCACTGCACCTATTAAAAGGGATGTTGACAAGACACTTCTAGGCTGGTGCGAGGAGGTGATAAAGAAAACTCAAAACTTTTTCCTGTGAGGTACAACTAATGCAGGCTGTTCTAGGAGAGGTGCAAACATCTGTCGTTGAGTCCAAAAAATGGCCGGTTTGTGTCGTCCAAAGTTGAGCTGAGTTGAGTTCCGGCCAGATCCAGTCAAGATGAGTTAGAACCAGGGTCACCAGCCTGAGTTCTAGGGTGAGGGTTCAGTTCTGACATCAGAATTTCTGTTTGAAGAAAGTAGCATATGGAACTTTTAAAAATGCAGTTAAATCAATCTATTAATTTTACATAGAAAGATTTAGGAAATTTAGCAAGACACACAATTAACATCAATTAAGATGTAGACTATTTAAAGCAGTGTCCAAGAACGATTTTCCAAAACAAAAGCCAGACTCTTAGCCCTCCAGAGTAGAAGCGTTTTTGTTTATTTGTTTGTAGATCACTCATCACATAAATATTCACTAAGAGCAGGCTCTGAGCAAGGCACTGGTGAAAGCTGAAATTCCTTGCATCTTTTCAAGACTCAGGTGTCTTTTATGTTGGCCATTTCTTTCTTTGACAAATATCTGTGGGGCGTCAACTCTGTAAGCAGCTACGCAAGGGAGAGGATAGCGGGGGAGCAGGGCAGGGTAAGAACCAAGAACACGGACCCTGGAGCCGACTGCCTGGGTCTCAGCCCCACTTTCGCTAACTTTTTGTGGGACCCTGGGAACGGTCCATAACCTCCCTTGGCCTCAGTTTATTTACC
This sequence comes from Propithecus coquereli, assembly GCF_000956105.1. Taxonomy (NCBI): domain Eukaryota; kingdom Metazoa; phylum Chordata; class Mammalia; order Primates; family Indriidae; genus Propithecus; species Propithecus coquereli. The sequence continues at coordinate 1,502,221 of NW_012148731.1, forward strand.
TTTAAAATGGGAATAATAGGACCCCCATTAGAGGACTGTAGTGAGGATTAAATGACTCATTGTGCAGCTCACAGATCAGAGCATACGATAGTGCAGTTTAAGTGTCTGTTATTTTGCTGAAGCGATTGAAGATACTATGCTGTCCTTTTTATTTCATATTTGTATGGCACTCTACACATGACCTTCGCAAGCATCCTTTGATCCTCGTTAACAGCTGTGTGATTGGTGGCAAGCAGGTAAGTGCTATTATCTTCATTTTATATTGGAAGTAATGAAATTCAGAGTGGGTCAATGGCTTGCCCAAGGCCACGCAGCACCCAAAACCTTGCCCCTAAGTACAGTCCCCTTCCCACCCAGCCTACACCTTCTAGAACAGAGGGCACATGACGAGCCAGTTCAGCCTGGATGGATCTTGGCTGTGTGTGAAGGGAACGGGATTTAGCACTTCTCTGTCCAGCAATGGCACTGACGACCAACGCGGTCCCCTCAGCTTTGCGCTGAAAGATGAGATGTCTCGCCTTGTCAGTCAGCAGACTGGGAGCTGGGGTTTCGGCTCGGCAGACCTGTTTCTTAGAACAATTCTTCTGTCTAACTGGGGGCTTTTGAGCAAAGTAGAAGAAACCAACAGAAACGGAGCAGAACGGCCTTCGCCATACTCACCACTTCGCACCTCCATGCAGAGCATTCGGCAATATCTTGCATGTGAAAATTACTGCATATGTAACAACGTTAAGATCCAGGGTCTTGCTACGGGGACATTAGAAGACTCAAGGGACCCACTGGAGGTCAGTGAGAACAGTTGAGTCTTTTCTGGTCAAATAAAGCAAAGCAAAATGAAAAAGGGGGCGTGAAAACAGGATGGCATCCAAACGTGAAAGGGGGCTGGGTAACCTTAAATCTCAAAGGTGGTGGGTGTTCCTATAGCTCCCAGGGTCCTCCTGACCTTGCACAAGATGGCAAGGCAGAGGAGGGGCAGCTGAAGCTGACCGGTGGGGGGTCTCCGGATGCTGGGAAGGAGCCAGCCCAGAGCTTGACACTGCGGAGAGGACAGAGCCGACTCTGGTGGGGTGGAGAGGAAGTCAACAGCAGCTCACGCTCTGCCTCCTAGGACTCAGGGTGTGCAGTGGGGTCCTGAGAAACCCAGGGGCAGAACACAAATCTCACACGGCATCGAGGAATGCCACAAGGGATTTCCCCTCGTGGGGAATATCTCATGGAGATTTCCAGAATATTTTCTGCTGAATCCTTTAATCTAACTGCGTGTGATGGTTAATTTTATGTGTCAAGTTGGCGAGGACACGGTACCAAGTTGTTCAGTCAAACATCAATCTAGGTTTTGCCATGAAGCTATTTTTTGGATGAGATTAGCATTTGAATCAGTAGACTTTGAATAAAGCAGATCACCCTTCGTAATGTGGGTAGACCTTGTCCAGTCAGTCGAAGGTCTTCAGAGCAAAGTCTGAGATTTCCCAAAAAGGGAGCAATTCTGACTCAAGATTGCAACCTAGAAACCCTGCCTGGGTTTCCTGTCTGCTGACCTGGTCTGCCCTGCAGATTCCGTACTGAGTTGCAACATCAACTCTTACCTGAATATCTAGCCTGCACATTTTGGTCTTGCCAGCCTCATAATCACCTGAGCTAACTCTTTAAAGCAAATCTCAATCTCTCACTCTCTGTCTATGTATTATCTAGATCTGTGTCTACATCTATCTATATCTACATCTATATTTATATCTCTGTCTATCTATAGCTATATCTGTGTATCTATATCTATATCTGTCTTAGTCTGCTTGGGCTGTCACAATAAAATGCCATACATAGACTGGGTGTTCTTAAACAACAGAAATTTATCTTCTCACAGCTCTGTAGGCTGGAAGTCTGAGATCAGGGTGCCAGCATGGTTGGGTTCTGGTGAGGTCTCTCTTCCTGGCTTGTGGACGGCCACCTTCTTACTGTGCCCTTGCAGGGCAGAGAGATAGAGAGCAAGATCTCTGGTGTCTCTTCTCATAAGGACAATAATGCCACCACGAGGGCCTCACCCTCATGGCCTTATCTAGCTCTAATTACCTCCCAAAGGCTCCACCTTCAAATACCATCACACTGGGAGTTAGAGCTTCAACATATGAGTTTGAGGAGAGGGGGACATGGTTTAGTCCATAGCTACACACACACACACACACACACACACACACACACACACACACACACACATACTGGAGAAGGGGGAGAAAAGTTGCCACCTGCAAGAGACCATGAAACTCATTTCCCTAGAAGAAATCCCTAAAAGTTTGCCTGGTGACAGGATTCCCGTGGGACAAGAGCAGCTCAGCACTGGGAGGAGTGCTCAGTGGTCAGCGTCCCTGCGTTCAGACATCTTTATGGGTCACTCCACCATGTCTTCTCATTTCTAAAGCGCCAGCCACGATCAGACAGAACAACATCTTTTGTAGAATAGAGAAACATTTCCATGTTAAATATTCGCATCAACTGTAAGATGCCTCTGAATTTCAAAAATCTTAAAATGTGAAGCAGTATGAATTTTTGAACTGAAAAATGATAGTAGTTAGCAATAGTTAAATTTTATTATTTTATTTCATTTCATTTCATTTTATCCGACTGAGTGTCAGGCTCCTATGCAAGGCTAAGCATAACAGTTCTAAGCCTTGATCTTCTCACCTGCAAAATGGAGACAACAGTGGCAACGACCCCAGCTTGGGTCGTGAGGGTTCAATGACACGATGCTCGGAGTGGGTGGCACAGGGCCTGGCTGCAGCAATCGCTCAGTACAGTCCGTATCACGGTTCTCGGCGCCAGCCGGCCACCAGGCCAGGCGGATAGATACATAGCGGCAGGCAAAATCCTTGAGCTCAAGGAATTCACAGGGCAGTGGGGAAATAGCCAGGGAACCCAAACGGTTCTCAGTGCTGAGGAAAAGGTAAGTTGTGGGAGCACACCGGTAAGGCAGGTGACAGTCACCCTGGAGGCCTAGGGAGGCTGTGCTGAGGAGACCCCAGGGGCTGGTCAGGAGGGCCAAGGAGGAGTCGGGCGGGTGACGGCACAGTCAGAGGTGGGAGTCGGGGAGGTGAGAGGGGCCGTGTGCACGGAGAGTGGGGGTTCAGGCAGGGCCCGGGCAGATGGCCCCAGGTGCTAGACTAGAGAGCGTGGGCTGCTTCAGCGGCGTCCTGAGCTTGGACAGATGATGACCAGCAGAAACCAGTGCCCCGCCAGGGGCCCAGAGTGCCGCACTGGTGGAACCAGCGTGGGGCCTGGTGGGTCACAGTTTCTTCAGGGAAGAGGTGAGGGGACTCTCCAGCGCAGAGCACGTCTACCTTCACCTGAGCCAACCTGTACTTTCCACCTGGGGTCTGCAACTTGGCCTCTGAGGGCTTCAGCTAATAGGCCAGGCCTGCAGGTGCTCCTCCTGGGGGCTTCGCCCACGGGCACGGGGCTGTCCCGGCCCAGTACTCAGCAATGTGGGCGGCGAATGTATGTTAAACATCTCCGATTTCCCAGGCTCTGGGGTGGGCAAGTTCAGATCCCACTTGAGCGGGATGGCCTTCCCTTCCCGATCATTCACTCATCAACAAATGGTGGTATTTGTGCACGACTCACTCTCTCTGGGCACCTGACCCAAGAGGAAAGTATTCAGTCGAGAACTAGATGGACAAGGGCCTGTTCTCATGGGGCTTAAATCCCAGTGGGGAATGCAGACAGCACTTTCAAAGATAAAAGTACCATAAAGAAAACAAAGCCCAGCGGCAGGAGAGCAATTGCTGGTTTCTGGTGCAACCTCAAGCAGGTGGGTCAGAGACGGACTCTGAGGAGATGCCATCTGAGAGCAGAATGGGAAGCAGCCAGCTATGCAAAGGCCTATACGGGGAGCATTCCAGAAGAAGAGAACAGCCAGTGCATGGCCCTCATGTGGGAATGAGCTTGCAGTGCCAGAAAGACAGAAGAGAGCCCCGAGACACCCCCCCAGGGGTGATCTGATCATGCGGAACCTCACAGGTGGCAAGAGACCCGAATATTCTTCAATTTGCGGTGGGATGATGATAGTTTAATTGGTCCTGCCCCGTGCCAGGCACAATCCTAGCTGCTTTATGTATGTTATGTCTTATCCTGACACCAACCCTGCAAAGTAGATGCCATTATCCTCATTTCGTTGACAAGGACACTGAATTGCAGAGAGGGGAATTACCTTGTCAGGGCGAGCCAGGACTCATCAACGGCGGGTCTTTATAGTCCAAGCTTTGCTGACGTGTTCTCAGCCACCACGAGGGGGGACCGAGCCCAGGGCCACCATTTTGGCCAACGACCAGCACTCGAAGGGCCAGACCCCCATCCCTCTTGAGTCCAGGGGTGGCTCGGGACCCTGGTGGGGAATAGATTTGCACCTCGAAATCCCAGCCACTGGAGTGGAGAAGGAGACCCTCAGCTTGCCCTCCACGTCTGACGTGGGACAAGGACCCAGCCGCGATCTTTTCTTCTCCCGAGTTGAATCTGAGCTTGCGTGGGGAGGGTGCAGGGTTAGGGAGAGAAAATGGGGACGGGTGGTCTGTAAGGCGAGCGGGGGGCAGGAAGGGGCAGGAGAGAAGGGAAAAGGAGCAGAGCCCAGTAGCCGGGCTGCAGTCAGCCTCCGAAACCCCTCTGCTTCTCTGATTGATACTTTTCAATTATTCCTTCCCATTTCACTGACATTTGAAATGCTATTTTTTTTCTGAGTGATAACTTCAAATGCTTAAGTTCCCACAGCCCTGGTAGCCCTGTTTAGCTGTAGTGGTAAATTGCTTCCTTGTACAACATAATGGCATTGACAGCCTTTTGCTAGGGAAATGAGTTCTCCAGTGGGACATGCCGGTGATAAGACGTCCGGTTTTGAAATTGTATTTCTCTGTATCAGAATTAAATCTGGACTTTATATTTCTGGGCTGCCATGCTCAGGAGCTGGCCCCTATACAGTACACCCCAAGACTGACAAGCAATGCTTACACAGGGACTCTTGCGCTTAAATTGGATCTGCGCTTTTATGCTCGCTCCTATTATTAGCTATTAAAATCTCTCAAACTGCGACCCCCCCAACACCCCTTCTTTCTTCTCCTTCTTCATCACCGTCCTTTTTTTTTCTTTTAAAATAGCGATAGGGTTTCCCAAACCTGAAACCCAGATGACTGTGGAGTGGGGGAGAAGAGGATTTCTCATCTTTGCAGCAATAATTCCCAACCGGAGGCGGAAAGGTGTAAAATTAACGCAAACTTCGTAACATGCAGTATTGATTTTCTGTGATTCATAGGGGGATCTGCTTTTCATTACTACAGGGGGTCAGGGCTGAGCGTGTAATACCAGAGGCTGAAAGGCTTTCGTAAGAGTGACTCTTCGTGGATGGAAAAGGGGGTCCTCTTCAGATACCGTCTGTAAACCCAACTGTCTCTTTCCCCTCCTCTTGGGCTGTCACCTGCGTGCCTGTCCCCATTCCCTCCAGAGCAGGAATAGTTTAAAACCAAAGCGAAGTGGACCCTCATCCCCCAGCTCTTTCATACGCACCAGCTCTCGATCGGGTTCTGTTACATTCGCTTGGTTAATGCTCTTATTCACACACTATCACCCAGCTGAATCCGGGAAATGGCCTGCAGCGTATCAGCATATGTAATTTCATTTAAACCTGAGCATTAATTTATTTCTTAAAATAATAATAAAAAAGCACAAAATAATCAGCCGTGTGCGGGTGAGGATTTTTCCCTCTGCTTGTATTCTGTTAAGATCCAAGAGCTTTCTCTTGATCCCTTCATCCCTTGTTTCGAAGTTATTCAGGTTTCTCGCCGCCTCTTCTTCCTGGAAGATTTCATTATTGGCATTTGAATGAGGGGGGCTCTGAGAAATCTAAACATCCTCCGCGAATGGGGTTTAATATTGCCGAGGTGCTATTGCTCAACAGCGCTGAGAGTCTCGTGGAAATGGCTGTCAAGGTTATGACACATCGAAAGGCAACCACGGGAGCTGGAACCACGGGTGCCGGCGCTCAGCGTTGACCTTGAACCGGCTCCCACGCAGAGAGGGTGGGGGAGGGCTGCAGGCAGCACAGCCTTGGGGGTGCCCACTTTGCCCTGGTCCACGGAGCCAGGTTCCTTCGGGAGAGGGCTTCCCCCCACTTCAGATGCGTGCTCCCTTCTGCGGGAGAGGCTGCGATTCGACCAGAATGGAACTCTATAGCTTGTGTTTCCTAAATGTCATTAATAATCAGGAACGTTGAATAGAGAAGGGCAAGTTAAATCCTGTCATTGAAACAGCAAACAGCTTTAGTCAAATGTATTGGCAAAGGATTAAAAATGCATCAAGCATGTATTTGTCTTCTCTATGGGAAGCCCTTATTAATAGTCTGAAGAGTGGAAAGCTTTGCCCTTATACAATCAGCACCGTAGTCGTTTCTTTAAAAATATGTTTTAATGTGTGAAATTGCAGGATGCCAACGTTACCATTAAAACTCCTCTCCAGTTCCAATAATTTCTCCACTTACATTTCTTCCCCCTTTCCCCCTCCCTCTTTTTTCTTTTTTTTAAAATTCTACTTCTCCCAAAGCATATTTCCAAGTGGCCTGAGTTACCAGGCAGGCAAACGCGCAGCCCCTGCCTCCGGCTCTCTGCCTGCAGCCACGGAGCAGGGGTGGTCCCACTGCCCGGCGTGGGCACTGTTCACTGGCTGGGGAAACCTTCCCTTTGGAGGAATTTAGACTTTGATGTGCTGTTTGTTGCAGAAAGAGCGAGATCTGGTTCTAACTCTGTTTTGTCATTCCTTGGGCACCCACTGTACTCCAGGAAGTGTGTATGTGACAATTCCATTTACTTCTCACAACCCAGATTGTGCCGGGTTTGGAGAGGTAAGACAGCTGATATGGGTCAGAGCCCAACTCGGGTCAACCAGAAGCATCAGTTGCTTCCCTTCCCTTCCCCCCTTCCTGTTTTGGCGTAGTCTATTATTCAACAGACATATTCTGAGCACCTACTGTATGCCAGGGTCCCAGGTGGGTGAGAGGCGGCCGGCCTCTGCCTTCTTTCTAATGAATAAACTCCAGGAGCCCAATGACCGCTGGTTTCCACTTCCCACCTGTACAAACGAGGAAGGAGGGCTGGGGCCATCTCCAAAGTCCTTCCCAGAAATGCATTCTCCAAGGCTATGACCTGTGGAGAAATGGGAAGTGTGTGGAAAAAAAATCCCCTCTGTCTCCTGTCTTTATTGAATTTCTACCAATTCCCAGGGCAATGGGTAACAGCCACAACAGTTTAGCGATCCTCCTCTTGGCTCCCTCTGCCTTGTGTTTTAGATTCAATGCTCACATGCCACATTGTCAACACTCCGGCTCGTGGACTGTTACTGTCGCACGCACACATACATTCGTGGGGAAAAAAAATCAATGCAATTTGAATTTCTCTTCCCCAGCCAGGTCTTTGGTAAATTGTTGTGGAGAGCTATTGATCTCTTATTGCGATGTGATTTTTAAACAGCATTAAGGTAAACATAGTCTCATTGTGTTCATTTTACTGGATAACACTTATCTAGACAAAAGGAGACGCGAAGCTGTCGGAGCTACTCAGCTTACCTCTAGGAAAGATACAGTGAATCACCTCTAATAAAACAAAGCAAAACAAAAAGCTCTCCATGCTGAACAGAACGAGAAAATTGCTCTCTTGTCACTAATTTTGATTGAATTGAGTTGGCAATCTCTGAACTGGTTCACTGATACAACAATAGCAAACATTTAACTATTTCTTGCACTTTTAAACCTAGACAGGAGGTTTTCAAATACTCAGCAGGTGATGAGTGTTCAAGGTTTAGACAGACGCAGAAAACTGGTGGTCAGCTCAGATCCTGGGACTTGATGAAGTGAGATATTGTCCACAAGGGCACTAAGTGGCCACTGGATAAGCGAAGACTTGGCTCTTGTCCACTGGGAGAGGTCGGGGCTCAGAGTTAGTGATGTCAACGATCATACTCGCTGACATTTAGCGAGGACTTTCTGTGCACCAGGCTGTGCTCTGAGTGCTGTCTGGGCACCATCTCATTCAATCCTCATGATATCACCATGATGTTGCTGCCTTTGTGACCCTGTGTTTTACAGATGGCAGAACTCAGCAGTTGCCAGACCTGGTTAAAAACCAGTCTTCAGTCTGCAGAGCACTGGACCAGAGTCAGGAAACTGTGGTTCTGTTGATGGACTTGCCTTCAGTTCCCAGCTGCTACTTACCAAAATCTGTATCAGCCAGAGTTCTCCAGGGAAACAGACCAGAAGGATGTCTCAGTCTCTCTCTCTCTCTTTCTATCTATCTCTATATCTATATAGAGTTGAGAGTCTGAAATTTATTTTAAGAGTTGGCTCATGTGATTATGGGGGCTGACAAGTCCAAAATGTGCAGGCTGGCCAACAAGCTGGAGATGAAAGAAATGATGTTGCCGCTCAAGTTCAAAGAAAATCTGTTGGCTGAATTCCCTCTTCCTCAGAGAACAACAGTCTTTTTTTCTATGGCCTTCGACTGATTGGATGAGGCCCACCCACATTATGTGCTTGACAAAATATCTGCGTACCATGGCCCAGCCAAGTTGGCACACAAAATTAACCATCACAAGTCCACCTTTTGTCAACCTGACACCCATGCACATGTCCTTAAGCCATACTTAACCTCTGAATGAAGACAACAAGGTCACGTGTACACCTAGCATAACACAGTCATATTGTGTACAATTGAAAATGCACTAACTCTTTCCTCCAAAGAGGATACAAAGTCCTTGGGTGATGTTCATGCTTCCGCTCGATATCCTGCAACTTAATACTATGGTCTTTCCAATTATGATAGGAAACAGGAGTTAACAACACTAAGTTAATAATAATCTACTAGAAGTTTGGGCAACTTGCTAATTTTTCTGAGCTTTGGTCTCCTTCTTCATAAAGTGGGAAAAATAGTCCCATTTGCACTGTCTGGTGGTGACAATTAAATGACCTGATGTTTCTAAGATGCCCTGTACTCAGTAAACGTGGGCTGCCTTCCACTTTGTTTCAAAATCACTGTTTCCACTAACCAGGTATTGGCAAGATTTTGCTTTAAAGGACCAGAGAGTAAATATATTATGGTCTCTGTTAGCCAGGTGTCCTGGTGCACACCTGTAGTCCCAGCTACTTGGGAGGCTGAGGCAGGAGGATCACTTGAGCCCAAGAGTTTGAGGCTGCATGACCTGTGATGATGCCACTGTACTCTACCTGGGGCGACAGAGCAAGACTCTGTCTCACACACACACACACAAATATATATATATATATATAATGGCCTCTGTCCCAAGTGTTCAACTGTATTTTGTAGCATGAAAGCAGCCATAGATGATACATACACAAATGGGTGTGTGGCTGTGTTCCAATAAAATTTTATTTGTGGTCACTCAAATTTGAATTTTGCATAATTTTAATGAGCTGTGAAATGCTATTCTACTTTTTTTTTCCTAATTTTTTTCAACTATTTAAACATGTAAAGCCATTCTCAGATGGAGGGCCATACAAAAGCAGGTGGCAGGCAAGATTTGGCCCATGGGCTATAGTTTGCTGAGCCTTGCCCTAGACTCTAAGCCTCCTGAGTGCAGGAACTGTGTGTACTTTGCTTTTCGTGAATATCCCCAGCATACTGTCCATGCAAAGCAGAAACGCAACAAATATCTGTGTGCTGTGGTTTGAATGTGTCCCTCAGAAGTGGGTCCCCAATGCAGCAGTGTTGAGAGGTGGGACATTAAGGTGTGATTGGGGCACGAGGACTCTGCCCTCATGGATGGATTAACCCATCCATGGACTAGTGGATTAAAAGGGTTAGGTGTTTATCTAGTCCAGCTAATTCATTTTCAGTTGAGAGTGGGTTAGTTATCATGAGAGTGGGTCTGTTATAAAAGCCAGTTTGGTCGTCTCTTGTGAACCCCCTCCCCACGTGATGCCCTGTGCCACCTCTGGCCTCTGCGAAGAGTCCCCACCGGCAAGGGAGGCCCTCACCTGATTCGACCCCTCGACCTTGGGCTTCCAGCCTCCAGAACCGTAAGAAACAAATTTCCTTTCTTTCTAAATTCCCCAGTCTCAGAGATTCAGTTATAACAACAGAAAACAAACTAAGACACTGTGGAATAAAGAAACCCCGCATAATGGAGAGTATAGCCCTGGATCTGGAAGGAGATTGACACCACCAAGCGCTGCATCGCTGGACGGTCTTAAAATTCTCTCCCACGTAGCTTTAGTCACCATCTCGTTCTTTCAGGGGAAACTGGAATTCATGGTGGCGTCTATCATGAAATGGCCAATAAAAAGGGAAGAAATCAACTTTCTAAAACATTTTGGTTGAATTTTTCATTCATCTGTTTATTAATTTATTACCGACAATTTCACCTCCAGCCCCATCACCCCTCCCCTGCACATAAAGGCAAAACTTTGTTTTTCCAGATTCCCCGGGGAGATTTGGGTTCCTGGGAGGGCCCAAGGAGAGAGCAGTGAAGCTGTGCGTTGTAGTCTATTAAAGCACAGCTGTTCATCAACTGGGACGGAGAAAATGGTCCTGCTGTTTTAGAGTGGCGTGATGCGCCTCGTGTCGCCGGAGCAGGCACGATGAGACCGGAGCGGGTCCCCCATTTTCCTTCACCCGTTGCTCGCACACGTTTACTGGGAGGACAGCCAGGGTCCTGTTCCCGCTTCTGCCCACAGTCCACTCATCCAGCCTCACCCACAGCCACAGGGCACAGGCTGTCCCATCTTAGTCCCCAGTTGATCTGTACCCGTGAGGGTGGTTAGAGATTGAGGTCACAAGGTCACAACTGGTCCCCCGTGGACTTGACTTGAACATTGTAATGTCCTTGGTTGGACCTGAAAAAAGCTTCCACTGAAACCCCTTGTGCTCCATCCAAGCAGCCTCCCCCGTGGTCCCTGCAAAGGGGAAGTTGGCCGTCATGGTCCCGTGGACTCAGAAAGCCTAAGTTTTAACTACAATTAGCATCCCAAAGAACTACTTAACCTCTCCCATTTCCTACAGTAATTAGAAGGAACGTCAGAGAGAATATCAAACATCAAATAGTTCTCATTCTCTTAGTTCAAGTCCATGTTATTTTTCTTTCCACCATATTTAGCATAAACCTTTCCAAGGTCGGGTGTGAGTTGGGCCCCTCCTACCTCTCCAACGACGGCTCATATCAGGTAACTCGGCCTTTGCACTGATTTCTTTGCCTCCTTTTGGTCTTCACTTAAACGTCACCTCCTCGAAGGGACCTTTTCAGTTGTGTCATCGAAAGTCATTCTCCCCCTTTACAATCTATTGCATCAACCCCTCATTTCTGCAATTTTGTAACTCTTTTTCTTGTTCCCTCTTGTGCCTCCAGCCACCCTCTGCGTTTATGACAACTCCATAAAAGCTTGGCACAAAGTAGGAGCTCAATGCATTCTTCTTGACCAGATATTGACATGTGTGGTTGGAGGAAGAATGTTCCAGAGTGGGGACTGCTTCGGACTAGGGGTCAGAACCCTGGGATTCAGCTTTTACACGTGGTCACCATGGCCGGGGGCCAATCGCTTGGCCTTTGAGCATCAGTCTCCACAGCTGAAGAGCAAGGACAATGCTGGAACCTTCTCCCTGGAAGTGTTAGGAGAATTAAATGCCATCAAGAATGTGAAAAATGACTCATGAACTGTAAATCACTCCTCACTTCTTACTCACTGGGGACACGGCCAGCTTCTGGAAGGCAGGGACAGTGAGCGGCTCAGTGTTGTCACTGTAGCATCTGGTAGAATCCCTGTTCATCCTCCACAATGATTGCTGAGTGAAAGGATGGTGCGGGTCAGGCTAAGCCAACACCAGGAAAGTGAGAATAAGGAAGCGTGTGCTGAGAGAGGGGTGTCCAGCTTCCCTGCTGTAGGAGTGGAACTGTGTCCCCTCCAAAATCTACATGCTAAAGTGCCAGCTCCACCCACCTCAGAATGTGGCTATGTTAGGACATAGGGTCTTCAAAGAGGCAATTAAGGCTAAATGAGGTCATTAGGGTGGGCCCTAATCCAAGATGATTGTTGTCCTTATAAGAAGAGGACATTTGGATACAGACACACAGGGAAAAGATGACTATCTGCAGGCCAACAAGAGAGGCTGCAGGAGAAACCAACTCTGCCAATTCCTTGGTGTTGGACTTCCAGTTTCCAGAATTGTGCAAAAATAAGTTTCTGTCGTTTAAACCCCACAGTCTGGGGTACTTTGTTATGCAGCGTAAGCAGACTAATACACCTGGACAGCCCCTCGTGACAATAAGCACAGCTTCTGTTTACGGAGAACTGACCTCGTTTAAGGCAACGTGGGGAGTGCTTTAGAGGGAAGACCTCGAGGTATCCCTCAGCAAACTGGCAAGGCAGTCCTTGTCACCTCCACGTATGTAGACAGAGGGTGAAGTAGGCTGCCCACGGGCACGTGCCCAAGGAGGGGCAGGACCAGAGCGGCAAGGGGTCAAGCATGGAGGCTTGAACGAGACCCCCAGCTCTGAGTCTTGGCTCCTTCAGGTGCTGGCTGTGGGATCCCAGCATCATTGCTTAACTCCTGAGTCTCAGTTTCCCCATCTTTAAATGGGGCTCATAGCAGTCATACTCATCCCTTAGAGCTGCTGAGTGGGGGAAGTGAGATGATACACAGTGAGACTTTCTCAGCAGACGGTGATGCACAGGACAAGCTCTCAAACTTGGGGGTGCTGCCCACAGCTCTTAGCCCAGGCTGGCGGGTCTCAAGGGCCTGCACTCGCTGCTGCCCCAGGTCACCCCTGGCCCAGCGATGGGCTCTGCGCTACCTGATGCGTGGCCCGCAGGAGGAGAGCTGGCTTCCAGCAGCAAATGTGGTGGTTTGAACGTCTCTCTGAGACCCTGTGACCACTTTGGGGCCTGGCAAGGACCTTCTCCTGTACCTCCTGCTGCCGTAGAACAAACAAGAAACCTGCTGTGGCAGCCGGCCGCCTCCTTAATTAAGCAGCACAAATGTCAAAAAAAGGTGTGGAAGCAAGGCTCCATGTGGATAATCCACCTCTTAGCTTGCAATGTGCGTCCTTTTCTTCCCCTCCCTCTTTGCTGTTGTGACATGATTGAGGTCGCTAGGAACGGGAGGAAGTGAAAGCAGAGAATAATGACGGCTCCTGACTCAAGTTTGCCGAAGGCACAACGGTCCGTACGGGGTTTTCGAATCCAGTCATTCCCTGGCCCTGGCCTACGGGCCTGAGTTTAAACTCTGGATCTGCTACCTCTTAGCTGTGCAGCTTTAAGGAATTTACTTCATCTCTCTGTGCCTGGGAATCACAATAGTACCTGTCTCCCAGGTGGTTGGGAAGATGGAGAGAGATAATGCACAGAAAGCATTTAGCAGAGGGCTTGCTGAGGAAGCGACAGCTATCACCTGCTAGTTCCTAGTGTTGTCATTATTTCAATTCCCATCCTCTCCCTCTGTGCCCACCTAGTACCCCTGGACCAGCCCAGCCCTCCAGCGGCTCCCTGTGTACTCCCAACTCCATCCACTCTGCACATAGCCTTGTCAACGCTCTCCCTGCGATGCTTTGCAACTCGCCTCTGCCCGGGACCCCAGTCAGGCCACGTCCTCCGAGCTCCAGCTGCTGTTACCTTCTCTGAGAAACCTCCCAAGTCCTCACATGTTTGTGGTTTTCCCAGTTTGTCTCATGACGTCCTCCTAACACCTTGCGAGGAAAGTCCCTTTCTCTCCATTTTGCACACAGGGAAACTGTGGCTCACATAGATTGATTTGTCCCCAAAGCTTTCAAGGTCTCAGTATTTCAAACCCTGGGCTCTGTGGTCTCCAGGCCATGCTGAGTAACGGTCTCATCCCCCGTGTACCACCTTGTGTGTGTAGTGTCCCTTCGGCCAGCCACCTTGTGAATTCTTTGACAGTGGGCATAAGTCTCGCTCGTGTGGGCGTCCCCGGCATCTAGCACAATGTCTGGCACAAGTAGTACTTGGCAGATGCCTGGCGAATGGGTGAAGGGAAGAAGAAATTCCACAAGCATGTCATAAGGGATGTGAAGGGATCTCCAAGCTCCCTCATAGCTCTCGAGTCACATAATTTATGGAAATTTCTTCCCAACAAAATCATGTTAGGAAAATACAGCAGCAACTGGTATTGCACGATTGTTAAGATAATTTACAATTTCCGCAGCTTCTTATTGAGACACGATCTTAAACATGCGCAGCGGTTTGTCAAGTATCTGTGTGTCTGCAGACCCAGAGGAGGGTCTCAGAGTGGGACAACCCGAGGAATGTCTTGAATTGGGGTGAGATGTCCAAATAAAAACGGCACCAGGGCTGAGCAGACCTGTGCGTGGGGCCCTGCTCGCCTGCTTGCTGGTCCTGTCGCCTCCCCCAAGTCTCTGGGCTTCAGTTTCTTCATCTGTAAAATGGGGACAGTGTGAAGTGGGGCCGTGCTGGGTACCGTGCCCGCCACACGGAGGACGCGGCGTGTCCTCCTCCCTCCCCTGTGGTTATGAGCTAGAGTTCGATTTCCTCACGCTGGCCGTGGAGGTGCCTGTCAGTCCACCCTGGTCTGCTCTCTGCCGCCACCTGCAGCAGCAGCCGTGAGCATTTCCTGAACATCTAAAGGATTGGTACAGATGACAGAGGGCTTAGAGGTCACAGGATGGTGCCGTCGCTTCCAACCAGAGGCTTGACTTGGCTGTGAACAGTGGGGACTTCAGTGAGCAGAGAAGGACAAGAGTCATGTGCAGGGATAGGAAACAGATGGCATTTATGAGGGACCAAAGGGGAAACAATGCCAGGCACACCTGTGGCCATCAGTAAACAGTGTGCTTGACCCAGGGGCTCTGCAGAGGGCAGGGGTTCAGATCAGGACAGTGGGGGCTTAGGCGAGGGTGGGGAGGGGCATTCTGTTGAGTGCCAGGTGGCCTTTGGAGGGGCTTCCATACTCCCCCCCCATTGCCCAGCCTTCCTCCCTCCCTCCCACCCTTCCTCCCTTCTTTCCTCCTCCTCCTCCTCCTCCATCTTCTCTCTCTCTCGCTCTCTCTTTCTCTCTCCCCCTGCTAGTTTCAGAAGGATGGAGTTTAAGCCAAGGTTAAAGTTGGAGGATGCAGAAGACAGAGCTCAGCGGGGTTCTGAGTGGGTGTGGGAAAGAGAAGAGATCAAATTAGAAAAGGATTAAAATATCAGAACGGTTTCTAAATCCTGAAACGAAGTGCTCGTCTCTAAAGGACAGAGGACAGAATACCCGTATCCTCTTAAACATCACCTGCCCCCTGTTTCTTTGCTGCCTTTGGATGGCTATGGCACAGTGCTTAGGAGAGGGACATCTCTGCTGGCTTCCTCTGCACATCAAACTCTCAGCTGACAAGCATTTGAGTTCCCCCAGCTGTAACTTTAAGGGAATGAGCCTCCTTCCTTCCTTCCTTCCTTTCTTCTTTCTTTCTATATATCAATCACATCTACCCATCTATCTATCATCTATCTATTTACCTATCCATCCATAATCTATCTTTACTTTAAAAATTTATTGTTCTGTGATATCCCCAGGTCTGAGTACCACTGCTCTGCTGTCTTAGGGAAGTTCCCTGAATTAGAGGCTCCTGATACCTTCCCAGGGCTACTAATCAGCCGCAGCCCAGACAACCCGGGAGCACTTGTGGTCCTGGTTCTGCCCCTTTCTAGCTGGGTGACGGTGTGTAGGTCCCTGCCCCTCCCTGAGCTTCATCTGCTCCTCTGCAAACTAGACTTAATGAGGCCAAACTCAAAGTGTCATTGAGAGGCCTGGGTAAGTCAGAGGGGGGAAGGGCCAGCATAGGGTTTGGCACACTAAGGGTGACCAACCAATGGGGCTGGCCTTCATTCATTCATTCATTCATTCATTCACTTAACACAGCCAGCCCATGGACCACTTGCTGGGAAACGGCAGTGAACAAGGACAGTCCCAGGATTTCGATCTAGCAGGGTCCTAATAAATAAACAGCCAGTCTCCTCCCTGGGGGGGACAAGGAGGGAGGGCTTCTAGAGGGGGCACTGCAGGGTGTCCCAGTAGCACATGGAGGTGGGTGGGGCAGTAGCATCTCGCCCACTTGGGTGTGGGTGCTGGAGGGGTAGGGGTGGCCATTAAGGAAGACCTTCTGGCTCTGAGTGGGAGATGCTCTGAGGGCCCGAGGAATCAATTCTGGGGGAACCTGGGGATTTAAAACGCAAGTGTGTGATTTCTTGAGACAACAGATGGACTGTGATCTTTTTCAGAGCAGAATGGCAGCACGGATCTGGAGGTGTCAGCACAAACAGGCCCTGCACTTGGAAGGTCTGGCCCTGTGCACGGAGCTTTTTCTCAAAACTCGATTTCCTCTAATCTGCACAACAGACCCACGAGGTAGAGATCATCATCTCCGTGACAGCGGAGGACATGGAGACGTAGACGGACGACATGGCTTGCCCAAGGCCACCTGCCGGTCAGCTGCAACATGCCCCAGGACGTCACACTTCACCATCTTTCCAAACCCAGCCATTTTGGTCCAAACCCTCCGGAGTCATCACTGGCCGTGTGCACAGCTGCCCTCTCCTTGCCTTCTCTCTGACATCATTTGGCCATTGGCTTGAGTGTCCTGTGACCCTGAAGGAGAAGCTGAGCTCCAGGCGGGAGGCTGGGGACTTCCTGCCTAGCCCTGCCCTGCCTATGGCCTCAAGCCTGCTTGATCTCTGCCACTGGGAAAGGGGCCGTGGTCTCGTGCCTCCCCCAGCTCCAGCCGGCAGGAGGGCCACCTGCTGAAAAGGGATGTTAGCAGGGGTCTCAGGAAGGACGGGACATGTTGGCTTTCACGGGAAAGGCCGGCATCTGGGGGAAATTCATTATTTCCATTCCGCTGTGGGAGTTCCTGGTTACGTTTTTCCCAAGTGGCAACATTTGACAAAAAGCCCAACAAATCAGAAAAAAAGAAACTTCACTTTAAAAAAAAAAAGAAAGAAAATTTAGCATCTGAAGTTGGACACTGATTGATATTCTGGGTTAAATCTCTTTGAACTGGAGAACAGACAGCTCACAGAGCCATCCGACGAAGACGTATATTTAAATGAGTGTCGCCCTGTTTTCGTTTTGTTGTTGGGTGTGCAGGGTCTGTTTTTTTTTTTTTTTAAGGATATAAATTCCAGCCATGTTTTGTGTGAAGGGTCTCAGTGCATACTGACATTGTGAGTGTCAGCCCCAGATCACTTTAATCAGAGAGTGGATATGCATGATAAAACGGATAAGGGACTTTAATCAAAAAATCCGCTGGCCTGGAAACGTGACGCACTCCGCCAAACACACTTCATCCCACTTTTCTTGTGCCACTGCCAAGATTCTGTTTCATGAATATGCATCGGACACGATATTACATTAAAATGTGACATTGGTGTATGGCGTGGAGGATTTAGAATTCCCCCCAAGTATGCACGTGTATATCTTTACACACGCACACGCACATACGCGTACGCGTGCCTGCGTGTCTAGATATGTGCATGTGTGTATATATATATATATATATATATATATATATATACTTCTGAAAAGTTTTTGTTAATTGGACATTAATGTTGCAATATGAGCTTTTTCCTCCCAAAGCTTATTTGGGAGCTGAATATTGGATTTATAACCTGTACCATCCCCGTAAGAAACTAATAGCAATAGTAGGCAGGGGTTTTATTTAAACTCTACCCAGGGATGCTCTATCCAGTTTTCAGCTAGGGTCACATCTTTCCACATAAAACGCTCATTTGTGAGAGAGGGCACAGGCGGAGATTTTGTGGTTTGTTTCTATTTCAAGGAATTAATTCTGGGCGCAGTGGATGGGGGGGCTGCGAGCCTGTCCCCAGCCCAGCTGCACAGCATAACGCCTCTTAGAAACGGGCAGGAGACCCTTGTGAACATGCAGGCGGCTCCCTGCCTGACAGGCAACTTTGGGGCGCACTTCTGCGTGCTTTGGAGTTCCACGGACTCCAGCAAATCCGCCACCTTTGGCCCCCTCCTCTCCTTTCTGCCTGCTGGGGTTTTTGCCTCCATCTAGACGGAGGCTGCGAATTTTGAGAATTTATCGGAAATCATATCATGCCATGCAAAGCAAACGACTTGCAAAGCAAAGGTGCACTGCGCAGATTAAAGATGAATGTATTGTCAGATCTTGTTTGATATCTTGCAGAGTCTCTCCCGTGGAAAAATTCCGGGTGGCGTTTGGCAAGCACAGATTCATCTAGGGGAATCAGGGGCTGAATGGCTCCATAATGCTATTTGCATAGAAATGGGCTGGCATTTTGACGCCCCACGGGGACTGGGTGTCTGTTGGCTTCTCAGGGGTCGTGGAGGCAAATGCCTAGTGCTAGTACCTGCCACACATTTGGGCTGTAAGGACAATTGCCTACACCGTGGGATGTTTCTGGGCACTAGTCGGAGCCCCCCCATTTATGAAACCACTTCTTTCGTCCAGCTAAAATCTCTTTCACAAAGAAGTGGCATGGGGGGTTGGGTAGTAGCTCCTCCACCTCCCAATTCATGTCCACCCAGAATCCCAGAATGTGACCTCACTTGGAACAGGGTCACTGCAGATGTGACTAGCTAAGGGCCTGGAGATGAAATCGTGCTGGATTTAGTGTGAGCCCTGAATCCAATGACTAGCGTCCTTATAAGAAGAGGGGACACAGGGACGCGTGGGGAGAAGACAGCTTTGAAGTTGGAGTCAGAGGCTAGAGGGAGCTGCCACGAGCCCAGGAATGGCGGGGCCATCAGGAGCTGGAAGGGGCAAGGACGGATTCTGCCCCGGAGCCTTCAGAGGGAGTGTGGCCCTGCTGACACCTTGATTTGGGACTTTTAGCCTCCAGAAGCTTTAGGGAGTAAATTTCTGTGATCTTAAGCCACACGTTTGCGGTACTTTGCTGTGGCCACCACGGGAACCGAATGCAGGTCGTGTGTAAAGGGTTACTGAAGGCCCCTCAAAAAACCCCTTCGGTGTCAGTCTCTACTCTGCAGCGAGGTCTGAATTTTGTTTATTTCAAATTGGGGTAAATAGCGCTTATCACATAGGGTTGTTCGACACGACCGCCATT
Organism: Propithecus coquereli; assembly: GCF_000956105.1. NCBI lineage: Eukaryota > Metazoa > Chordata > Mammalia > Primates > Indriidae > Propithecus > Propithecus coquereli. The sequence continues at coordinate 1,521,311 of NW_012148731.1, forward strand.
ATTTTGGTGCTTACGAGGCAGGCTTACAGGAGGGGAAGACACAAACCTTAGACAAGCAGAGGCCACTGAGTGTCGTCGCAGTGAGAGCAGAAGTTGAGCGCAAACCCAGCCCGGGGCCGTCGCGCTGAAGAGGAGGCCTGGCTCTGCCCAGCCCCGGTGCGAGGCAGGGCACGCTCAGAGCGGCAGCAGCCCCCTTCCCACTGTGGGGAGGGTGCCCCCTGAAGTCAGAACCCCTCTGCCCCCCGGGTACACGACCAGTCCCTGCATGACGACGATGGTGGCTGATCGCAGCTCCCTGTCCAGCTGGTGTGACTCTGCTCAGAAGCCTCCGGGACCGATGGTTCAGTAAATTCCATTTTCTTTTCAGATCAGCAATTTTTAAATGCAAATATTGTATTTAATGATGAATTGAGGGAATGACCATGTCATCCTCAATCAAAAAGGTGTCGAGTCTCGAGAGTCATGGAAATGATAGGGAGGCGTTTGTAGCTGGATAATCCTTAGCAGGGCTCTCTCCCTCTCTGAGCCTCGCTTTTGTCACTTGAAAAGTGTGGGTAAAAATCATAACCAACACACAGGGTTGTTGGGGAGACTCGATTAAGTGAGATGATTCACAGGAACAGTCTCTAAACTATGGAGCTTTACAGAATGTTAATCTTACTATCTTGGGGTAATTTTCCTCTCCTCCCTCTCTCATTATTTCTTCCCTCCCTCTCTCCCTCCCTCCCTTCCTGTTTTCCTACCTTCCTCCTTCCCTTCCTCTCTCCCTTTCTTCTTTCCTTCCTTCCTCTTTCTTGTTCTGACACCCAGCTGTGTGCTGTTCTGAAGGTTTGAAGAGGGTGCACTGTTTATGGACATGCATGTTAGGGTCAGGCTGGAGAAAGGCGTCGTTCGAGGCTATGAGTCTTGGAAAACCTTCTTTGACAATTAATAGGGATCTATTGATTTTGAAGCATCTTCGCCATTGTCAACACTTCCAAATTGCTTCTCTATAAAACCAAACTTCAGCAATCTTGGATCCTCTCCAGTGGCTCCTGGAGACATCAGGATGACTGACAGACCAGTGGAGTATGCTCCTAGGAACCCCCAAGAGCAAAGCCTTTGCATTGCCTTAGAGCACTGAGGGTTGCAAATTGCAACTTGGGACCTACTGGAATGAGGGGAATGATTCTCTCTGGCCGGGACTGAATTTTGAAGGAATTCTCTCCTATTTGGTCCCCAAATTGCTGTTTCTGATGAGCTTCACCAAATTCCTGAAACCAAGCAAGAGAAATACTGTGATATTTCAAAAGCTCAACTGCAGGTCCCAAGGGCTGTGATAGCCAGAGGGGAGAGTGATCGTGTCTGGACCCTCAACAGGGCGATAGCCAAGTTGGACAGCCAACTTGGTACCATGGACAGAGCCCTGGGCAAGCGGCAGGAGACGATGTCCATCTGTTTAGGCCCTGCCACTCCCAGGCTGTGTAACCATGCCAAGCCACATCCCACTCTGGGCTTCAGTTTTCTCATCCACAAGATGGGCCTGACCCTGCATCATAGGGAATTTGTGAGGATCAAAAGGGACTATCTGTGAGCAAAATACTCTTTAGCCAACTATGGAGCAGTGGCACGTGTTAATATGACTTTCTACCATTTACCAAATAGTCTAGACACGTATCCATTCACTAATAAAAACTGTAGCGTTATCAGGGAAGTTCCTATAATCTTAAATAAATAATGTCCTTGGAAAATTTCCACATGCTGTAATTTTAGCTCAGGAGGCAAGCTTGATGACAGAGCTTCAGTAGTGACAGCTGGCAAACAGAGGAGGCACCGTGTCAGGGTACAGTCCCTGGCTCTTAACTTTACGAACCTCACGGAGCATTGTGTGTGTCTTTGCAAAGGAAGGTGCCCAAGAAGAGGTGGGACCGCTCTTCTCATTAACAACCATCATTAGCACACAGATCTGCATCTCCAAACTCTGGAAACCCGGGCATGGGGGCGAAAGGGAGAAAATTCTGCGTGTATTTCTGACATGTTTGGTGACTGTGAATCCTTTTGCATTTGCTTATGTCATGTTGACGCCTCACATTGGGTTCTATTGTGTCATGTTTCATTATTGCAGAACTCACAAGACATAGTAGAATACTAGTAGGAATTTGGGAATTAGGGAAAAAAAAAACGAGAACCCACAACCCCACACCTCTAGTATATTTTTCTTATCTTTTCCTGCCGTGGCTTCAGTTAGAGAGCTCCCCCCTGTGACTTTGTGTTATTAATTAGGACGGTTGGTTATCTGTGAGAAGCAGATATTTCTCAGATACAGGCGGCACACGGTATGTGAACCGGGGGTGTCTGGGGATACACTCTGCTTGAAGAAATAGAACCAAATTTGAAAGTTGCATTATATGGTGAAGACAAATGCATCTAAAAATAACTCCCTAGTCTGATTGTTTTCTCCCCCTTCCTAGACAACGATGTACATTTTGGCTTCAGCTTTTCCATGTTTTTGGGGTCCTCAAGATGTAGCCATAACGTTGATTTCCTTTCTGCCTGGGCCACTGATCAGTTTATTTTTTTGTTTTTTTGTAACTTTATTTTATTGTGATAAGAACACTTCACATGAGCTCTACCCTCTTAACAAATTGTAAGCGTACAGTGTAGTATTGTCATGTATCGGCACAATGTTGTACGACAGATCTCTGGAACTTATTCTTCTTGCATAACTGAACCTTGATACCCATTGAATAACAACTCTCATTTCCCCTTCTTCCAACTCCTGGCAACAAACATTCTTTTTTGTTGTTGTTGTTTCTGTAAGTTTGATTATTTTAATATCTCATGTAAGTGGAATCATGCGGCATGTGTCCTTCTGTGCCTGGCTTATTTCACGTAGCATGATGTCCACAAGGTTCATCTGAGCTGTCACCAATGGCAGGATTTCTTTCTCTTTAGAAGCTGAATGATATTCATATATATATATATATATATATATATATATATATATATATAATACTTTCTTTATCCATTCTTCTGTTATGGACATTTACCTTGTCCTCATATTTTTGGGGGGGATAGTGCCACAATGAGCACGGGGGTGCAGATACCTCTTCAAGGTCCTGATATCAATTCTTTTGTACATATACCCAGAAGTGGAATTACTGGATCACATAGAAGTTATAGTTTTACTTTTCCGAGGAGGCTCCATACTGTTTTCCATAGTGGCTGAACGACTGTTTTAAAGAGAGACAAGCGGCAGGAAGAGCCCTGTCCCCGTGCGGTGCTCAGCAGGTGGTTTGGGTCAGATGCTCTGAGGGCGCACAGGTAGGGGGTCCCGTGGCAGGGATGCCAGTAAGCCCTGAGGCCATCTGAGGTCTAGGCTCAGAGTTCCAGCAGCCCCACTCATTGGGCCCTCACTGAAAACAATGGCAAGGACAGATGGTCTTTAAATAAATCAATGATTTTATTTTAAGGGTTCCCTTTGTAGGAATAACCAGCTCACTAGTGTGAAGACAGCCAGTGTGCTGTCCAGGCTGGCTTTCAGGAAGGGAGTAGGGGAGAGTTATTTATTGGTTTGTTATATCACAAGCATTAGCCCCACTGATTTTTGGCCCCCAAAGTGCTGATTATCGACCTTGTCCAGATAGTCCAACTGTCCGGAGAAAATCAGAGACGTGTGGAAGTGGCCGTCCATCAGGCTGTTTGCGGTCATGCAGCGGAAACCCCGACCCTGTGTTTGCCGTGGGCTCGGGCGGGACGCTGGACAGCCGGGCTCAGCAGTGCTCTGCTCTGTTCCATTTCGCTCCTTCTCAGACGGGGGGTTTTGGCAGAGCGATTGAGCGATATCCACAGGTGCTCACCACGATGGCAGGCACTGCTGCTTCCCCGCGTGGGCTCTCTGGCAGTGCAGACGGGCACGGTGAGCGAGGCCCACACCCTTCACTCCCCACTGCCCTCTCTAAGTCTAACGGCTGTGTGCACAGGCGGTGCCCTGCCTGTCTGCCCCGCCAGGTGCAGGTGGGCAGGGTTGGAACAAGGTGTAAAGAGGTAGTCCCAGCCTTGGGAAGCACCAGGGGGAAATTTGTGCAAGTTTACTGACCGTTACGACAGAGTCACCCTACCCACTGGTCACGTTTGGACCAGGGGTCTCCTGTGGACTGACTCACCACATTAGCAACTTCCCTTCCTTTGAGGCCTGGTGGTGGTCTGGGAAGGGGCCGAGAGAAGAGGAAGGAGCATTAGGAGAGAGAGTAGAAGTTTTCTCTCTAACATTGTTGATGAGGTTGCCGGGTTTAGCGAGTAAAATTACAGGATGCTTGGTTAAATCTGAATTTCAGTCCTACTTACTGGGGACATGGTTATATTAGAAACTTACTTGTCTGTCTGAAATTCAAATCTAACTGGGCACCCTGTGTTGTATCTGGCAACCCTAGTTGTTGGCTTATTTGTCGTTTGCTGCTTTCACGTGGTGCTGTCGACACGGTTGAGCTGGTTGGAGGTGGTCATGGCTGGGAAGGTTGGCTGTGGGCAGCGGCTGAGGGCTGGGGAGGTGGTGCAACGGAAAGAAAGCAAGAAACTTCCTGCTCAAGTGTTGCTAATGTTTGGGGAATTGCACAGCGTCGTGGAGCACGCTGCCTTCGTTGTTCTCCAGTGGGAAGAAGGGTACCTTTTAGTAGCCTGTGCTGGTGTCAACAGAGATGGCCCGAGACCACTGATGGGAAAGCCTCCAAAATACACAGAGTGTGAGTGCGTTTGCCACTCTGCCTTCATGAGTCAGACTCCTGCACCAGCTCACCTGGAAGCGAGATGGCTGTGTGGGCAATTTCTGGGTGAAGAATAAATGAAGGGGACTTAAAGCAGCCCCACTTAGAGCGAGTGAGAGGCTTCTTTTGGCCTCGATCTCGAATGCTTGGATTTGGTTTTTCTTTCCTCAATACTGGAAGGCAGTTGTGTCAAAGTAGAAAGAGTTTTGGGCAGAAGACCTCGTCCTTCGCTGAGTACTCGTGGGATATTCGGCAAGTGGAATCACTTTCCTGGGCCTCAGTGTACCCTTCTGTAAAACGGAGTTGAAAAAGGCAGGATTGTTGATGGGATTGAAGAGATAAGGGATGTAACACATAGCCTGACACGTAGTAGGACTTCAATAACTGGCGGTCGTTAGTTTTACTCAAAAAGTTTGTGTCCGAGTCGTAACAGCGCTGGCCAATGTGTGCGTAGCTTGGGAACATTAATAGCACTTACCAGTACGGATATTTCCCTCTTAAGTGCGAGGCCATCTCATGGTGAATAAATATTGTATTGATAGCATTAATAATAAAAAAATACTACTACAAATGTGGCCATAAGGCAGTGTAATGGATGTGACTTAGCAATGCGGGGATCCAAGTGGATTTGGGGAATCAGTTTGATTTGTGGGGTTTTTATGCCTAGGCAGTTGCAATAAATAATAGTTACATTAATTGGCTCCCTGATCAGAGTAATGGAAATCATGTGTTGCAGGAATTGTATCAAATACACTAGAGTGATGGTTTCAGTGATAGAGGAGCCTGCCCCGGGCATCAATGTGCACAGATGTTACTGTCCCGTGATCGTTGGGTGACCTGGGGCTTCTTGGAGCAGATACTCTGGAGTGGGCGCCAGGGCCTTGGTTCCGAAAATGACCATTTGGCCAACTCACACAATGTGTTGCTTCAACAGAACCAAATACAAGATAAGTGCAGATGAGCCCCTTGAGTTATCCTGGCCCTTGGGGTCTCAGAGCCTGGAGAGAGCTTACATATCATGTTCTCCTGGAGAAATCGAGGCTCAGAGTTTGGGAGTGACTTGCCCAAGGTCACACAGAGACTAATGTTAATCTCAAAGCTGTCCTATAATCGTTCAACTCTGACAATCAAAACAGCTCACTAACATCTTCCCTTCATCTCCCTGGCCATCACCCCTCCCTACCATGTGTGAGGCATATAACTCGCTTCACACGTGGTTATTGTGGTTGACTCACAACTGGTTGTTATGGTTGACTTCCAAACTTCTATCCCACCGCAGATGATTAGTTGAAAGCACCTGGATTAGTGAGGTAATCAGAGCTAGCTGCAGTAACAAATAATCCTGAACTTCGGGCGGCTTAACACAATACATCAATGATGTCTAGATCAGTGGGTGGCCTTCACAAAGCGATTCAGGAACCCAGAGCTCTACTTTCTACGGTGTTGTCATCTTTTAAGGCCTACACTGAGGACTCTGCCTTCAGCTGCTGATGAAGGAGAGCAGGGAGGACCACACAGGATGTTTTGGGGACAGGCCGGGAAGTGCCATCGCTTTTCTCACAGTGTGTTAGTAGAAGCTGGTCACATGGCCCAGTGAATTGCAAGAGAGGCTGGGCAAGGCATCCTTCCTGGGTGTTCCGGAGGGGAAAATGGATTAGAAAACATCCACCAGGTTTCTCCTACAGCATCCCTGGTCATCCCTTCCCTCTGCCAGTGGATGGTTTAAGATGGTGTGCAGCCCAGGATGTGTGTATATGGCCCAGTCCTGGCCGATGAGTCTGGAGGTGAATAGAGCTTAGGCTCATAGGAGAGGTTCTCTCACACCTAAGGAGGTCGGCCCATTTCCCCCTCTGGAGAAATCCCCCCAAATGCTGAGTTCTGGTTCCTACCTGCCCAAGGAAGAGGCACACACGTGGAAGAGGGGCAAGCAGAGGGGAGGCTGGCACACAAAACAGATCTTCTACCATACGGTGCCTGGAACCTGCCCTGCCTCTGGACCTCGACTGTGGGGGGTAATCAATCCTCTCGTTGTTGAAGTCAGTTTGAATTTGAACTTGCTGTTGCCCGTAGCTGAGATCATCCTAACCAATGACAGCTACAGTGAACGCTTTTTGAAACAATGTCCAAAACTGAGCCCAGGATGTCGAGTTACATTAATAAACTAGATTGTTACGGAAACCCAGTGCCAGGCATGTAGGTTGGGCTTAAAAGCCCAGAGGCAACTTGGAAAAAGGGGAAGCCACGGGCTGTAGATTCCACAAGACTTGGATGTAAGGTCCTAGCTTGACTCTCACCAGCTTTGTGACCCTGGGCAAGTTACATGCCCTCTCTGAGCCCTCTGTGTTTTCGTGGAGTCCCAGTGCCTACCTTGCCTCCTTGTTGCAACTCTCTGTGTGAAGTACTGGTCCACAGATGACAGTCAATGGCTGGTAACTACTTAGCTTGATTGACTTTCGCAGGGAAGAAAGCCCTTGTTTATTCGATGTGTCAAGTCTCTGGGCCCAATTAACCGGGAGAGCACCTTCCTCACCTGAGCAGACGGGCTTGCAGAGGCAGCTGTGTACCTAACATCCCACTTCAACACAGCGGCCGGGTTGGACCCTCCATTATTCATCTTCCGCAGTAATGGGCTCATTAAGCATCACCGTGAGACTCGGTGGATTCTGGAACGAAACCAAAGACCGCTTCTCCCGTGGTTGTTTTCTTCCCCAAGATGCTTACACTTTTTGGAGATAATGCCAAGACATCCAGCAAGGCACTCAAATCCTTTTTGGAAGGAGACAGGATATAAATTATTAGTAAGTAAATAAATAAATAACTATTTGATTCTGTCAGTTTAGGAGGAAGAAAATCAGTCAACGCGGAGTTTGCTGTCGTGTACACCACTTGATTGACTCAATTAGGAACTTTTTCTTGGGGGGGGGAAATGAGGGGAAGAAGCGTCAGCCTTGTGCTCTCTCTGACAAGGAAGTTTCGGGGAACAAAACTTAGAAAACAAGGAGAAAGTTGGCCCGAGTGCCGGCCTCACTCCCACTCCTGCAATTAAGCAAGGCACGGCCCATAAAGCACCTATCGCTTTGCACGCACTTAGTGGGCGCCAACTGAATACTCTCTACATTATAAAAATTTAAATTCAGCATCATATTTATGCATTTTAAATTGTTGTTTTCATGCAATATTAACTCTGATATTAGAAATAAAAGTCTATAATGTTCAAAGAATTGTTTGATTCCATTTTACGGAGGGCAGTTCTTTTATTAAAGGAATGATTTTGCATCTTCTTGTGGATTTTTTAAAAAGTTAATAATGACTTCATTTTTTTCTACCTTTTAACATTAATGTATCAGTAGAATTCATCCGTTTTAGCATGCAGTTCTGGGAGTTTTGATGACTGTATGCTGCGTGTTACACCACCGCTCTCGAGACGTGGAACATTTCCATCATGCGAAACAATTTTCCTGTGCCCCTCTGTGGCCCACACCCCCACCTCCACCCTGGCCAGCCCCTGACAACCTCTGACATGTTTACTGCCCCTATAATTTTGCCTTTGCAAGAATGTAGTACAAATGAAATCATTTAGAATTTTGCCTTTTGAGTCTGGCTTAATGCATTTCACCTAATGACGTTGAGATTCATCTATGTTCTTATGCATGACTAGTTAGTGTTTTTCCCATTTATCAATGAAAAGTATTCCAATGTATGGATGTACCTCAGTTTGTTTATTCCCCAGCTGAGAGACATTTGGGTTGTTTCCAATTTTTGGCAGTTATAAGTAAAGCTGCTCTAAACATCCTCCTAGGTTTTTATGTGAACATAGGTTTACATTTTATTTGGATAAATACTTAGGAACTGAATCGTTAGATTGTACGGTAAATGTATGTTTAACTTTATAAGAAGCTGTCAAACTGTCTTCCAGAGCGACTGTGTTCCAGAATACTATTTTGTGTCCCATCAGCAACGTAAAAGAGTTCCAGTTGCTCCGCATCCCTGCCAGCATCTGGCGTTATCAGTTCCCCGTGAATTTCAGCCATCCATACGGGTGCATGGTAGCGTCTCATTGTGGTTTTGATTTTCACTTTCCCAGTGACTGCTAATGTTCAACATCTTTTCTTGTGTTTCTTTGTCATCTTTATATTTTCTTTGGCAAAACATTCAAATATTTTGGCCATTTTTAAATAGACTTACAGCAATAGACTTGTAGGCTGACGGCGAAACTGAGTGGAAGGTACGGAGGTTTCCTGTACGCTCCCTTGGCCCCCCATGCACAGCCGCCCCCACCGTCAGCACCCCCGCCAGAGTGGTGCCTTCATTACCACGGATGAACCTGCACTGACACGTCATTGTCAGTGCCCCTAGTTTAAACTCGGCGCCCCTAGTTTACACTGGGGATCGCTCTTGGTGTGGCACTTTCCGTGTGTTTGGACGAATGCACGATGCCATTGTAGCCTCGTTCAGAGCAGTTTCGCTGCCCTAGAAATCCTCTGTGCGCTGCCGACTTATCCTTCCTTCCCCACTTAGCCCTTGGCGACCACTGATCTTTTTACTGACTCCACGGTTTTGCCTTTTCCAGAGCATCGTTTGGTTGTAATCATGCAGCATGTAGCGTTTTCATACTGGCTTATTTTCACTCAGTAAAATGCATTTAAAGCTCCTCCATGTCTTTTCATGGCTTGGTGGCTCATTTCTTTTTAACACTGAATAATATTCCATTGTCTGAATATACCACATTTTATTTCCCCATTCGTTTACTGAAGGACATCTTGGTTGCTTCTGAGTTTTAACAATTATGAATAAAGTGCTAGAAACATCTGTGTGCAGGTTTTTCTGTGAACATAAATTTTCAACTCCTTTAGGTAAATATCAAAGGGCATGACTGCTGGATCACATGGTTAGAGTATGCTCTTTTTTTTTTTAATATTCTTTATTCCTCTTTATTTTTGGCTATACTTCACACATTTTGATTATCATTGCTCACCCAGATAACATCTCTCTTTTTTCTTTATTTCAGGGTATTATGAGAGTACAAACGTTATGGTTATATTTTGCCTTTGCCTCCCCCAAGCGAGGGTTAGAGGCATGCCCTTCCCCACTACAATGCTCCCCGTGTCCTTTAGTTGTGGGTTTACCCCCCATCCCCCTACTCCCTGGAGAATATTACTGCCATGTGAGCACCCATAAACCACGAAACTGTCTTCCAGAGTGGCTGTTCCGTTTTGCATTCCCAAAGACAGCCAACGAGAGCTCCTGTTGCTCCATCTTAGCCAGCCTTGGACAGCAGTGTTTTGTATCGTGGCCATTCTAATTGGTGGATAGTGGTATCTCATTGTTGTTTTAATTTACATTTCCCTGCAGACATAAGATATGTCGAATCTTTTCATGTGCTTGTTTGCCATCTGCATATCTTCTTTGGTGAGATGTCTGTTAAATTCTTTGGTCCATTTCATTTTTTTTTTAAGTTGCATTGTTGAGTTTCCTATTATTGAGTGTTGGGAGTTCTTCGTATGTTTTGAATACACGTCCTTTATCAGATACGTGCTTTGCAAATATTTTCTCCCAGTTTATGGTTTGTCTTTTCATTCTCTTAACTGTGTCTTTTAAAGAATAGAAGTTCTTAATTTTGATGAAATCTACTTTATTGATTTTTTTTTAATGGATCGTACTTTTGGTGTTGTAGCTAAGAAATATTTACCTAACCCAAGGTCACAAAGATTCTCTCCTATGTTTTCTTCCAGAAGCTTTATAGTTTTAAGTTTTACACTGAGATCTATCATCCATTCTGAGTAAATTTTGTACAAGGATCATGACTTATTGGTACCCTCTTGTACCAATTGCCAGGTCACCAAGAAGAGGTTGGAGCACATTGGTCAGCTGAATGCACCCACCTTGCCATCACCCAAGGTCACTTCTGAGTCTCACTTCTGTAGTTCCTCCAAGGAAACAGTGTTGTTGGGATTGCAAACATCAACAGGGAATAGCTTAGTCCATTCAGGCTGTTATAACAAAATACCATCGCCTGTAAGGCTTATAAAAAAAACAGAAATTTATTTCTCATAGTTCTGGAGGCTGGAAGTCCAAGATCAAGGTGCCAGCAGATCTAGCTCCTGGCAGGGGCTTGCTTTCAGGTTCACAGACAGCTGTCTTCCCATTCTGTCCTCAAGTGGTGGGAGGACACAAGGGAGCTCTCTGGGGTCTCTTTTATAAGGGCACTAATCCCATTCTTGAGGGCTCCACCCTTACGACCTAATCACCTCCTAAAGGCATCTACCTCCCACTATTACCACACTGTGCATTAGGTTTCAACATGTAAATTCTGTGGTGTGTGTGTGTGTGTGTGTGTGTGTGTGTGTGTGTGTGGCGGGGGATAGTCAGTCTCTAGCAGGGAGAAAGCAACAGAAGGGAGCAGAAAAATCATCTTGTTTGCAGTCAGGACCCTGGATTTGAACCCCTCCCCCACCACTTACTAACTGGAGGCCCTGGGCCAACAATCTACTTCTCTGAGCCTCAATTTGCTTAGCTACAAAGTGGAGATAACGACCTTTCCCTACACATCTTACCGAGTGGCTTAGGGCTCCAGTGATATCGCAAATATGAAAGAGCTCTGTACCTTTATCGCACAGTGAAGATATTGTTTCAGGTGCCATGTCTGCCTCCTGGAGTCTTGATGAGATGCTCAGACACTCTCTGTCTCTTTTGAATTTCCCTGGAACCCGCCCATTCTCTATTCACTGCAGCGCCCGGTTAAGATCTACTCCAGGCGTTCAGGGTGGGAGCGGGCAGAGTGTAGGAGTTAAGAGCAAGACCTTTTGTGTCTCCTTGGGGACGATGACGATGATGATGATGAGATTAGTTAACCCTTTCTGAGTGCTTACCATGTGCCAGGCACTCGTCAAAGCACCTTGCATATATTCATCAATTCATTGGAACAACTCAGCAAGGATGTCAGGATTATCTCCATTTTAAAGATGAGGAAACCGAGACACAGAGATGTTAAGTGACCAGCCTGAGGCCACAGTGGCAGTAAGTGTCAGACTCTGGCTGACTGTGGCTCAGCTCCAGAGCCCACCAAGCTCTGAGATAATACTCCTCAGTGTGCTGTGGCCCCCAGAACCCTGAGCTGTTATGTGTCTGCCCCTGGGGACAGGACCCTCAGCATCTGTCCTACCCTCGTGTGACATCTCCCAGTACTAAAAGTGAGCTCTTGAGGGCAGGAACTGGTCTCTTTCACGTCAGTCTTCCCGCTGTCTTCCACACTGCCTGGTACACAACAGAAGCTTGAATGATGCTCATTTAATTGAAAATAACTCCAGTAACTGCACAAGGCACTCTTCCCCTGCGTTGGCTGCGTACCTGTTGTCTCAGGAGAGACAGGTGTACGTGACAACAGGGAGCACGGGTGCTGGGCATGGATGCCGCAGGTGGCTCCGAATGGAAGCTGCTGCCTTTTCTTTTTCTGTGGTTTTTAGACAACTCTAAGTTCTGCTATATTTACTTCCAATAAAGCCAAAATACTAGTCACACACACACAGACATCCGATTTCACACACAAATGAATGCGTGGATGAATGAGGTAACCCCTGTTAGTCCTGGACGTCGTGATCAATGAACACCTGGAAAAAGACACACTGAGTTCCATTGTCGGTGACACTGGCAAATCCAGTTCTATCTCTGAGCCAGAGCTGCCCCTCCCCCAGTCTGTCCAAAAGGGTAATAATGTTGGATAATACCTTGCATTGTGCAGGGCCAGATGGCCCCAGAGTTTGCAAAAGCCTCTGATTGAAATAATCATCTTGCGGACCCTCTGGAGCTCACCCCATCGCCTTCCCACCTCTGCGGCTTGACCCTGCCATCCAGGCTACATTGCTTGTAGGATCCCGCATATGCCTCGCTCTCTCTGGCCTCCAAATTGCCGTACATGTTGGTATCCCCAGCTCCACACCCTTTGTTTCCCTTTGTGCCCTCTCACCCTTCATGTTTTGGCTTGGGCACCACTTCCTCCAGGAAGCCTTCCCTGACTGCTCCCTCTGGGTCCTGTGTCCCTGTGCTCACTGAGCTTCTCATAGCCTCTGTCCCACCACCGACTGTTGGATTATTCTACACCCATCTTCTCTGCTAGACTAAAACCATTTTACACATGGCACACAGCGGGTGTCCAAAAAGAGGACATTACGAGAGTGACCCAATGGCAGAACTCCACCAGGCGGGCACGATGTGCCTCACTGGACAGGTGAAGAGAGTGAAGCTCAGAAAGATCAGGGGCCTGGGAACCGCGCTGCACAAGGTCTCTCCTGGGTGGCTTTGGATCAAGAACAAGGAGTCTTTCCTTCGCTATGTCTTGGGGCCCCTGGGCGGGTCCTCGAGACCACGGCTCTCTCGGAAGGCTCATTGCAGATGCTGCCGAGAAGGGGTCTTCCCAAAGCTGCCCCGATTCCTTCAAGCTTTCGCAGCTTGGAGAGCACATGCCGAATGGAAGCGTGCGTTGAAAGGACTTTGTGGGTTGAGCAGGTCTCGGGAACAGCTACTGTTCAAATACTGTCGAACGGGGCGTGCATTTAAAAGGTTAGACACAATATCTCCTCGCCTTTTCCTTCGGTTCTCTTTTCATGGTCCACTGCAACGCAGCAACGGATGAAAGGGTGCCGAGAGTGCGTGCACATTTTCTTTTTCTTTCTTCTTCTTCTTTTTCTTTTTCTTTTTTTTTTTTTACCTTTCCCCAAGGAGCTTCTGTGCTACCCACACTAATTGTAGGTTTTTCTGAAAATGCAGCATGAATCATTTATAAATAAAGAGACTTTAAAATCCCTAAAAGACTCCCTGAGGTATTCAGTATTTCAGCATAAAATAACTGTTAAATGGAGTTATTCTGAATTACCTTTTACTGGAAAGTGGTGAAAATAAAGTTTTCTTTTCGCCATGACTGTTGCAGTAATTCTAGTACACAGCCACCCGGGGTAATCGACAACCTGTTTCCATAATTCTGGTTTTAGCAAAGCCCCCCCTGAAACGGCCAGTGCTGGGGAAAGGGGGCTTTGGGAAGGACGTCTCTCACACTGGCCAAGAAGGAGGCCAGCTAAGGGTCCCTGGGCAGGGATCTGAGATGACTGACCCTCAGAGCCCAGATATAAATGCAGATCTTGACGTGTGGGGACCAGGAAAGAACAACGGCTTTGAATTCACACCGGCCAGAGTTCTAACCTCAGCACTGCCTCCTACCAGCTGTGTGACCGTGGACGAGTTGCTTAACCTCTCTGATTCTCAGTTTCTTGAGGAATAATAATATTTACATTGTAAAGTTGTTAGGAAAAATTGAAATAATGTTTATGAACACCCAGAACAAAATAGAAGATCATAATGGCAGTGATAAATAATAATAATAATAATAATAATACCACTTATACATTTGGGTGGGCCTTGAACACATGCACCAAAAGGGCATTTCAATGTGTCTCTTCCCTGTCTCACTGCTCATTTGAACACCCTCACTCTTCCATCCATCCATCCTTCCATTCTCTCAGCCACTAGTTGACTGGCTAATCTAGTTTGCGAATATTTTCAGAGTGTGTTATGTGCCATGTCCTCTGTGCGGGGGACTGGGGGTCTGAAGGTGAAGGAGACGGTGAGGGCTTTAGTCTAGTGGGGAGAGGCAGATAGGTGGGGAATATGTGCAAGGAGGTGACACGAGTGTGACCATGACAATTCTATGCTGGACGCAGTGAAGGAGAAACGCATGCAGAGGCCGGTTCCACCTGGGGTGAGAGCAGAGCAGGGGCTGGGGCCAAACCTTGGAAGGCGAGGGCTTTCCAGGTGAGTAGGAGGTGGGGGGTGCAGCCGCCATTCCACAGGATGGATGTCCTTCCTCTGAGGTCGGGGACATCTGTCTTATTTTCCCCCTCCCCGCCCCACGCTTGTCTCAATGCCTGACTCAAAGCAGGCTTCCCCTCGACCTTTCGGTGAACGAATGAATGAATCCAGGTGGCGGGCACAGAGGAAGCCCTTGCTTGGAGGAGGGAGGACTTGTGTGACGGCTGCTGTGTCCGGGGACAGCCAGCAGCTAAGTCGGGCTGGGAGAGGCACAAGGAATGAAGGCATGAAGGAGGCGGGCCGGGCCCGGGTGAGAGGGCCTTTGCCTTGTGGGGAAGCGCAGGGTGGAGGGTGGAGCCGCTGCAGGAGTGTACTGAGCACGGCCGCGGGACCTCTCCAGCTGTCTGGCAAACCTTCTTAGCAGGTTCCGAGAGAACTTGGAAGGAGGAAATAGGCCTGGGTTTGACAGGCCCCCCGGACTCATCCTCTGTGCTGTCCCAGCTCGAGTACAGTCAGAGGGCACGTTGGATTCTGGGTTTAAAATTATGCAGAGGAGGTTCCCCTTCTACTTTGCAGTTGATTGACAAATGGTCCTGTCACTCAAACACGTCTTCAACTTATCATAAAGAGTAGAAGAAAATTATCTGCTCAGTGCATATGGGAAGGAAAGCTCGTTCATTAACCTCTCGCCTGCTGAGCTCAGAAGCTTGAGACGCTTCAAGGAAGGCAGGGAGGGGCCCGGAAGCAGGTATGTGTGTGTGCTGTG
The DNA here is from genome assembly GCF_000956105.1 of Propithecus coquereli. NCBI lineage: Eukaryota > Metazoa > Chordata > Mammalia > Primates > Indriidae > Propithecus > Propithecus coquereli. Next base: position 1,536,617 of record NW_012148731.1, read on the forward strand.
TGTATGTATCACTGTCTGTATTTACGCACACACGCGGCATGCACATCTGCTCTCCGTCATCCCTTTCAGAAAAATGCACGAACCCAAACACACACATACACACCCACACTCACCCGAGCACATAGATCTTGCAAAGTGTGTAGTTGCTGCATAAGTTTACGCCTGCGACGAGTGTGTACACATATCGACAGATGCTTGCGTACCAGTGTTTTACAATGGGATCCGGCTGCCAGCTGTTGGAACTTGGGACTAGGCTAACAACATTGCACTTTTTGGAGAGCTTTTTAAAGTACCCTTCTAGTTTCTGATTCCTGCGGAATGAAGCTCGGACTTCCCTAAGAGGAGGATGCTGGTCAGGAAGGAAACCCCCAGGAGGTGTGATGGTGAATGTCCCCAGGCACAGCTGGGCAGAGGTGCTCAGGTAGCACCTTCCTTGTCATTGTTTCCTTACGCATTGTGGTAGTCAGGTTCTCCAGAGAAACACGTACGCCAATACCTTCCAATAAATCTCTTTATATTTGGAGATATAAAAGCATATAAAGAGATACAGTAAAAGGCACTGGCTTATGCGATTATGGCGGCTGAGAGCCCCATGATCTTCCACCTGTAAGCCAAGCTGGAAGCCCAGGAAAGCCAGCGGTGAAGGTCAAAGCCTGGGGCCGGGGGAGCTGACGGTGCGGGCTCCAGTCTGGGTCTGGACTCCCGAGAACCGGGAGCGTCGAGGCGGGGGAAGACTGATGTCCCAGCTGGACCAGTCGCGCAGAGAGCAACGTCGACCTTCCTCTGCCTTTTTGTTCATGCGGGTCTCGGGAAGCTGCGTTATGGCAGCCACACGGGGAGGACCATCGGCTCCTGTACTGAGTCCACCCACTCAGATGCTGATCTCCTGCAGAAACACCCAGGCAGACACACCCAGAAACAACGTGTTCACCGTCCATCTGGGCATCCCGAGGCCCGGCTGAGCTGACATACAAAATTAACCATCACACCCATGAAATCACGGTACCAACTCTAGTTCTTGACCGCGTACCACATGCTGAGCACTGGGCTTGGCCGTCCACAGGCATGGTCTCAAATCTTTGCAGTGACTTCGTGAAACATGTGTGGTCCCATTTTACGGATGTGAAACTGAAGCTCAGAAAGGCAACCTTGTGAAGAGTGGCAGACGGGTCTCTTCTACCCTAAAATCTATTATTTATACAACATCCTGTTTTGCCCTCTGTGTACAACTCTGTTTTGCTTTGTTAGATACTTTTACTTCTATGATTGCAGTTTACCTTCAAACAAGTGATGGGAAGGTGGGCATTATTAATTCTTTCATTCAAATATGTATTGAGCCAGGTACTGTTCTAGGTTTTGGGGAAGCATCCAATGAACAGAGCAGACTAAAGTACTAAATATCAGCCTCTTTCTGATCGGGGAAGGCGGAGAGTAAACAGGTTAATAAGGGATACTGCAGTGTGTGATGCAGGACAATAAAGACCAGTAAGCGGAAAGGCGCCAGGGAGGTGTCTCCTTTAAGATGGGGTGCTCAGAGGAAGCCTCACTGATGAAATATTAGTTAAGCAGAAACCTAGAGGAAGCAAAGAGCATATGATAAGAGGACTATCTAGGGAGGTGAAGTGACCCAGACGTGGCCACAAGGCCCCTCACACCTAAGCCCTGGTTCTCACTGAAGCTGCTGCCTCCAAGCACCCTTGGGCAGAGCCAACAGGGCTCTCAGCTTGCTCTGTGCTGCAGGGCAGACGGAACGGCACCCATCTTCCCCAAGACGAACCAGGTGCCCTCAGTCCCAGCAACTTACCCAGAGGGTTTTTCTTGGCGCTCATCTTCTTATTTTCTTCCCAACCTCTGGGTGCAAAAATCGGGGAAGTTGAGGCCACCCTACAGGCCTGAACAACAGATTTCCCTACTGTGGATTCTGTTCCCAAAGTCCAGTTTTTGCTCCACTATTTAAAATGTGTCTTTCTGCCAGTGGCTGAGTAGGTTGAAGTCTTTGAAACACTAAGTGTTCTATAAAATCCAAATAATTCCCTGTAAATCAAAGTACTTGGCATGCTGGCTGCAAAGCCTGGAGCATTTTTTTTTTTTTCCTAAGGTAATCTCTAGAAAGTAGTTTGTACTCATGTTTCCACAGTGATTAAATATGCAAAGTAATTTCCATGATTTTCACTGCGTTCTGAACCAAATCAGATTCTGTTCTGCTCCTCTTTGTACAAAGCCACTTATTGGATCAGATTCCAAAACAAATCCCCCGAATTTGGCGGATCATCATTTTAAAAGGGGGCTTGTTAAGGTAATCATTAAATTAAACCACCCCTTTAAGAATATTTAGATCTGGTCCGCCAAGCGGAACGGTCTAATGGTTTTTAAATTAGAAGCTGCGGAATGCTGGTGAATTTTCTTTTGTGGGTCAAGTGGGTATTAACAAATGCTAAGACTGTTCTCTCTTTTGTCATCACCTTGAAATCTGCAAAGAAAAGCAAAGAGTGGGAAGGACCCAGGGAGAGCGGCCGGGTGGGGATTGAACATCCGCTCGAGAGAAGCCCAAGCCTGAGGTTAGGGCCACGGCCTGGGGATGTCCTGGCTGCAGGGGGCTTAAACCCCTCATGGGGTCAGATCTTCCAACCACAGAGCCTGAGCCGATACCGGCGGCCTGGAGACATTTTTAAAAACCTCTTCACTGCCTGTCCTCCAGGAAGCTTGGCAGTGAGTCCCGAAGAAAGCCGCACACGGGAGCCCTTTGTCGGCTCATCCTCAGGGTGCCTGGGGACCCGAGATGCCACGTGGCGTGTTTCACCTCCTCTTACCAGGTCTCTTAGCTTCTTGGCAGCCCCTCGGATCCCAGGCCTGGCAGAACCGAGCCAGGTTTGTCTGTGACTAATCGAAGTGCAGTTACAGCCGAGCATGACGGAGTCACCTGGAGAGGTTCATCCGTGCCAGCCCTCGCGCACCAAGACGGCCGGATTGACTTCTTCTGGGGTGGGGCTGAGCACTGGCTTCTTTCTTTTTTTTAAAAAATTTTCCAGGTGATTCTAGTGTGCAGCCGAGGTTGAAAACGATCACACATTTGGGAAAAAGCCTTTCTCGCAGAGGCCTTTAAAGGCATCCGGGTCCTGTGCTGGTGGGGCCTTCAGCTGAATCGGAGCTGGGCAAACTGAGGCCTTGGGGCCAAACGTGGCGGTGCCCACTCACAAGTGAAAAACAGCTTGGCTTTTTTGTGGTTGCAAAAAAATTCAAAAGAAGAATAATATTTCTGGATACCATGAAGTGATATGACATTCGAATTTCAGTCTCTACCAATAAAGTTTTATTGGTACATAGCCGTGCTCATTTGTTTACATTCATTGTCTCTAGCTGCTTTTGTGCTGCGTCGCAGGGCTGAGTAGTTGCGACAGAGATCGAACCGCCTGAAAAGCCTAAACTGTTTACTATCCGGTCCCTACAGAAAAGTTTGCTTATCCTTGACTTCAATCACAGGAGGAGGAGACCACTGAAAATGAGCTTCTCTTTAATCTGTGCAATGTGAAATGGGACCCATTTAAAATCAAAAAGAAAAAAAGATGAAATTCAGCATTACCCTGGGTAACGAAAGAACGCTTTCAAACACAGCCGCGGGGACCGTTGGAGCACCCTTCCTGGGAGGCCTGTGAGTGTGCAGCAAGGACCTACCAGTGTTCACCGGCTTTGTTTCTAGAAACGTATTGTAGGGGCCGTCTCTAGGCAAAATTGGCTTAAGCCCAGAGTCAGCGAAACTGGGCGTGCTCTCCTTGGTGCCAGAGGTCAATAGGCCCGGGCCTGGCCTGTTGACCAAACAGAACTATTCCTCATGACAGATAGCTTTATGAAAAATAACCAAGCGCCTGGGGTCTTGCAAACAAGCCAAGGCGACTCATTGTCCTGCATACGGTAATGAGATAAAGAAGTTAAGATGCAAACATCTGCTTCCATTGAGCAATCGTCTGGAAGGAATGAAAATGTGTTTTCCTCAAGGCGCCCAAGGTAGTCACGTACCAGGAAGTAGCTGCCGGACATAGAAAAAGTATATAAATAAAACGACTGGTACAAATCGAGTACTGCAGTCTTGTATGTCTTGCGTGTGTCTGTGTGTTTCTTTCTGTGTCCATCCCCTGTTCTGCAATCCGGGCCGCGACACGTATCCTGTGAAAATTCTCAATCACGTGTGAACTTTTATCTACTGGGATTTTATTACAGATTATAATATGAAAAAAAACCCACAAAAAAATGTAAGTGGTCAACAATAGGGTGTTTTAATAAATTGTGCTACATCCATACCCGGCTGTACAAATGAAATGGTGGAAGAATAGACAATGTCTACGGCCTATAAAGTGAAAAATAAGCCACAAATCCAAATTTGTTATGAACAGAAAAATTTCCACTTATCAGAAAGCAACACACAGATACCCCAGATGATAATAATGTCTAACTCTGGGTAATTTTTTCTTTTCCCCTGCTTTTCTGTATTTTTCAGATTTTCTACAGGGAGTAGGAGTTAATGGCAGTGTTATTCAGGGGTGGCTCCCCAGGGACAGTGCAACCTAGGACACCTTAGCCTGGGGGGTGAGAAACCCAAATATCCCAGGAACCCTCCGCATCTCCACCTGCCGAATGAGCCTGAAGACGCCACACAAGAGGCCTGACGTCCTCTCGCCCGGGCGACGAAGCGTGGTGTGAGAAGCAAAGCCTTCCAAGCCACAGGACCTGGATTTGATGACTTGCTCAGTAATCTTGCCATTTCGAGGGCCATTTTGATCCTCTGAAAGGCAGGGATGATAATAAATCTTCCTTACGAGGTTTCTTTGAAGGCTGATGAGGGAGCTTATGCAAAGGCACCAGGTGCGGTGCCTGGCCCAGGTGAACGTTCCAGAACCACTGGCCCCCTTCTTCTTTCCCTCCCTGTGATCTTTCAGATCCCTTCTACTTGAAACCTCATGAACAGTTTGGATTCTTCTAATCATGCCCATTTGCACAGGGGCAGAGATTGCGGCTGCAGTTTCGTGTGCTCAGAGAACGTCTGCCCTGAAAGCAAGTCCCCTGTGCACCTGCGCGGACTCTGCCGGGCTCTGCCTCCACGCGGCGTCATCCGTGGGTACCAGCTCCCGATGCTGCTCTCCAGGGCGTGCATGGGCTCTGTGCTCCCACAGGTCTTATTCGGGGATCCCAGAGTGACAGGAGCCAAACGTGCCTCGGCCCTGCTTTAGACATGATGAATGTCCCGGGGGAGACAGACAGAGCTGGGCCCGCAGACACTGTGCATAGGCTACCTAGCATTGCATACCCGACCCTGGACAAAAATTGTGGAGAGGGTTTGGCAGCTACGCAGGACCTGGAGGCCTTTGGTTCACATGCTGTGACTCACGACAGCACGAGCACTGTGTATGGAGCACTTGCTATGGCCAGAGAGCAATGGCCCCCAAACATGGGCACATCCTAATCCCCAGAACCTGTGACTATGTTACCTCCCATGACAAAAGATAATTAAGGTACAAATGGAATTAAAGTTGCTAAGAAGCCGACCTTAAAATAGGGAGATTATCCCGGATTATCTGGTGGTTCAATGTGATCACAGGGTCCTTAAATGTGCAAGAGAGAGAGGCAGAAGAAGAGAGTCTAAGGGAAATGCGATCATTAAGCATGGTAAGAAAGATGCATACAGCATTGCTGGTTCATGGAAAGTGGATATCAGCCTCTGCTTGAATGCCTCTGGTGATGGAGAGCTCACTCTCAACCACGGAACCCATCCAGGCCTTGGACAGCTCTGTTTGTTGAAGAGGTCTTTCTGATGAAGCATGTTCATCATAATCTGCCACCGTAAAAAGACTCTTCTTCTGGAGACCCTCAGAACGTGCTTGTTCCTCATCCTCCACGACAGCCATTGAGAAGCACGTGAAGACAGCTCCCACGTCCCGCGGGTCTTCTCCTCTCCACACGAACGTCCTGAGTCCTCCACTCTTTCCAACACGACACAATTTCACGCCCCACACCGTCTTTTCACTCCAGCTGGTTTGCATCCCTTCTAAAGGCTGTGCCCAAAACTTCATTGCCCCTCCACACGACCCGTGCTGTCTGGAGGAGCCAGCACTATCCCTGCTCCCACTCCAGGTATTGCATTGTTACTCACCAGCCTCGGGTAGATGTTTTTCTAGGGGCTGAAGCCACTCTGGGGCCACACTGGGGTTACTGTTGGCAAAACCACCAATTTTTTTCATCGTATGCAGGTTCTGAGACCTGCATCACACAACCAACCCTCATGTCCTTCATTCTTCAACTGACACTCATTGCAGCCCCTCTTTTGGGCTGCGCTGTGCTCTTGATTTTAGGGATACAGCAATGGACAAAGCAGTGTCCTTGGCCTCACCTTCTGGAACGTTCTGAGGGCCCGTGCACAGGGCTTTTCACTTAGGCTGGCGATGATTCATTTTGCTGGAACTGCCTGTCCTTCAGGCTGCGGAGGCCCCTGGGGAGCGTGGTTCAGCTGCCCGGCATCTCCTCCACCCCTCAGCTGCAGCCAGGCTGGGTCCTTCTTGGCAGTCCTCACCAGACCACGGCCTAAGCACACCCGGCCGCCCAAGCACGGGACAGACGCCCTGTCCTTCCCCTGCCTGTGCTTGCTCTGTGGGTAGAGGAACACTTGCTAGAGGCAGCTGGACAGGAGCGTAGCATTCTTTGAATCTCAGATGCATATTTGCTCCACGAAAGCAGAAAGACCCTTGTCTCTTCTCACCTTTCTTTTCTTCTTACCTTCTCCATCTCATTATGAAGACAAAACAAAACTAACTGCCTCTGTCTGCCCCAGTAATCCCCTGGAGAGCATGTCCTAAGAGTAATAAAATTTTTATCAGTCAAGTGTTTGCTGTGCATTGTCTTGTTTGATGTCGGTACCAGCCCTGCATGGTGGGTACTCCTATCAGCCCCCGTGCAGATGAGGAAGCCGGGGCTTAGGGCGTTAAGTAGCCGCTCAGGGCTGGTTGCAACTGGTAAGCCGAGGGGCTGGGATTTAACCTCAAGTACCTGGCTCAGATCCTGGGCTTCTGAGCACCATGCCGCATGACTGTTTGCGTGCCCATGTGACCAGAATCGATGCCAAGGCTTACCACATTGTAGATGACCAAGAAATGTTTGCTGAAATAATGACGACTCAGGGCGTGTCAGGCGAGGGATGGCCACTTGGAGAGCTGCTTTCAGCCCAGCCTAAAGTGTCCGTATGATGGAATCCTCCCTTACAGGGGGTGGTCTAGGCATTGCCAGTCTGAGGGCAGTGGAAGCTAGAGTGGGAGCTCGGACACTGTCCAGTCCAGGTGGCCCAGGGTCAATCATCACACCTGAGGTCAAGAGCAGAGTGGAGGACAAAGGACACGTACACAAGGCTAGGGGATGGAAGGGGAGTTTGGGAAGGAAGCGGGCAGAAGGGTGGGGCTCTGATGGGGACCAGGTCTGGCTCTCCGGGGCTTCCTGTTCTAAGAGGCTGGCATCTGGGCATCAGTGGGTCACCTGGGCTAAAGGCCCAAGGTCTTCTAAGAGGATGGCAGGCCCCTTGAGCTGAGACGGAAGTAGAGCCCTCTGGAAAGTTGCCGTTTTGCAGAATTGGCTTGGCTTGGAGGCCAGTCTTGTCTGGAGAGCTCCTCTTAAACTCGACAGCTGTTCCTGAGAAGTGGCTGCTCCAGAGCCTCTGTGGGAAGGTTGGGAGCTCCCATCTCCTGTTATGCATTTTGTTACTGGTATTTCAAATAAATGTGGACCCAAGTCTTCATTCGAAATTCATTCATCCTGAATTTGAAAACACTTGCAAAGGGGTTGGGTAGGATTTCACCTTCGCTTTTTTCCTGTAGTATAAGCGACATTGCAGGGAGCATGAGTAGCTCACCCGAGACAGTGACGGAGATTGGCACATTTCACTCAGCAGGGGTTTTAGTTGGCACAGGGAGTGTTTATCCCCGGATACAGAATCCTCTTGGATATCTACTCATCAGCACCTTGGTAGTCATACGGAAGCCATTCTAATGACAATTATAGTTTCTATTATTTCTGGGTGTTTCCTAAGTGACAGGCACCGTGCCAAGAGTTTCACCTGCATTCCTCTTTGCCTTCTTAAAAACTGAGCAAATGAAGAATCATAGTGGTTAAGAATGTTGTCGAAGTCACACAGTCGTGAGTGTCAGTGCCTGCGGCTTCCTGATCATGTCCCCGTCAGGAGAAGCTCCATCAAGGTGTGAAAGAAGACGAGCGTTAGGGTCAGGTGGAGTTCTTGTCCCCCATCACCTGGTGTTCACAGCGCCCCTTTGGATAACTTATTTCACCTCTCCGAGCCTCAGTCTTGTCATCTGTGAAACAGGAATAGTAATTTCCATGATCTCATAAGATTATAATAATAGGTAAATTATCGTTCTTTCATAACATTTGTCATAATTTATATTTATTTACTTGTCTCCTTACTTGGTTTTGTTTGTTTCCCCCACGAGAATGTGAACTCCTCAAGCACAGAGCCCGTCATTCCGTTAACTGCCGCATCCCCAGAACCTAGCACGGTCCCCAGCTTGTAGCTGGCGTTCAGTAAACATTTGCTAAATGACTGAATGAACGACATGGCAACTAAAAATAGAGCCCGGCGCATGCTGAGAGCTTACTGTCCTTCCTCCTCTGGAACTGGGTCCCCGTAGTGGGTGGGGCTCTGGGAGATTTACAGGTAGGGGGAGGATGACACAGCTAGCTTTGCGCTATGTGCCCATCTCCACAAGGCTCGTTGGTTTTCGAAATCAGCACCTGGGGAGAGAGGTGGTTTGGTGGTGCTCACTAGGTGTTGGCTTTTGCACCCTTTGAGCTGCCCATAAAATCCCACAAACATATGGCATAATTTCTCCACGAGACACGTCCAGACTGGCTTTTATATCTCAGCATAGTGAATGAATTTTAATGAATAGGACTGGAAAATCCATAAAATAATAGCAATAATCATTATACAGCTTCCATTTATTGAGTGCTTGCTGTGTACCAGGGGCTATTGTAAACACTTTATAGGATTTATTTAATTGTTAGAAAATGCTAAGAGGAGAGTACAATCGTCTCTATTTCACATAAGGAGACTGAGATTCAATTTGCCCCGAATCACACAGCTCCTACGTGGTGGGGTTGCAACTTGTACCCAGGGTTTCTCGTCTTTTCTTCTATATCACAACTGCATCCTTCTTGTCCGCAGGACAGACTTCTGAGAATCTCAGTTCTCCATCTCACTCCCATGAGCCTGAGCATGAACACAGGCCTCTCCAGAGCTGAACAAGTTATCCTAAAGATGGGCTTCAACGCCCCTGTCTCCTCTTTACTGCTGGTGTCTTCTGGCTTTTGCTCAGAGCCTTCTGGGCTAACCCTGTGCAGTGGGTTGAACTGTGTCCCCCAAAAAGATACGTTAGATTCCTAGTCCCTGGAACCTCGGAATGGGAGGTTATTTGGAATATAGTCTTTGTGGAAGTGGTTAGCTAATGTAAGATGAGGTCATACTGGGTCAGGGCAGGCCCCTCATTCAACTGGTGTCCTTGTAAGAAGAGGAGAAGACACGCAGACACACAGGGAGGAAGGCCATGTGACCATGGTTAGAGATAGGATATGATGATCTCTTACATGACACAGCTATAAACCCAGGCACTCCAAAGCATGCCCGGAGCAACCAGGAGCTAGGAAGAAGGTTTATTCCCTAGAATCTTTGGAGGGAGCGTGGCCTTGCCAGCACCTTGACTTCAGCTTCTGGCTTTCGGAACTATGAGAGAATATACTTTTGATGTTTTAAGCCACTAAATCTGTGGTAGTTTTTTATGGAAGCCCTAGGAAACGAATCCACCCTGATTCTAGAAATCTTGCTTCCTTTGTTTCCCAGCCCAGATTAATGCGAAAGCAGCAATGTGGGGAGGGGCGTGAAGGCTGCTGGAGGTAGCACCCCGGGGTGGAGGAAGAGAACCAGCAAGCAGCCAAGCCACAAGGCCGGTTTGGAACACTCCGTAAAAAGCAGGCAGGAGAACCGGAAGCACAGCTGCCTGGAGACATTCTGCAAACGGGAGAGCTCAAACAGTAGCTCACTGTAGTGTGCCTTCAGGAGTACATGGAGCTTTTCAGATCCTACGTCTCACCGAATCCCATGGATAGTAGTATTATTTTTATTCCCCAAGAAACTCAGGATTATAAAGCTTGAGAGATTTACCCAAGGCAGGTAAATTAGAGGAGCAAGGATATAAGCCCAGAACCGTGATGCACAACACGGTTTAGTTAAGTCCAACGTGCATTCATTACGAGCCTTCTGCATACCAGGGAGCAGGCTCTGCAAGTACCAGGACAGAGAGACACTGCCAGACCCTCCCGGTCTCCAGGAGACTACAGTTTAGTGGAACAGACAGACGTGAAACAGGTCAGCTCTATTTCGGGGGAGAAACACCAGTGGAGGGAAGTACACGGTGTACGCTAGCCGACACTTGTTCCGGCCGGGGGGTTCAGCCGGAGGAGGCGGCTTCTGAGCCTGGCTTTGAAAGAAGATCAGGAGTTAGGTGAGGAGAAGGTGTGGGCAATCCACACCAGTGGTTCCAAACTCCTTGGTTATAGGGCCCCTCTATGACTCATAAATTACTGTAGACCCCAAAAAACTTTTGTTATGTGGGTGACAACTATCAATATTTACTATACTAGACATAAAAACCGAGAAGTCATACAAAATATTTACAAGGTCATTAAAGATAATAAAAAATCCATTATGTGTGAATGTAAATGACATATAGTTTTTTTGTTTTACAAAAAATAACTTCTTTGTCCAAAACAAAACAAAAAACTTTCGTGAAAAAAATGATCTCGTTTACATTTCTACAAATTTCTTTAAAGCCTGGCTTATTGGAAGACAGTTGGATCCTCCTATCTGGCTCTACATTCGATCTGCTGTGATATGTTGCTTTGGCTGATGTGTACGAAAGAACATCTGGCCGCACACACATAGAAACAGAAAAGGGAGGACCTGGGTGTTCCCCGAGAGGCTCTGTGGATCTTGGGGTTCCTCAGGACACACTTTGAGAAGTGCTATCCGAGGCAGAGACATTTCTTGATACAGCGGTCTTTCTTGTCAGGGTACTCACAGAGCCTGCTCCCTGCCGTGCAGACGGCTCTTAACGAATGCATGTTGGGCTTAACCAAACTGTGTTGTGGCATCATGTGGCATCTGGGTTTAAATCCATGCTCCTCTAATTTACCTGCCTTGAGTAAGTCTCTTAACCTGAGCCAGGGCCAGGGGGCTGGCCACGGCATGCGTTTTTACACATAGATCAGCATTACCAGGGCATACTGGGAAAGGCCCAGCATGGCAGGGGGGCCCCTGAAGTGGTGGGTGGAGGACCTGGATGCCTGGTGGGCCATGCTTCAGCCACAGGAAACCCACCGAAAGGTTTTTAGCAGGGAGGATACCTGGGCAGCCGGCATTTGGAAGGGGCTCTCTAACGGCTGGGGAAAGAGCCTGGGGGGGAAGGGTTGGGGAGGCAAGACTGGAAGCTTCTGCAATGGTCCGGGCAGCAGAGGACCAGCAGCTGGAACGTCCTGCTGCTGATGTATCACTGGGCCACATCGCAGCTCAAAGCGGCAGTGCGCACTTATGGCCCTGAGCCAAGGAGACAAGGTTAATCACGCTGAATAGGCTGTTTTAAGAACAGACTAAATGTTTCCATTAATATAATTAAAATCTTAAAACGTTTTGGGGCTCAAAGGTATACGTTTCAGTTACCTGGAAAATCTACTTGGTGAAACAGTTCATTTTCTGATGATCCCAGAGAAGTAAGACGTTACCGTATTTCCTCTACACAGCGGGTCTTGATGGCAAACGCACTGTTGAGCAAACAGACAGGGCCAACCCTCCAGAGCGTCCCCCCACCAGTAGCTCTGTGACCTCAGATGCAGGGGTTGGGCTCCCCCTACCTCAGTTTCTCCAGCTATAATAAGGGAACCACAATTTCTACCGTGGAGATGAGATGAGATCCTGACCCTGACTCTATTGAAGTTCAGGTGACATCATTTCCTTTGCTTTGACCATTTGTGCCGATTTCCTGCACAGCACCATGGACAGTGTTCCCCCCACCCAGGGTCCGACTGACAGCATTTGAAATGAGGTTCCGAGCGTACTTCGAAACCTCTGGCTCTGTGTAGCTGGTCTTTGATCCAGAACATCCTTTTCTGTGATTTTCTATAAATTTTACATGGCACACAATTGAGGATTTTGAGTTTGAAAACATTTGCACCAAGAGGTAGTGAATATCAATGGGGCTTACATAGATTTGGGAATCTCTCCCCTCACAACCCACAGGGGGCCCGAGAGCCAGTGCAGGCCCCTTGAGAGCCAGCCCTACCTGGTGGTCTCCATCCGCGGCCATCAATGGTCTCCAAGACCAGGATTTCATGTAAGTGTCTTACATGAACGTGTCTTACATGGGGCTACCAGGGGCATGGAGGGAGGGGGATCCTCTGGGGTGCAAGGCACGGGGCTCCTGAGTCTGGGCCCCAGCCCACTTCAGCCATAGCTGTTGTGCCTGATGTCCTTATCTACTGGGTCGACATGTTAGAGTTTGATGACAAAATGTGTCCTGCAAAACAACAGCAGCAGCAGCAACAACAACAAAATACCAGTTTGCAAGGCTCAATGTCAGGACCAGCTAGACTAGCAGGAGGAGAATGAACAGTCATCAACTCCCATAGGATCACTGACTCCCTCTGGGGTCTCTGACCAGGCCACCTGCTGTCAGAGGGTGGAGTGGCTTCCCGTCTCAAGGCTCAAAAGCCCCCGTGGTCCCATCTTTGTCAAGCATTCCACTCCCAGATCTCCTTTGGTCCAGGAAACGCTTCTGGCCCCAAAGTCTCCTCCCGACCAATGCATCTGGAGCAACCTCAGTCTTCGTGGGAGAAGCCCTGTAGGGGAGAGAGTGGCACCCAGGTTCAAAACCCAGCTCTGCCACTGCTGCCTGGGGGACTTGGGACGGTCCCTCCAGTTCCCTGAGCTTCGGTTCCCTCATCTGTGAAACAGCACTAAGATTTTTTTGGTAAATGAGATCTAACAAGCCAAAGCACCCAGCATATAGTAGATGCCTGGTCTTGAGATCCCTAAAATACACAAAATAAAACGAAGTGTGTGGGGGGTGCCAAGGGAGGGAGTCGGGGGTGCAGAACACATGCCTTTCTCCTTTGCGGGGGGCGGGGGGTTCTACCCAGGGATTCGCTCAGGAGGATCAGAACATTTCAGACACAATATCCAGCTCGCCCCTGCCATCCTTCTATTTTTGTCCTTCTGCACTGGAGTATGACTGGTTATTAAAATGAAAAATTCTCTCCTCCTCACCCGCAGCAGCTGTTTCATTATGTTTTGCATTTCTCTCCGTCTAAATGTTAGCTCTTGTCCTGGGCAGTAACTTTCGTAATTTCTTTAATGTATATATCTCTATTGACACTGTGATGGATGATAACAGACTTCCGCGGAGGAATGAGGCAGTCTTACAGGGCCGCTCCAACCTATTGGGAAAAGAGCAGGGACTGAATAACCAATTATAAATGAATATTTACCTGATAGATTAGGATGGCGACTTTAGAGCAGTCTTGCTCTATTAGGTAAATGATCTATGTGCCACAAAGGTTTATAAATATGTATTTCACTAAAAGACTCAAGTCCTGGCAATAATTAATATGCATTTTGCAGCATTCCGTTAAAAACCGAGCCCTCCTCTCGATTTTTCAGAAGAAAATGAGCTGACAATAATGCTGCCGCAAACCGGTCGCTCGTCTTCCGAGCAACGTCGCGCGAGTGGCGCTGTCAGATTAACTTGTCGGGGTGGGCTCAGGCTCACGGTGTTCTTCCTCCAGAGTCCCTTCTTATCGCCGTTTTTGGCGGCATCTTCTCAGTGACAAAGTTAGAACCAAGAATCATCATTGGCCTCTGGTTCCTCATGCAAAATTGTTCACAAAGTCTTATCCTTTCCCCACCCTGTTTCAATACTTTTTGGCTGCCGGGGTTGAGCTTCTATCCTGAAAATCCACACGTTGCCGCTCTCCTCGGAAACCCTCCACAGCCCCGCGCAGCGGTAGTAGCATTTCCCAGTGTGTATTGCTTAGAACACCAATCTCATGAGATTTCTCTTTTAAAACTGAACAAAAAAGATGTTAGGGCTTAAACATTTGGAAACTATTCTACCTTCTGTACTCCCTCTCGGAAATTCCAGTATGTATTAAACTATTAAAGGCTCTGAGAAGTCCTGTAGTTTTTAAACCCATTGTCTCCCAAGCTTAGTTTTGTAAAGACAGTAACCTCTTGTGAAACTGTTGTTTCATGGCGCATACTTTGGTAAATTCTGGCTCATAAGATAAAGTCCAAAATCCTTACCCTGACCCATGGAGCTTCACGACTTCCAGACCATCTTTCCCAGTTCATCACAGACCCTTCTTCATGCTCAAAATGTAGAATCTTCACTCTTTACTTCCTCCCCTGCTTTGCCTTGCAAACTCTTATTTAAACTTCAAAGACCAGCTAAAAGACAGCCTCTACCCAACTGCCAATCCCACGCCCCCTCCCCTGTATCATTTTCACGTTTTTCTGTGCACCCCTGCCATTGCGCTATTTTATTTTAGCTTTGTCTATGTTAGAGTTACTTGTCTATTTCCCTGTTTCACTGAAAGACTCGAGGAGAGATGCTTTATTTTTATTATTTTTCTCCCTGCCTCCGCAGCCTGAACAGTCCTCAGCACGCAGTTCATACGAAATGAGTATTTGCTGAAGAGACGGGCAGATCAAATCACCCAAAGTAAGTTCTTATTGCTCAGTTTGTGTTTCCAGCTTTCTGTGTGTGATCACATGAATTATTGAGGCAATGGAACCTGAGGGAAAGCGGGGTGGCTGGTTTTGTCCAGTCTCATCACTGCAAAGCGTGCCGCGCAGACAGGAAAGACGCAGCCTCCCCCCGACACTCAGCGCTTCTCTGGCCCGTGATGAATGAAGCCGGGTGACTCATGGCTTGAGAAGCACCGATTTGATATACTCGTTTGAAAGAGCTATTGGATATTATTTTAACAGCGATATTAACATTACGCTCCCATTGTAGATTTCCCGATTCCTCACGTCTGAGAAAGTGCTTTTAGCCTTGGCTCAGAGGCAGTGATACCGGAGTAAATGCTCTTCCAAAGGTACCTGGACCCCCATGAATATAAGATGCCTTGTCTCTGGGGACCATCTGGGCAAGCCAAGCTTTAAATAAATAAAACGAAAGCTCTCGTCATGCAGGGGTGCCTACGAGCCAGGCGTTCTCAGCGCTGTAATGGGGATGTGAAGCGTGCTTGTGGATGGGGGCGAGGGAGGGTGAGGTACCGGAGCAGGAGGCCGGAGCTCTGCATCAAAGCAGCAGACCTTCTTAATGGGGCCCTGGACAGGGTGATGACTCGACTCTATAAACCCATCAGTTTTATTGTCCAAACGCCATTTGTACGTTTATGGGGGAATGTCTTTGACTGGAGGGAAGTACTCATTGTAGCATTTTAAATATCCACTAGATAGGCATCCCGTCCAGTCTCTCTCTCTCTCTCTTTCTCTCTCTCTCTCGTGTGCCTGCGCATGTGTGCGCAAGGTTCAGAAATATTGGTCCTCGACCGATGACAATGATCGATCGCAATCGAGGGAGGTTGGTGTCACAACCTCTTATCATCCTCTACTGGGAGCGGGGGCATAGTCAGTGTATCCTCTTCAGTTAAAACACTTCCGTTTTCATTAGCTGTTTCTACTGCCTGGAAGAGTTCCCAGAGGGCTCAGTGACCCCGATCAGCTGGAGACGGTGCAAAGTTCCACTGAGTGGCAGCCACAGCATCTGCCCCGGGCCTTTTAGAACCCAACGTGGGCAGTCTACACTTATTTCAGTCTGTCTCAGTTTTGCTTTAGGTCATGGGTCAGAAAGCCAGGGCCTGTGGGCTACCTACCTGCTTTTGTCATTAGTCTTTCATGGGGACGCAGCCATGCCAATGGGCTGACGTCTTGTCTGTGGCTGCTTCCCCGCCACCGTGGCAAGGGGAGTAGATGCAGATGACAGTGTCCACCGCAAGCCTAAGATGTTTGCTCCCTTGAGCATTACAGAGGAAGTTTGCAGACCCCTGGCCTAGACCACGAAACCGAGTTGGGAAGGACCTTGGAGATGCCCTCCCTGGCTCTCTGGGTGGATAATGGGTTCCTGTTGCCTTTTTTTCTGCAGCTGCTTGAGTGACCTGCAACACCTGGCAGGAAAGTCCTTCCCATGGCAGAGTAATTTTCAGTGCTTCCTTTCAGAGCCCTGTCTACCCTTGTCTTCCACCTTCTTGGAGTCTCAGATGTCTCAGCGTTGACCTTTAGAGCATCTCACCATGTAGCACCATTTTCTTTTTTCATACCTTACTCAACACCGAGAAATGGAACCCGTCCCTCTGGGAAGGTGGCTTTTAGGCGAATCTGCATCCTTCACCGCGCATCTTGCGCAGACTGAGTGTCGGCTGGTACGACCCTGGCTCCTCCACTCGAGGAGCCCGCTGGTGACTTGGAAAGGGCACGGCTGTAAAGCCAGGAGACGGAGGTCTAGTGGATCAATCAGTCACTCGACAACTATTTACTGAGCACCTACTTGGTTCCAGTGACTCTGTTAGCCATCAGGGACACAAAATTTTTAAAACTAATTCCTGCCATCTGTTCCCAAGCCCGTTGGGGAGATAGATCAGCAAGGGGAAACTTTAATATAATTCTGTAATGTGGAAGGTGCATGTGGGTGAGGCCTCTCTTTTAATATTGTATTTTTAAAATAATACTTTTCTCCATCTGAGTTTGTGGGGAGCCTAAAACCCAGGTCAGTGTTTCTCAGAGAATCTATTTATACCAGGATCACCGGGTGCGAGTGGGGTGGGATGGAGTGGGGGGTGATGTTTGCTAAAACCCCAGATTACTGGATGTACCTGACACCTACTAGAGGTTCTGAGGGATGGGACCCAGGTCTCTGGACTATTAGCAAGTGATGCTTATGCATATTTAAGTTGAATAATCTCTCGCCTGGGCCTTTCCAGAGCACTGTTACTCACCTGGTGGCAGGTGCCTGCTAATGAGAGAGGATACAAAGTCTCAAGGCAGCTCTCTGGAGCTGCCTTGCTGCCTGACATTTGCATCTGTCCTGTGACTCCAGACAGGGTCCCCCAAGGACTCCCTGCCCTTCTGCATCTAGACATGGAGGGGGCTCTCTAGAGAGTTCTTCCTCAGGACTGCAGACTGTGCCCTTGGAAATATCCTTCCTGTCCTTATCCTTCCCGCTCATTTTAACAGCTCCCTCCTACCCGAGACCCCGGCCAGCCTGAGTCTTCTGTGGGTCTTGAGGGGCCCGGCTGTGGGGACCCCAGGAGCAAATGCAGGGAAGACGAGGTGAGGACTGGCATGTAGCTTGCCTCCCCCTGGGGCTGCCGGGTAAAATACAGGACATCCAGGAAAATTTGAATTTCAGATAAACAACAAGTACTGCTCAGGTGTGCGCATGTCCCAGATATCACATGGGCCATATGTATACCAAAAGATTACTTGCTGTTTATCTCAAATTCACATTTAACTGAGCACCCAGTATTTTCACTAAATCTGGTAACCCTACGTCCTGACACTTCTCTGGACTAAGTGGGCCCAGACAAAGCCCCAGAGTTAAGTCTCCACTGTCACAACCGCAGGAAAACAGTCGCTCCAGACTCTCTTGCTGTAGATCAATTAGCTGACACCAAGTTCATGGTGGGGGCGAAGAGGCCAGTTTCATGTTCTTCGAACACTATCTGGTTTCTAATTTGGGTTGTAATGTAGGTTTCTACGATCTCTAGGTCTTCGAATAATTTTGACAGAAACTGTTTTTATAGCATTTCCCCCACTTCCTTTCATGACAGTCTCAACCTTCACTGACGAAAGGCTAATTTGTGAGTATTTTTCCCTCTGGTGGCGATGTGGGCGCCTGAGGTTTGGAGTCGGTCAGCGCCATGTTTTGAGCCAACGCTTCAGCTAGAAGGTGGAGGTAAGTGAGCTGTTGCCCAGCAGTTCTCCCTCTCTCCTTTTTGTTGTTGTTGTTTTTGGTCCTTTATCTCGTCTCTCAAGGAGATGACATTTGGCGTCGCTGAGAAGACCCTCCCTGCACTTGGTCATAGCATTCCCTTGTCCAGATCCGCTGTGACCCGCATGCCGTCCCCGCCATTCTGAAAAGTTCCCTTGTAGCTCAGCGTCACTGGCAGAGCTTGGAGGGGAAAGGGTGAAACAGGGAAATGATCGGAAAAGCAGTAATAATAATAATCTCAGGGAAAAGATAGACCAGAGTAGCAGCTAACATATTATAATCCAAACAATGTTATGGGTAATTTTCCCCTCGTAACCTGAGGACAGAAAACTTTATTACTCCTTAAACTTCAATATTGCTCCAATTAAATTTCAGCTTAGGAATCAGAGCTTCTGGTCTATGTTCCATTAAAAAAATGTAGCCTTTCTTATGTTCCCTAAAGAATCATAGGAATAACTTTTTATTCTTCCTAATCGCTCTTATTTTTAGCAATTAAGGGGGAGAGGAGAATATTAACTGCAGATGCTAACTCATGTGTTCTTGATGCGGTGACGAACACATCTCAAACAATACTATTTTCTTACAAAAAGTAGGAACGGCAGTGAACTAGCGGGCTTTTTTTTTTTTCTTGTCGCATTTAACTTTTCTACCTCACAGCCCAGATAGCTTTTTTTAATCAAAGCAGGTAATGGAAGAACAGTCTGTACCCTCAAATGCAATCATATTTAATCATATTTAATATCCTTATTTCTCAGCTGATCAAACTTTAAAAATTTGAATGCTTTGGTTTGATTTAGGACTCTGTGGAAGTCTAACTAATAAAGAAGTGCATTCCTTTGTTGTTACTTGGGGAGAGGAGTGTTCTGGAAAGGGGCCTGGGATGGGGGTCTGGACTCTGGGTACCAAACAGGGCTCCGCTAGCCACTTACAGGTAGACCTGTCACGAGCCCATCTGTGGTTCTGTTTTCTCGTCCGTCAAGGGGGTGCATTGGTGGAGACGCCCGCTTTCATTTCACGATCCTCTGACTCTGTGGATGCTGGCGTGTTGCTCTAACTGCCAGTGGGCGGGATGCAAATGGCATCTCTCTTTGGCGTCCCTGTGCCTAGGACGGGGTTTGCACACAGCAGCCGTGCTGTAAATGAGCAGGACTGGATTGAATATTAGACAGCCACTAAAACTGTTAAGGATGATTTACCTTGTTGAAAAATGGACAGCAATTGGTAAAATGTTGGGTGAAAAATCAACCACAAAAAATGTTTTATGCTGCGACTACAGGTAGAAAGTGCTTGGTCTTTCGACCACGTAGCGTGTCTGGGAGCACATTAAGTGCAGGAGGCGTCCAGTGATTGCACGTGGCCCCCGCCTCCCGGCGGCCCACAGAAAGGCGGGGACGGCAGGTGACGGGCTGGTGTAACCAAAGTGTGTGCTGGGGGCACAGATCGGGGGGCAGGGACGTTTCCCGCCAGGGGAAGACGTCAGAGGGCTTGGCGAAGGAAGGGCAGAAAGGGAGGGAGCTGCAGTTCCCGGGGGAAAAGGGTGAGAGGGAACAGGAAAAAATGAACGTGGCTCTTGCAGTGGGGGAGGAAATACCAATTTAAAAAGTTTCCTAAGAAAAGGTAGAGAGCTTGAGAGAGTCCAGAAAGTTCTGTCCTAGAGGCGAGGAGCAGGGTCCTGACTGTTTCAATGGGGAAGTTGAAGGTCTTGGGTGAGACTCCATTTCCCCCTCCAGGGCCCGCGTGGCAGGTCGCGCCCAGCTGAGGGTGCCTGTCTGGCCCTCTCGGGACAGGGAGGGGGACGGGGATGGTACACACAGGATGGGCTGTGGGGTCTGGGCTGGAGGGGGGTCGGCCCCTCGACACCAGACCTGAGCGATCACAGCCATTCGTTTTAGCTTCGCACCTGTCCTCTTACTACATTTGTTTTCTTTTAAAAATTGTTTGTGACTCTTGCTCTGGGAGGGAAGCCTAGCAAAATGGGCTTCGGAGCCAGACAGTCCTTGATTCCAACAGATGCCCTGTCACTTATTATAATAGTTTTATGACCTTGGACAGCTGACTTTGCCGGGCTAATCCTTTTTTCTCGTTGGCAAAACAGAATGAGATTACCCGACACAGGAAGCACTTGTGAGGATTAAATCAAAACAGAAAAAGAGCCAGGCTCCCCGTCCATTAGCTTCTGCCCCACCCTCTGCCTTGAGGGCAGACGTTACTTGTGGAGCCCCCTTTGTCCCCAGGGCCAGTGCGACGAGGGGTACATCAGGCACCCGTCCGTGTGGCGGCGTGAGTGAGTGGGGGCTGTGGAAGAGAACGAGGGGACTGGTGCCCCCACCAAGTCATTCTGGAGTCAAGTGTTTGCTGAGCATCTGCTACGTGCTGGGACACAGGCGTCAGAGGAAGACGCACAGCGCCCGTCTGCAGGACTCGCGACCCTGTGTCCACCACTCGCTTCAGGAGCAGAAGGAAAATGCGGGGACTGAGACCCATGCAGACTGCGCGGGTCCCACAGCACCATCCACTTCGTGCCCGGACCGAGCTGAGAGCTGGGAACCCGCGAACGGGCCTGTCCCGCTCCTTCCTTTCAAGGCTTCCTGGAGCGCCTGACTCCTCAGTGTTGAAGGACGCGTGGGAGCTCATCGCTCGACTAACCAGCAGGTATCTTCAGGTGCACCTGCGATTCGTCACGCCCTGTTGCCGGGTGGTGACATCCAAAGGCATAAAGTCTGGCCCCTGTTTTCAGGGAGCTTCCTGGGGAGATGACGTAAGAGCCTGGCAGAGGCACTGCTCGTACCCGACAAGGTGGGCAAGAGAAGCTAGGGGAAGGCATGTGCAGCAGGAAGGGTTGTTCTGGGCTGGAGTAAACTGGGAGGGCTTCCCAGGGGAGGTGACGTGTGAGGGTGAGCAGAATGAGGGGGGGCCCAGAACAAGAGTGCTGTCTATCTTGGCTGGAGCGGGGACCACAGGGGATCTGGAATACGGCATCGTCCCACTTTGCTGATTTTCCTCATCTCAGCAGGTTCGGGGACAATTGCAGAGTCACCCTGCCCCGTCTACTTGGGAGGCGAGTCCCATCTCCACGTGGCTTGGTGAGCACCCTCGTTTCCTTGTGCCTTTGATAAACATGTAGGGGTGGAGGATGTGGCCTCTGAACTCCAGGGTTGCGTGGGAGGTGGGCCCTGAGCTAGCCGGAGGATATCAGGGCTCTGTTGGCTGGTCCTTCATTCACACAGGGCCAGGGAAGCACCCAGGCCTGGGTGACAAATGACTGTGTACCAGGAGCTAAAGCAGGACCCACCCTGGTCCTCATTTCTCCTCCTGCCTCTCCAAGAAGCCCACTCTTAGGAGTTCGGCTGTCAAACAAACCAGGAGAAACATAGGAACAGAGGCTGGATTGCAAACACGGTCCTGGGTGGTGTTCCTGGGAGTTCCGTTAGTAACGAACGACGGGAAAGTGGTAGCCTAAGAGTTGGAGTTCAAAGCCCGACATGTGACCTCAGGCAAGTTATCAATCTCCCTGAGCCTCAATTTCCCTATCCATAAAATGGGAGCAATATAGCGGATTCGTAGGTTTTTTGTGCTATATTATTATTATGGCATATGTGGATGGATGAATGAGTGTGAAAATAAAAACCATGAAAACTAAAATTAATTGGCTGCTGCCTCTAAACCAGGTGCTGTGAGAATATCCACTTTCCCACTTGATTCTCAAAACCTCCCTCCGAGGTACAGACTGCTGCCTCCCCTGTGCCCTGCTCCGATCAGGTGCCAGGGAAGGGTGGGGTCAGTATTATCTTACTGCCTCCCTGTCTGTTCCCCTCCCCAGAGCGGAGCAGCTCCGGGGCTGGCTGTTGTCCTCCTTCCTGGCAGCCTCTGGGGCAGGTGCATCGTGGGTGCTCTCTGGGGACCCAGTGACCGAATTCCACGCCATTGTGGATGCCGATTCTCAGGGGACAGAGAGAAGAGTCTGCTTGGCCACAGTGGAATGAGGTGTTATTTCCTCGTGGTGGAGAGGAAATCTCTGAAAGACCCGGGATCTCCTTTGAGGAGCAGCATTCATCCTTCAGCGGCAATTATTTGTGTTCATGTCCATGGACCACACAGTGAACTCTGTGTTGAGCTCTGAGCCTGCTACTGA
Organism: Propithecus coquereli; assembly: GCF_000956105.1. NCBI lineage: Eukaryota > Metazoa > Chordata > Mammalia > Primates > Indriidae > Propithecus > Propithecus coquereli. Next base: position 1,558,841 of record NW_012148731.1, read on the forward strand.
CCAGCCCTGTACTCTTTGGCAAGTCACACATCTTAGCTTCGGTGTCTCCAGAGGCAGATCTGAGATAGGGTTTGGAGGTCCAGGAACACAGCCAGGTATCGAGGAAGTGAGACAGGGAAGAGGAGGCAGATGGTATCAACCAGCTACCCCACGTATGCCAGGGGCGTAAGGCACATGCTTTAGAATGATCTTACCTATGAGTGAGGGGGCTGAGGGGTCATTGTCAAGGCTGCTTGAAAGAAAGGGTGAGCATTAATTCCAGCCTGTGCATCTTGGACGAGTGGCTGTCTGGGCTTGGAGGCAGCCCTGAAGTAGAGAGCGGCCCCCAGTGGCTGCTGGAAGTCTGCCCAAATCCCTTCCGGAAGTAGCATGGCCTAGGGGTGCACGGGTGCAGGTCACACAACCTGTCTAGCCTCAGTTTCCTCTTCTTCCAAATGGGCTGGTAATCCCTGTCTGAACATCTTTTCGATCTTTATTTATTCTACAAACTTCCTTTGAGTACCGACTGGGAGTCAGACAGAAAAGGTTCTGCAAAATTATGTTTACCCTCAAGGAGACGTGAGCACATGGGTCAGAGAGAAGGGGTCGTGTCAACTCAGGATGTGTGCCCTTCTCAGGGCGTTTGGGGTTTCTTCCCTCACAGGCAAAGGCACTAACCCCACATCCCTGGAAACCCGGTGCCAGTTCCCTGGGTTCCCAGAGACACATTGTCAATGGGAGTTTAAGAAATGAAGTCATCAGTTTCTTAGATTCCAAATTCAAAAATGGGCTGGAAGAAGTTGCACTCACAGCCCAGGCAAGGATCCTCCGAGCTGCAGAGCTGGAGAGAAGGGCATAGGAGAGTTAGATGCTGGGGCTTTGTTGAGAAGGGACTCTTTTTCTCGGGCCCTGGCTGGGGTGGGTGAGAACTAACAGAGCCTTAGTCCTCATGGGGATCTGAGAAGAGAGATGCCTGTGTCCCATTTTCCAGCTGGCATCCTGGGAGGTGTCTCTGCTCCCAGCCTTGTCGTGATGGTGGGGTTTTGTCCTGCACTGGCTACACAGGCTTCCTTTATGGAGAGTGGTCTGAGTATATGGACTGGGTGGGTGCAGAGAGGACCAGACACCAATATTTTGGGTTTCCTATGGCCCCAGAGGGTGCAGGAGGCAGACTCTTACACCTGAGGGAGGGCACATGCACACCTAGCCAGAGGTTGCACTTCCCAGCTTCCCTTGCAGCTAGGTAGGGTCATGTGACTAAGCACGCTAGTTTCCTATTGTTGATTTAACAAATTCCTACAGACTCAGTGTGTTTAAGCAACACAATTTTATCTTCTTGCAGTTCTGGAGGTCAGAATTCTGATAGAGCTTTCACTGGGCTAAAATCAACATGTCCACAGGGCTGTGTTCCTCTTGGAGGCTTCAGGGTAGAATCCATTTTCCTAACCCTTCTGGCTTCTAGAGGAGGCTGGCATTCCCTGGCTCATGGCCCCTTCTTTCATTCTCAAAGCTATCATTTCTTTGACTCTTTTTCCGTTGTGACATTTCTTTCTGACTGACTGTGGACAGGTAATCTTCTCCGCACAATTACATCGAGCCCTCCTTGGTAATCCGAGATGTCTACTTACCTCAAGGTCCTTAACCTTGAACATTTCTGCAAAAATCTCTTTTGCCATGTAAAGGTAACATATTCGCAGTTTTCAGGGATTCAAATATGGACATCTTCAGGGGCTGTTATTCCCCCCATTGTCCCACAGACAATGGGATACGAGAACAGTGATGTGTTTAACTTTTGTTAGCTTCTGTTTTTGTACTCGAAAATGAAACTGCATTCCCTCTACGCTTCCCCCGCCCTCCAAGATCTGCAAATTTGGACCTAAGGCCAAAGAGTTTCACTTGACCAAGTGATGAGAACAACTGGACCATCCAAGTTAGAGCCAGAGACGGAAGCCACAAATCGAGGGTGGCAGAGACACCCCCACCAGCTGGAGCCCCCAGGTGGAGATGCAGAGCTTCCATGCTGCTCTGGACTGCTGTGTGTGAGAGCAATAAAGCTCTCTTTCATTTAAGGAAATATCCTGGGGACTCTACGTCACAGCACTGGCCTATACTGAGACTCCAAATAGAGATTCAGTTGAGTTATGGGAATATAAAGATATGGATAATTTATTGCTCCCTTGAATACATGCGGGCTTTGGGAAACGATGCTTGTTATATAGACAGTGGTGACACTGAGTGATGGGAGCTGCAATAGACCATGGGCCAGGGAGGGGTAGGGGACAGAGAGCCCCAGCCTGGTGGGGCAGTGGCAGCATATGGGACGGGCTTCCTAGGGAGGCTATTTCGTGCAAGAGTTTGTGGGTCAGACAGGACGGAGAAGTGTTTTCTGACCCCCACCCCAGGCCAGTGCTGCCAGCAAAGGCTGTGCCTCACTCTTTATGCCTGCAGATAGGATCGATTTGGCACTGAAGTTGGACTTGGCTCAGGCTGGCAGACACAGGTTCATTTTCAGGGCCGGAGTGAAACGTACACCCAGGGGAGGAAGTTAGGAAGGGTTCCTACTAGGTGCTGAGCCTCTTCTGGTGCTTGTGTTTCTGGCTCCGGAGGTGCAATGTGGGGTCAGCTCTAACTCTTGGACCTGAGGGGCCCCCTTCCTGCAGGTTCCCCACATCAAAGTTTTGGTTAGTGGCCTCTGGCATTCGCTTGTGCACCACCAGTGATGGGGAACTCTCTGTTCTGTTCACTGACCCATGTCGTGCAGCTCTAATATTTTAACAGAGGGGAGCAGGTGAGGCCAAGGGACCACAGAAGCCAAGAACCAGGGTCAGGACCATTGCAAGCTGGAATCAGAGAGATCTAGTGACATCCTGCATCAGTGGTGCTTCCATCAGGCAAACTAAAGTGACCCTGGGTATCTCAAGCAGGATGAGACATACGCAGGGAATTAGGGGCCTTTGAAAGGGCTGGAAGACCTGGGGTTGCGAGACCCAGGGGAGCCACGCCTAGATCTTAGGAACTCTGGGGCTGCAGAAATAGCAGCACTTCAGTCACTGCTGAGACCTCACGCCAGCTGCCTGCGAAAGTGCCGGCACTTCGTGCCCCTGCGGGGGCAATAATGGCTCCTGCTTCTCTCCCGCCTTCCAGATTTTGCATGAACACCTCTCGTTGGGAGAACCTGCTGGGCAACCCTGCTGGTCACAGAGGCTGAGAAATGTAGCTGCTAGGCTGCCTGCCCCTGCATGGAGATGGCACAGAACGGAGGGGAGACTGTCTGCTCAGGACACCACGCTGACATCTTTCCTGGCACTTTCCTATGAAGAGCAGTTGAACAAGCACACGGTGCCCAAAATGACCACACCGGTGAGTTTTCACGTAAGCTGCGCATACCCAAATGTGAGATTAACCCAAATATCCTATCATCCCTTATTTTCTCAACCAAAAGATTCCCCCCTGAAGGGGGGGAAGGGGGTGCCGATGAAGTTACGAGCCCGCTGCACCTTTCACAACGAAACATTTAAATAAGTGGAACCTCTGGCGGATGATGTATTCAGCTCTCCCGAGATGTAAATCACACGATTCCTAAACGTCCTTTAACAAAGTCAATTACGTTGCATAAACTTAACAGAGACGAAGATCCCTTATCCTCGGAATCGTCCGTTTCTCTCCAGCACTTCTGTCAAGATAAAGACTTCTCTACAGAAGCAGAATATTATTTAACACCCCTCAACATTGTTCTACAAATTGGATGAAATAAAATAATTCAAACAAAAATGCATACTTTATTAATGTTATTGGCGAGGAGTGGCAGCACTGTGGCAAGCACATCGCGGGAAACATCTTCTGTATTCCTGAAATCATCTCTATTAGATTATGTAGATATGATCTATGAAAATACTTCCAAACTTAATCTGTCAAGACTTCAGAGAGTGTATAAGCAAATACTTAGATTTGCATTAGATTCTTGACTTTGAAATCCATTACTGTAAGTTACTTACTGACTTTGGGGGCAACCTTTACCATCGCAGGAGGGTGGGGGGGCTGCATCCGTGTTTAGAGGCGGAGGCCCGAGGGGTGGTTTTTTTTTTAAGGCCATTTAAATCTCTTCTGAAGGTCAATCCCACCTTTTTCATTACAGAATTAGTACCAGGCCAGGGAGGGAAGCCTGTGTCATGACTGACTTCAGTCTAATGGCTCTCCGCGATCATTTTGGCAATTTTTAGAATACATGCTTTGTTATATTTTTGTTTTGTTTTGCTTGCTAAAAAAATGAAAATTGAGTTTGCATTTTACCACTCCCTCTTTTTGAACCACTCCATTTGCAATCTCAGACATGCGTATATTTTTAAAAAGTCAAGCGTAGATAAAAAAAAATGAAGAAAATGGAAGTCTGAGATCATCTTAATGATACAGAGCATTTCTTTATTTACAAGGGGGGCACAGACTATTCCTGTGTATGCTCCGCTTTGCTTTATTCAATTATAAGATCTCTTTTTTATTTTCAAAACATTTAGGGGGTCTAAGTGTTTTTTGTTGCACAGATCAATTGTATCGTGCTGAGGTCAGGGCTTTCAGCGCACTGTCCATTTATTAGATACTCCAGATGAGACAAGTTCTCTACGCCAGGGTCAGCAGACTTTTTCTCTAAATGGCCAGGTACTAAATATTTCAGGCTTTGTGGGTCATATGGTCTGTGACGGCCACTCAAACTGTGCCAGCGTAGCATGAAAGCAGCCGTAGAAAAGATGGTCATGAATGGGTATGACTATGTTCCAATCAAACTTTTTTTATGCACACTGACATTTGAATTCCATATAATTTTGAGGTGTCATGAAATATTATTATTCTTTTGATTTTTTTTCAACCATTTGAGCATGTCGAGGTCATTACACTGAATTTGGCCCTACCCCTGCTCTATAAACAGCCACAAATATTGCCTTTCTTTAAACGTTCGGGGTTAATACGGAGCTGTCAAATGATTCTGTTTCAAAATAAAAGTAGAGGAGAATTTTTGTGAGTCAAGACTGGACACTAAGGAAATATTCAGACTCAGTTATGAATTGAGCCCCCAGATACTCGCTGAGCCCCTGTTTTGTCCCCCGTGCTGTGCCGTGTCTAAGGGGAACCTCAGTACTGTAGAGTGACTTAGAATCTTAGGGGGCAAAAGCAGGGAGGCACTTGCAGAATGATTTTTGTCACTCAGAAGACGTTTTGTAACCACGTCAAAAGTGATGTAAGAATATCTATTTTTGTCCCTTAATTCGATGGTCTTCCACTTTCCATATCGGGGTCACGGGGCGTAGAAGGGGAAGCTGCTCCTGAGACGTCCAGGCCTCCGTGAGTTTCAGACGTGGGCGTAGCCATCCTCATCGCCCTCAGTGAAGGCTCACCTCTAAGGCCTGCGAATTCGCTCCTGACGAATAACTTCGTTGACCTGGCAACGTATATTCATTTAAGTGGACATGTGTCCACTTAAATTCATTTAAATGACCCTCTAAAAAGAAAGTATGTCATTATACTAGTAATTACCATCACTCAAAAGAGGCCGTGCCTAGAACTAAACCCTGGAATGATGCCCTGAGAAGGTCCATTTCATCACATTCCAGAGACTTTCAGTCGTGCTAACACTCCGTGGGGACCCATCTGGGCCGAAATGGGCATGCTCATCTGTCACTTTGGGACAACAATTCAGCACACAACTCATTAAGAGCCCTTGAGATGTCCCCATCTTTTGACTGTAATTAAATTTCTAGGTATCTTTTCTACCTACTGAACTGTAGTTGAAAATTATGTGTAAATATATATAATGCAGTAGTATTTAGAATATGAAATTTTGAAAGCCACATACATTTCCAATAATAGCTGAATACTCCAAATTATAATATACCCGTATTTTAGGACCTACTCACATTTTTTAATCAGAAGATTTTTTTTTTTCCAAAAAAGTAATTGTTGAAAAAATCAGGACCCCAATCATATTAAATTGTCCCAACCATCGATACGTAAAGGACAGAAGGAAATTTCTGACAACATTAGCTGTGGCTTTTTCTGACAGGTGCGATCATAAACTTCGTATTGAGTTGCTCACCCTGTGGAAAAACGAAACGTTAAAACAAAGCCTTTCTTGGTGCTTGTGTTTTGTTTAGAAGTGGCTCCTGGTGACGGCTAGCACAAAGCCTGACTGGGACACAGAAAGGACCTAATTAACTATTTTAAACCAGTGAATAAATAGATGAGTCCATGAACTAAGTTTTGTTGCATGGGCCTTGGAGAATTCCATCATCGCAGCATGGCGGTTGGATCATCTAGCATGGAGTTGATGTCTCGTTACCTGGGTGTCTTAGGAAATTTAAGGACCTTCCCCAAGCCCCTTCATAAATGGGATAGCACCTCCCTAGGTGATGTGAGGATTAAATGAAATGATGCTGGTGATCTACCTGGCCCAGGTCTACACTTAATGAGGCCCCAATAAATGTCACCTTTAATCAATGTATTATTGTGAAAGACATCTGCCCACTTAAAAATTAGTTAGAAAATTCAGCTGAGTAGAATAATTTCTTCATGGTCATGTCTAATTTTTTATAATATGTTTTGCATTTCACCATTTCAACAGTTGTAGGTTCTTTGGGGTCACTGTTCAGTATTTCTTACTAATAAGTTAAATTAAATATAATTTTAAAAATCATGTCTCTGGGTTTCCAGCTTACATTTAAAAATTCTGTGACATACATGTTGGTTTTCATTTTGTCTATTTCTTTTTTTTTTTTTTTTTTGAGACAGAATCTCACTGTGTTGCCCAGGCTAGAGTGCTGTGGCATCATCCTAGCTCACAGCAACCTCAAATTCCTGGGCTCAAGCGATCCTCCTGCCTCAGCCTCCCGAGTAGCTGGGACTACAGGCGTGCGCCACCATGCCCGGCTAATTTTTTCTATATATTTTTAGTTGTCTGATTAATTTCTTTCTATTTTTAGTAGAGACGGGGTCTCGCTCTTGCTCAGGCTGGTTTCGAACTCCTGAGCTCAAACAATCTGCCCGCCTCGGACTCCCAGAGAGCTAGGATTACAGGCGTAAGCCACCGCGCCCAGCCCATTTTGTCTATTTCTGAGCTTTAATTGTATGTGTGTGTATGTGTGTGAGTGTGTGTGTGTGTGTAGGTGTGTGTTGTGTGTGGTGTATTTACCTTAAGGTCCAAGAATTTCTTTTATGTTTAATCTGAGCCAGTTTGTGAGGTAGGAAAACGGTACCCAAATCCTATTAATGAAATAGTTGGATGCTTTCAGATGTTTCAGCAGCACGAATGGCAGTTCTGCTCATGTTACATATTTCACCATTAATTTCTGGAGTCTCACCCACACCAAGGCCCTTCAGACACTTTCCAGTTGAGAACTTGCCGTGGATGCCATCCAGTCCTGCCCATCTCGGCTGACAGGTCCCAGCCCCTGGAGGAAACCCTAGGCGCCCTGGGGGTGGTTCAGAACCGGGCGGGCTTGAGTCAATTTGGGAAACCAGAGGGACTCACCCAGATTTTTCGGGAAATAAATTTCCTCACCCTTAGGAGGGAGCCAGGGGAAGCTGGTTCCTGTCTTTTGCCCTAACCGTGAATGAGGAAGCAGGCTGTCCTCATCATAGTGACCGCCCCGACTGATGTTAAAACACTTGGGGTAGGGGGAGGAGGCAGAGCCCAGGGATCGGAGGAGAAAAGGAACGGAGTCCAGTGACCAACAAGATCTCTCGTTGGGTGAGCCAGTTACAGGCCGATTTCTGCTCCCTGCAGTCCGAAACACACAACGGAGTCACTCATCCTTGACAAGTCACCTGGGAAAATGAGGCGATCATACCAATGTCACCGGTGAGCTGTGGGAGCCAAATGCCAGGACAGTGCAAGGCCCAGAGTGGCACTGAGAGCTCGGGAGTCTCTTGTCCCATGCCACATTCTCCTTGGCCTCCGCACACCTTAGGAAACAACAGACTTTGCTTTTTCACAGAAGGAGAGATTCCCCATAAAATGATCTACAGAAGGATGTCTGGGTAAACTGAAAATATTTCCCATGTCCTATGTAACCTATTCCATATTTTTCATAAAGATCAAATATGATTTTGCTATCTTGTTATACAATGACAATCATAGTTTTATTCTGATGCCTTTGACCGCTAATAAACTAAACTTAAATTCCATGGAAGTGAAAATCACACCAAGTTTTCAAATCCGATTTAGTTGTTTTAAAATACAATGTTAAAACATCACTGGTATGTGTATTGACTGTGGTCCTGTGTATGTGAGAGCGTGTGTTTCAAAAGTAATTCTTGCATGGAGAGAGACAGAGAGAAGGCAGGTATCTGATGGGATCCAAGGAAAAGTGAGTCTCCCTCCAACCTCCAGCTGTGAGTCTCTCGGTGCAGATGTATTTTAACATTTCAATGACTGTCTCACTTAATGAATTAGGAAGTTCTTTATAGAGAGGCACTGTTTTTGAAGGCATCAAAAGGTCATTGTTATATTAAGTTCTCCAATCTGGCTTTTAAAGATTTCTGATGCTGTGTATGTCAGAAGTAGACCTTTATCAGACTACCTCCTCTCCAAGAGAGGCAAGGCAAGAAACAGAACAACAGCAAAATACGGGGTCTCTGACATTCTCCCTTGAACTCTTTCTAAGCCCGAGGGACTGCACTGGGCACTCTCCTTAGAAAGTGAGGAAGGAAATGTGCCTTCTCCAAGTGTCTCTCCTAACATTGAAGGCCCTGCCAGCCTGAGCACCACCTGCCTTTCCAGTTACCCACACCTCTCCTCTCATGGACTCTCCCCCGAATCTGGGTTGCCTTGCCGCGTCCCTGCCCTGTCTGCCCAGCCCAGGCCTGGCTCAGTCCTCTCACCTTCCCAGAGCTCCTCTGTCTAGAAGGTGTCACTGAGGGTGCGGGATCCCCCATGGGTCTCTCTTTAGTCCACTAGGGTGCTGTCTTTCTACCCCGTCAGCACCTGCATGAGGTGTAGTGGTCAGACAGAGAACGCAACTTGTCGAAGACAAACAGTAGAGGTCTCAGAGGGATGGGAACTTGGGGTTGGATTCCAGCCTGGCCATCCACAGCTGGTGTGACCTGGGGTGAGTCAGTGTCACAGGCATCCGCTGGAACCTCCTTACGTCCCCCCTCTGCTGGGGCACTGTCCCCCGCCTCTGACCACATGGTTGCCAATCTCTGTCCTGAGGGCTGCTCTGAAGTCCACAGCTTCAGCCAGAAGCTGCTCCCAGATAGAACCTTCTTGATTTCTGAGTCCACATGAGAAGGGTCACAACCAAAGCGGGGGTCCACAACTGAGTAGTGAAGCGACTCTACCCTTGAGCTTGCACCTCTTGAAAGACGTGGAAAATGACCTAGTTCCCGTTCCCCAGTAGCTCTCCTGTTCCTTTTCTCTCCTCGCTGATTTTATGGTACCCTGAGCCCCTCTAGAGCCACCCTTTGTCGAGCTGACTCAGCAAAGGAGAGACCACCATGGCTCTCCCAGCCCACCGCGCTTGCTCTGGTCTCTCCCTCGCTTCCTCTCCACTCTCTGCCTCCCAGCTGCCCCTGTCCTCACCATATAGCCCACTCTCCCACGGCTCATAAAGCTCTCTCCTGGGCCGTCTCCTGTCTTCCACAGCTTCAGTGGGCCTTTCTCGGTCCACTCCTGCTTCTTCATCCCTAAGTTCGAGCCACTGGCCGGAAACAGACACTTCAGGGAGGGGAAGGGGGAGGCCCATCAGCGAGGGAAAGCAGCCTTCTCCTTCATTCACTCTCCCTTCCCCTTCCCCCTGCACATCACGTGCAGGGAGCTGTACTGCCTGGTAAGTAGCAGATGCTCACTAACTGCTAGCATCTCTCCCACGATCCCTCTTGAATTTGGGTGGTGTCCAAAATGGGAAAAGCAAAGGTGTTTATGAAGAATGCTGACTTGTTGAGATCATCGATCAACCAGGCTGGCCTGGAAAGAGAACATGGAAACGTGGGTCGAAGTGACCACAGAGAACATTTTCATTGGCTTCTGGGAATGGAGCCTCCAGTCTTGTCTGCATTTTACATGGCGAACGTTCCAGAGAGGAGGCCCGAGCTACCGCGGGGTGCAGATGCTGCCAGATTCAGGGGCCACTCATGTCTGCTGTGTGAAAAGGCCCCAGTGGGGGTGAAGTTCAGTGTCAGTGGCACTGGCCTCCCTCCCTGAAGTGCGGAGAGATAGAAAGGATGGGAGCCTCGAACCCACACCAACTTTAAGCCCCATTCCCCCCATGTGTTAAAAGGGACAGGGGAGAAAGACCAGTGGCTCCTGGAACATGGCGGAGTCCACGTCAATCTCGCCATCGTCCACACTTAGCAGAGCACCTGGCACAGAGGACGCTCTTACGAGATACCCATCGAATGCTTGGATAAATGCTTAATTCATTTGCTGAATATACTGTGGTTTAGCAGGAATTTTTAAAACATCATCTCCATGGCTATAATTGTAAGATACGATTTCCACATCAGTTACAGCAGAGGGTGAAACCGGGTTATCTGCAACCCTTCCCTTCGTCTGTGGTTACTTCGGAGTCTACTTCCCCTCCCTCCGGACATGACAGCAGCAATCCATTCCCTGCCGGACCAGATCACTAGGAAACGCCATTCATAATCTTCCCCTCTATTGATTCTGGCCAGTGGGTATCGGCAGCTTTAAAAGATTATGTTTTAATTGGGGACCAGATAGATGGCGTTTTAAGGTTTCGAGTTTCGCTTCGTGCTGTGCTATGGATTATTTGAGAGGTTGTTCAACACAAGGAGGACAAAGATTAATGTGTTGTCCTTTTCTTTGAGTGACCCTGGGTGCAAATGTAGCTTTGGCTAAAGTGACTGAAAATCTTTTTCTATCACAGGGCTGAAAAGGTTGACTGTGAATTCATTAGTGTTATCTTTGTTTAGGGCATAAAATCTACACATTAAATGGCTTCAGTGGAACACACATTTTCCCCAGGCTGAGCAAGCTTCGAGTGGCTGGGCAAAAGTGGGGGCCTCCAAGCTGGGTTGGGGTGAACAATTTAGGAGGTGTCAACCCAAGACTCTCAGAAGCTGCTGTTGCTATGTTTTTCTCACAGAAGAGAATAATGGTAATAGTAGCTAGCTGGGAGAAGACATCTGGGAGGGTGAGACAGTGTCTCTGCAAAGGATTTGTAAACGGGAAACTCTAGAATAAAAACGTAACAGCTACTAGTTGAGGAGGATTCACTAGGAACCAGGAACTTACATGCATGATCTCTCATAACTGCAGCAAGTGGCAAGTCTCCAAGCTGTTACACCAGCCCTGTTCTGGACACAGGGCAACTCGAGCCTCAGAAACTAAGCCAGGCCACTTGCCCAAGGTGATGCGGGTAGCAGTGGCAGAGTAACCTCCAAGTCTGGTGTCTCCCTGAAGCTTTAGGTCCTGCCCTCATTGCTTTGATGCTTCATAAGTGCAATCATCATGGTCAGTGTTGGCTTCGGCACTGGTGTGGTCATTGTCGCCGTCATTGTTGTGTTAGTTTGCTAGTCCTGTTGTGACAAAGCACTGCATGCTGGTGGCCTAAACAACAGCAACTTATTGTCCCACAGTTCTGGAGGCTAAAAGTCTGAAATCAAGGGGTCCCCAGGCAGGGCTGGTTCCGTCTGAGGCTGGGAGGGAGAACCTGTTCCCTGCCTCTCTCCTGGCTTCTGGTGGTCGCTGGTAATTTTGGGGGTTCTTTGGCGTGTAGATGCATTACCCCGACCTCTGCCTTCATGTTTACGTGGTGTTTTCCCTGTGTGTCTGTTTCCAAATTTGTTGTTTTTTTTTATAAGGATGTCAGTCATGTTAGATTAGGGCCTGCTCTATTGACAATCTGTAGAGACCCTGTTTTCAACTAGGTGATGTTCTGTGGTATCAGGTATTGGGAGTCCAACATATCTTTTTTGGGGACATAATTCATCCATAACATCATCCTCATTATCATTATTACTATTTAGCTGATAGGAAGTAAATCCGGTAAGTCATTGCATCTGCCTTAGTCTGCTATAACAAATTACCATAGGTCTGGTGGCTTAAACAATAAACATCTGTTTCTCACAGTTCTAGATGCCGGGAAACCTGACGTTAAGATGCCAGCAGATTTGGTGTATGGTGAGGGCTCTCTTTTCAGCTTGCAGGCAGCCACCTTCTTGCTGTGTTCTCACACAGTGGAGCTCTCTCTTCCTCTCCTTATGGGGACACTAATCCCATCATAGGGGCCCCACCCTTGTGAGCTCATCTAACCTAATTACCGCTCAAAGTCCACACCTCCAAATATCATCACATGGGGGGTAGGACCTCAACCTATGAAATTTAGGGGACACCATTTAGTCCATAACAATCTTCTCCAGAGATTTACTTTTGCCTTCTTAGGAAATCAGTTATGCCAGTGAAAAAAGATCAGTTGTTTGGCATGGTGTGTCCAGAACACCAGGTAACTGTTCACCCCAGTTTTCAACCATAAACCTGTCATAAAGCCACAGGCAGGGACTTCCCCGCTCTGCCTGGCATTGGCTTTTTCCAACTCTTGTGGACATCTCTGGAACCATTACCTTCCCACAACACCATGTTGAGATGGGGAATAAACAGAAAATGCTCTTTGATGCCCCCAGAGAGCAAACACCAAGTGTGCAGACTCAGAATCTGTGGGTGACCTCTGCATGCAGGACCATTACCCTAACTTACAACCATGGACATTCTTTTATTTTCCAAGGGGTCTTGCGAGACCTAGAGGGGCACCTGCCTGCTTCAGCTTCCCCGCTTCGCCAAGTTTCTCAGCATCCATTGAGTCTGGCAAGAACTGGGAGAGTTTTGCTTTCTTTTCTTAGTCAGCACTGGTCCCATATTCTGATGGCGCCAACTTCCTGCTTGTCAGGTGGCCCCTGTGAGCTCAAGGGCTGTTCTTTATCCAACCAGAGGCCCACAGGTCACTGAACCTCTCTAATGGCACCAGAAGAAGCCAACCTCATTGTATGCTGCAATTGGTCATGGTCTTGTTCTCTCTCTCATCTCTCTCTGCCATGCCCTGGGGTTCCTTCCCTGTTCAGCTCTCAGGACAATCCTGTCACAGTGGCATGCTATTTGCACACATTCGTGTGACTGCCAAAGACCTGGTGCCTTGGCATCTTCTGAAATATTCAGCTGAGACAACTGCTGCTTTGCCACCGTTGAGTTTCTGTGGTGGATAAGACACACACAAAGACCAGCGCATAAGAGGGAGTGACAGAGTCATTTTCCATAATGCAAACCTTGTGCTTCAAGAAATAGCTCAGCATAATAAGTTATTTATCCAGGATTATCTGTAGACATGGTTGGTTTCTACCCTCTCAGAGTTTATTTGACATTTATATAATGTGCATAATATAATTATATATTTACACGGATTTCTCTTGTTTGTATTCATATATTTATTGTGAATACCGCAATATGCATTCAATTATTTTTAAAATAACATTCATGGAAATCCTTTTGCCACAGGTGACCCTATTAGACATTCAGCATTGGAGTATTTTTTTTTTTTTTTAACTTCTGAGGGGCTGAGAAGGCTCAGTCCGTTTGGAAACTGTCTGTTAGAGCTGAAAGGTTGCTTAGAGATTCATGAGTGCAGAATTTTCATTACACACACAGGGAGAGTGAGGCTTCCGGAAGAGAAGTGATCTGCTTGTGGTGTGTTGCGACTCCGGTTTCGCAGTTTCCAGTTCAGCCTAGACTAACACATGTGTACCTCTGTCCCTGACATTGGCGGCCAGACACCTGTGTTAACAGTGATCTCAGCTTTTAAGTCCCCGTCTAGAAATTCCATCCACCTTCCTGTTTCAGCATCAGCCGTGTGTTATTAAATTCTTTCCAATTTATTTAATCCATTGTTGCACAGTTCAACTATATCATCATCATCACCATCACCACCACCATCGTCAAAAGGAAGTTATGAAGGAACTTTGGCATTTAATGAGCTCTAGATCCTTCTCCATCAGGAATCTTCGGGAACCACGACCACAGCCGTGTTGTCAATCTCATTCAGATCTATTTTTGTTCCTTTCTCCTGCTAGGTATTTCTTTGCTATCTTAATTTTTTAGTTAAGAATTTTTAAAATAAAATGGGAAAATATTAAAAAAATTTCAAAACAATGAAATCACACCATCCACCACGCAGTGGTTTTCACTTTGCTTATTCCTTTCCATGCACGTGTATGTTTTCATCGTCCGTGTTGGTTTGCATTCTGCCATCTACACTTAACATACTGCATATTCCCATTTGGACAAAATTTCCAACATTTGTTTTTGCTTGTGGTAAAATACACATAACATAAGACTTACCATCTTAACCATTTTAAGTGTACAGTTCAGTGGCATTAAGTCCACTCACATTGTTGTGTGACCATCGCCACCAGCCATTCACGAAACTCTTTCCGTGTTGCAAAGATGAAACTGTGTACCCATTAAACAAATCCTCATTCCACTCTTCCCCAGCCTCTGGCAACCACAATTCTGCTTCCTCTATGAATTGACTCTCTATGTACCTCATAGAGAGTATTTATCCTTTTGTGGCTGGCTAATTTCACTTAGCACAATGTCCTTAAGGTTCATCCAGGTTGTAGCATGCGTCAGAATTTCCCTCCTTTTTAAGGCTAAATACTATTCCGTTGTATGCTTATACCACATTTTATTTATCCATTCATCTGGATCTACCATTATTTTTAATGACTTCATGATATTGCATTATGCTGTGGCATTGTAGTGTGCTTAGACTGTTTTACTTATTTTTTTTTACCACTTAAATCTGTGTATCTGGTTTTTGTTTCTCTAAAATTGGAATCAAGCAAAGTTTGGACATTCATGTATTCATCAAATCTTTGAGTATTTAGTATGTGCCAGGTGCCATCCTGAAATTGGGAAAGTAGAATTGAGTAAGCCATGGATCTCACCCTTGAGGAGCCCACAGTTCAGAGGGGAAACAGATAAATTGACCAATATATTAGTAATTCATGGCCTGGAATATAACAGGTGGTTTTCCCCATTCCTTTCCTACTGTTATTTTTACTTTCCTTTTGTCTTCCTGCTAGCGTTTGCACCTCATCAAAGGTATAAACACAAGCTTGCATTTAACCAAGTGCATTAGCCCAACCTCCATCACAACTCCAGAGCTGGCAGTCTGTCAGGAAGCCAGTTTGGACCGTGCAAAGCTGTGACCCCCGACACACCTTTACAAAACAGCACGATCAAATCTAGACACGAATTCATCATTTGCGAAAGATCATTTCCTGCTGTCGTTATTGTCCGTAGCAGCTCCAGTGACATGTGCTGGCACGGTGAGCCCCATTTAATTTCGCTAATGCATCCATTTCCACGGGCAAACCAAACCCAGACCCATTCCAAACGCGCTGAACTCAGC
The DNA here is from genome assembly GCF_000956105.1 of Propithecus coquereli. Taxonomy (NCBI): domain Eukaryota; kingdom Metazoa; phylum Chordata; class Mammalia; order Primates; family Indriidae; genus Propithecus; species Propithecus coquereli. Next base: position 1,574,230 of record NW_012148731.1, read on the forward strand.
CATCACTTGCCATAGGAATAACATTAAGCCCTAATGGGGACCCGCAGACCCTCGCAGCGGCTTGTCCAGTGATGGGCCGTCCTCGCAGGGGACTGGTCGTGCGATTCTGCTCGGACCCAAATGAGGTGATGCTCTTGGCTCTTGACCTGAGGTTCAGAGGGTTTGGTGGACCCCTTGCCAGGTCCAGATGCAAAGGACTCTATCTAGCAAATGCCTGCAGGAGGCTGGGTTGGACTTTGGTCTCCACACCCTTTCTTGTAGAGGGAGTTCAAGGTTTCTCTTCCCTCCACTCTGATGTCGAGGGCAAAATAGAGACCTTGAAAACACCCGATAAGGACACTCCAGCGGGAAATGGAATTTTCGATGAAAGTAAATCAATGGGAAGAACACAGTTTCCTCCTTTGAGTAAACAGTCATTTCTCTCTCCAGCTCTTTTCACCTGTGTGGCTGTAAAATGACAGTCCTGGTCTGGGGGTTCCTTCCCACTAGAAGGCCGAACAGGGCGAGGCGGCGGAAAGGAGGCGGTCGGCTTTGGTGGAGAAGCTTCCTTCTCTTGCCTCTATCCCAGCAGGGGCTGCAAGGCTCAGAAGGCCCTTCCCAGGCTTGCCCGGCCTCTTTCTAACACGGTACCAGCTGGGCTGGAAGGGTTCTTAAGGCAGGTGTGTTGTCCAGGACAGTTCCCCAGGTAAGAAACCAGATGAGCGTTTGAAGCTTGAAGCCCTCGCGGGCAACAACAAGTGTTCCCTATTTTGTACATTTCTGTAAAAGAGATTCAAACGACTAATGTGCGGTTTTATAAGATTTATTATTAATGTAGGAGTATGTGAGACATTTGCCCAGCCCGGTCCCTCTGCGTAGGACTCACAGTCTTCCTGTTCGGTGTTGGGCCTTCTGCCGGGTGGACAGTATAATGAGTAGAAAGCACTTCAGAGCTGGAAGGACTCCGAGCAGACTAGGTGGAGTACTGTATTCAGGAATGGGAAGGGATTCCCACAAGGCAGGCAGGTGAGGCAGGAAGTCAGGGGAGAGGCAGGACGAAGAGGCTGGTGGGGCTGCCTGAGGCCTTAGGTGAAAACGAGAGAGGAGGGGAAAGTCTCTCGGGCAGATGTGGGACAGGTGGAAGGCTGAGGGCAGAGTAATTAGGGAAGGATGTTTTGCTATGGAGTGTGAATCGAACCTCCTTCAATGGTCTTTAAGAAATTTGAGAAAAGATTTAAAAATTTAAAAAACTATTTTCGGCTGACGAACTGTTGTTTATTCAAAAGCTACTCTACGCATAGACGGGACTTGTGGCCTGGTGGTATTGGGTCGCAAGTGTTTTCAGAACCAGCGTAGCCTAAAGCACAGTGATAGCAACAGCTTTCCTTCCCTAGCAACTGTGTTTCCTAATTTCGTCCTCACAGCAGCTGCTTTGAGGTGGGTAATATCATACAGATTTTATAGATGGAAACCTAAATCTCAGAGAGGTAGAGCGACTAACTCAAGGTCACACAGCCAGGCAGAGCCCTGAAGGTCCTTGGTGTGAGAGTTGTGCTCTTACTGAGGGTGGCTGCATCTGATGGGCGGTGGCTCTGTCAAGAAGAGATCTGGGATCCTTCTCTGGGAAAAGGAGCTCAGAAGAATGTGGCTGGGAACGGTGCCACTGCCACGAGAACCAGTCTCTCTGTGTCAATCCGAGCTCAAGGTTCAGCCCACCTCGTGGTCCGCCAGTCTTCGATTTCCTCTGCCGCCCGACACCCGGCATTTCCAAACAGTAGCCTCCAGGCTGCGGGAGTGCAGGGGAAGTAGGGGTGAGAGAGACGGAGTCAGAGGCAATTATCTGAAGATAATTGATTTTAATTTACAAATTAACTTCTTTAGCACCGTGAAATCTTTGAAACAAAGATGTCCCTGGCAAACGTTTACACAATCATTCTTATGACCATCAGCATCACCGGCACCTCTCGGGGGCATTCCCGTTGGAATTCTGAGACTCTGAAGGCTTATTCATGAAAAACGACAGCCACAGCAACAACGAAAGCCCTTCTATATTCCGTGCTTGTGCTGGTTCAACCCTCTGCATTTGCAAACCGGGGACATCTTGAGGGCAGGAGCCCGGTCGGCCTGGTCCCACTTGTTATTGAAGCCTCCATGGATGTGCTGGCAAGGGCTTTGCAAACTCTGCACCCCCTTGAAAGCTTAGACACTGAATTATAGCTAAGAAGCCTGAAGTTCAGAGAGGCGATGGAGCTTGGCCAAGGCCACACTGTGTGTGATCGTGGAGGCAGCTCTAGAGCTGAAACTGTTCGATGGCAACACAGACTGGGTCAAGACAGTGCAATGTCTGTGACAGATAAAGAAAACATTGCCCCACTTTTTCTTTTGTTTTCTTTTCTTTTCTTTTGTTTTCTTTTCTTTTCTTTCTGTCTTTCTCTCTCTCTCTCTCTCTCTCTTTCTCTCTTTCTTTCTTTCTTTCTTTCTTCTTTTTGTATTTCAAACTTAACTCTTATTGGCCACTGAATAACTTAAAGCCTGTGTTCTGGCATCAGAACTAGGTCACGCACTCTCTGAAGAAAGAACCACGACCTCCACTCCCACGTTCCTACAGGAGAAGTTGAGGACAGGGTGGGAACTCCACACCCATTTGCGGAATTATCTCAGCTCAGATCTGGAGTCAGACTATTTTGGCTCAGATCCTGGCTTCCCCGCTAATGAGCCCTGTGAACAAGTCACTTAGCCTCTCTCAACCTCAACCTGATCATCTGTAAAATGGGGACAGTGGTATCTCTCTATAGGGTTGTTGTAAGGATTTAATGAAGCAAACAAATGCATTGTCATATTCAATAAATGTTAGTTACTAACTTTCGAATAAACATTCAATAAAAGTCATTATTCAATAAAAGCAAGCATTTAATATGACTTGGTTACAATTATTATTGCTGGAGTTGTTAATATTATGATTCCCCCAGATGATTTCCCATTTTAAAATGGGAAAATGTCTGAAAATATTATTCTATATTCCTTCTATTTAAAGATTCATCATCTATGTCCCTTCATCTAATTTGATTTTAAATTATCAATGATCTATTATCAACCTATTATCAGTCTTGACTTTAAGTTCAGCATGGCTCCAACTGAGATTGACTGAATCTAGTTACCTTTGGTTATTCAGCAGCTAACCTCCCACGGTGCGCCAGTGCTGGGCTCTACCTGGGCGTTCAGAGACGGAGGAGAACCCACCTGCAGCAGCTGCCGGCCAGGGCCAGGCGGGTTCACGGCCACCATGATGTCAAGGGTAGGGTGCACGAAGCTTTGCCTTCCTTGGGGGGAGCCCTACTTTCTTTTAGTCCAAGTTCGTTTTGATTCTCCCCAGGCCTGGTGTGTTTAAGAAGTCTGACTCACTGTTCCAAAGTTCTTTCTCTCTTCCCTATGTTGTGTCTACGCTGCAGCCCCCTCCCAGCCCTAGAGGGACCGGGGAGAGTAGAGTGGCCAGAGTAACAGAGGTAGAGGTGTGTCGTTGGGGGCGGGGGGGAGGGTGTTCCTCCCTGTCTTCCCTAATTGGTCGCCTGGCTGACAGGACACTGCGACAAGACAGAAACAGCAGAGAGCCCGAGAAGACACACAGAGAAGCAAACCTCGTCAGGGCCTTGCAGGATTCTCATTTGCTCTAAGCACTTGGGGGAAGAGAGAGGGTATGATTTGTACAGATACTTTTCATAATACAGAGAACAAAAATAAAAAGAACTAGCATCATTAAGCTCCCACTACGAGCCAGTAACTGTGTTCTAAGCTACTTTACACTTTATCTTAGTTATTTCCTAAAATAGTTCTCTAAATTTGGTACTGTTTTTGTGCCCCTTTCTAAGATAAGGACATTGAGGTATTGAGATGTCAAGTAATTTACCTGAGGTCACACAGCTTGGGGGTGTAGAGCCAGGATTTGGACCCCAGCATTCCGGCTCTAGGGCCTGTGGTTCTCCACCTCTCCCGGGACCCAGAGGTTGGGCCTCCCTGCCTGGGGTCAGCGCTGGACTGACCGGGCCAGGGTTGGGGCATGTGCCACACAGCAGCCTGTGTAAGATGCAACTGGTTCTGACAGCCATGTGCTGAGAGGGAAGAACACAGTCGCTTCTTTATCCATCCTCGGAGGGGGCTACAAAGAAGAATTTTGATTTCGTTCCCTTTTGAGTTTTGTGTAACCCAAGGGAAGGAGTGAGAGGCACTGTCCACTATCTGTAGTGGGCTGTGAGTGGTCAGGAGAAGAGTCTAAGTCACTCGTCTGCAGCTTTTCCTGCTGCCCAGGGAGTCCGGGAAGCCTTCACAGGGGCAGCGTTTGAATTCCCAATACTTTCACCCACCACAGTGAACTGCACTAGACTCAGTTCCTGCCTTTGCAAGTTTGGAAGATGTGAATTACTATTACTTATAGATGTGAATTTTCATACATAGCAGATTGAAACATAGACTAAGATTATAAACATAGGGTATAGGACAGGGGTTACAGACTAAGAGCAATGTGAACTGCATGAGATAAAGAGCACTTAATTGTTTCTAGAGATGAAAAGGGACAGTGTGGTCAGGAAATAGTCCACAGATGGTGGGGCATTTGAGTTAGGGTTTGAAAGGATGAATAGGAGCTTGCCAAGCAGAGACAGGAGGAGGAGGGATACCTTTTATACTGGCAGAATGTTTGAGCTGATGCTTAGTGCATCTCTAGTGCACTAAGATTCTACATTGTTTTTTTCCTTCTTTCCGTTCCTTTTAATCAAGTACTTTTATAAAACAGCCTGTGGAAGTTAAGATGAGTACTCTGAACTTCCAAAACATTTCTTTCTTTAAGTTCCCTACTTGGTTCTTGAAACACAATCTCTTTTTAGTAACACAAAGAAGGCAACTCGGATGGATTTAGAATTTCTCAATTGCAGATGGGGCGTGGAGATTAAAGGACGGAAACGGAAATTTAAAGAATTCGGGCATCTTCGGCACTGCCTTCCCCTCGAGGTGCAGCGTGTGAGGGTTTGTTTCCCAAGACTGAGACCATGTCCCATGCGGCTATTCTGTGCTCTGTATCGAGGACGCCGAATGCGAAAGGCTTGGCTGAGGGGCTCGTGAGCGACTTGGAACACTGCAGCTCTGGGGAGAGTTTGGAGGATTTAGTACCTTCGGTTCTGCTTACTGGGGTCCTCGTGAGGTGCTGGGAAGAGAGGGTTGTGAAGGAGCACGGCCTCGAGGCTCAGTATTGCTGGAGTAGGTGCCCACTGTCAGGATCACCCACAGCACCTTCCAGAACATTCCTCAAGCCCAGGTGAGAAGAAGCTTGCTTGGCTGTTGGCACCTGTGCCTGGCATTGCTGCCACTACTGCTCAGGGTAAGGGACACTGTGAACCCGGCTTCTGGCTAGATCCTCCCGGCAGGCCCGGGCCTGCCCCGATTCCCTCTGCCTCTGTGGGACTGCCCAGGCCTGAGCGCTCAGACGCCTGTGGAGAGAGGTTACAGCTACCTGCCCAGGTGACAGTGGACAGGGCTGAGGATGAGGGGGAAGACCCGCCTGTGGTCCCACGTGCATCTCCACTTCTGACTTGAAAACTAGACCTTCTGGAAATGTTCATACCTGACGTGAAGGCTCTGTCGCCCCTGGTGACTTGGCAGGTCTCCAGGCCGGCCCGAAAGGTAGCTCGTGCCAAATGGTCTTGGCGTGTGTCAGTGTTTGCACGAGGACTGCCAAATCCCTCTGGCGCTTGATTATCACGTCCACCCCTGGGCATCAGATGGCCTCGGCTGCTCTGGGAGACGGATAAGCACCAGGGCCCGTGTTCACCAGCCCAGTCCCTGGACTTGCCGCTCAGTTAGGAAGAAGACACTGTCCTGTATTCTCAGGAACCCACAAAAGGCCCCAAGCACAGCCCGGTGATCAGGGGTCCAAGTGGGCTTGCGATTTCTGTGTGATCCTCCCGGAGACGGGGCCGTGGAAATCTCATTACCGCTTGTGTCCCTCAGGCATGACCTTCTCTGTGCTCAGCCACAGGTTGATTCCCATCTGTCTCTTCCATCGAGAGATTTCCTGGAGCTCTGCCTGGGCTGGGGTGGGGGCTGGAGAGTTGTAGCCATTCACAAAAGACAACTCCCCAAGCTCACACCCCAGTACCAGGAGGGGTGACGATGGTGGCCTTGATACAGAAGGAAAGTGCACGCTGAAAACATCCAATGCGTCTAGAAAGCCAGATTCCACCTGGTGCAAAGAAATAGGCACGGTTGGTCCTTCTATAGGATCTGGAATCACTCTCTGTGGTCCCCTCGGGGATCCCCCCCAACAGCCATGCTGCTCACACACCCCGCACAAGCTGGTCTCCCGCCTGGCGTCTCCTCTCCGCCGTTCTCCTCCCTGCACGCTTGCGATTGCCACATAAGACCTTTCTCCCAGAGTCCTGTGTGACTTAAGGCCAGGATCGTCCAGCTGACGGATCAATACGTTACAGAGCTCTTCTGTGACTTCCTTTTTCTCACCAGTAAATGAGGACACTAATGAGTCCTACGCACTCCTTGTCGTCATGGTGAAGTTTAATAAAGTCAGTATCCGTGAAGAATCCAGAACTTGGACTTCTGGTTAAGCAGAGTGAATTGGACATGCACATTTGGCTTCTCTCCACTCTCAAATCCACCCAAAAACTATCCATGGAGGCAGGGACAGATGTAACCCCACAAGGACACATAAGACGGGGAGAGAAAAGCAGTAGCCTGTGGTAGGTGGCGAGCAGATGGGGAGGGTGATGCTTCCTGCAGACCCGAGGCTGCACGCTGCTGAGCCATCTCGTGCCCTCGGTCCCACTTGCGTGGACTGTGCACCTGGCACCCAGCGGCGGGGTGTGCCCACCACGGAGGCAGTGAGGACTTCATGAACTTATAGCTGGAACCACCCACTGGTCACTGCAGCACCTACATCCAGGAGACCAGCGCTGGGTGCTTTCCTAAACATCGCCAGCAACAAAAATGACCCATGTGCTCCTAATTGCAGAAAACCTATACAGACAATAAAAGCCTCCCAATCCCACCACTGTTAGCATTTTAGTGTATTTCCAGTCAATCTTTTTTTCTGTGCATATGTATATTTTTCTTTTAAACTCCATATGAATTAGTATGTATTTACCATCATGGAAACATTCTCAGTTAGTAATATGTCATTAGTAGTTTCTAATGTCATTGATGGTGTCCAATGCCATTAAATATCCTTCTACAATTTGACTTTTTAAAACAGTGGCATGCTATTTCATTATATGAATGTGCTGTAATACACTTTCATGATACTTTCTTCAAAATTGCTTAGGTAATACAAGCTTCAGCCTGGATAGTTGAAAAATATAGACAAGCACACAGACACAAAATAAAGTCATTTATAATCCTACCACCCAATGGCCATGGCTAATGTTTTGTTATAAATAGATGTGTTAAAGACACATGTCGTTTTGCAAAGATTGCATGCTACTGTACATATTGTTTTATAGCCTACCTTTGAACCAATATATCACAGACTTTCCCATGAAAACAAATTGTCTTTGACAAAATGATTTTAATGGCTGCATAGTATTCCACGTTGTAGGTGTACACGATTTTCAGCCATTGTACATATGTGCAATGAAATTGATTCCCAAATTTCACTCATATAGCATGCTATCATAAACATCATTAAAAATATATATATCTTTGGTTGCATTTCTGAATATTCCTAGTAGGATAAATTGCTAGAAGATCATTTTTGGGAAGAAAAGGATATTGTATTAGTTTTTTATGGCTGCTGTAACAGAATACTACTCATTTAGCACCTTAAAACAACAGGAATTTATTACGATCTGGTTCAGGAGGTCTGATGTCTGAAATGGGTGTCAGTGGGCTACAATCAAGGAGTGGCCGGGCTGTGTTCCTTTTGGAGGCTCTGGGGAGAATCCATTTCCCTGCCTTTCCCAGCTACTAGAGGATGCCCACCTTCCTTGGCCTGTGGCCGCTTCCTTTACATTCAAAGCCAGCCATGGCCGGCGCCGTCCTTCTCACATCATGTCAGTCTGATGGTGACTATTCTGCCTGCCTCTTTCACTTGTACGGATCTGTGAGATGACATTTGGTCCACTCGGATAATCCGGTATAATCTCCTTATTTTAAGGTCAGCTGATTAGCAAATTTAATTCCATCTGCCACCTTAATTCCCTTTGCCACATAATATAACATGCTCACAGGAGATAGAGTGTGAGCATCTTTGGGGGGCGTTATTCTGCCTACCACAGGCCTGGACATAAAAATTAGAGTTTAAGTAAAAATTATCCTCCCCATATGGTGTGACTGTTACTGTCTCTCCTGGCAGTACGTGGCATTGTCTCTACTCCCGCTTGATATCCACGTGGAGTATTATCTTTAAAAAACCATTAAGTTGAATAGCTGAAACATAATATCTCATTGTTTTGTTAATTTTTGATTACTTGATATGTAGATTTTTTTTTCCTAAAAAGTCATTGGTCATTTAGATTTCTCCTTTTGTGAATTGCCTGTTCATATTATTTGCTCATTTTTCTAAGCGTGGGGGCATCACCCTTTTCTTTATTTGTAAAAGATCTTTTTATGTTAAATCTACTAACTCTTCATTTTTATCTATGTCAAATATATTTTCTCCTAGTTGGAGGCTTATTCTTTAATCTTATTCTTGTATTTGATATCCAAAACCTTAAAACTTTTCTGTGTAGATTATATCAGTATGTTCTGTTATGGTTTCTTCCTTGGTTTTGTGGCTAATTCTGGTTAATAAGAATTCCTTCTCCCCCAGTTATGCAAATATTTACCAATGTTTTTCTGGTTTTCATTTGAGCATTTAACTTTTTAACCATTTTAGAATTTATTTTAGTGATGGTGTGAATTTAATCATGTCACTGGTTCTTTTCTCAACGATCCTGGTGGTGTGTACTGAGCTTCTTTATGTTATACTCTCTGGAGCGCATGATTTGGGTATATAACCTTACAATTTTTTATTTTTTAAATCACAAAGGTGAGGCTTTTTGCTGCCAAGCTCTCCTTGCCATTTTAACACAGGTGTTGCTATTTTCCCGGCTTTGGGGGCCAAGAAGTATAATCCACGGAATGGAAAGCAGGACAATACCTTCTAGACACCAGCACATAGAAGAGGAGAATAAATGCTCTGGTTCCAGGACTGTAGGACACAGGCTGCTGTGGGACCATTAAGCTCTTTTTGGAAGTTGCCAGTTGTTTATTTTCAGTTTCCATCCCCGCAGCCACGGCCAGGGGAGCAATCGTTCTCTTTGTGAGCATGTGCTGGGTGTGATGTTGGACAGTACTTCCACCTGGAACAGAACGTACGCCGGCACAATAGCAAGACGCTGTTTCCCATGACACACTTGAATGCACCACATCACCACTGCTTTAGGTCTGGATAATGCACAGCAAAGGGAGGAAGGAAAGAGACCCTCACGGGCCCAGCTGCTGCCCAGCAGCCCTGAGCCTGCGTGGAGAGCAGCCTCTGCCTGGGCGACAGCCCGTGGTGTCCCAACCCATCCCTGGACACCATCCTTTTCCAATGGCTTGTGCCTCTCTCCGATTCATTTTCTCATCCGTTCTGTGTCTTCACAGGCACAGGGGTGTCAGGGACAGCAGGATGGAGGAGATCCCGGCTTCATGGAGCTTAGAGGAACTTCGAGGAGGACATAGACACTAATAAAGGGACAAACTGGAACATAAATGCACATTGCGATAAATGGGTTGAAGAATTCAAGCAGGACGTTGAGGTGGAGACTCCTGGGCTGGAAGAGAACCCGCCTTTAGGTGGCAGGTCCGGGAAGGCCTCTCCCCTCGGGGTCCTCTGTGGCCTTGCTGGCAGCCTGCGTCCCTCCAGCACAGCTAGGTCTTTCCTTCCCAGCCTCTGGGTCCCAGCGCAGGCCTCAGCTGCCATGTTAACTCCTGCAGAGAACCTCTCGGACAGCTCTGCTGCCGGAGGCTGCTCCCCCAGCCCCGCACCCAGCCGCAGTCACCCTTCCAACATCACCTGTTTATTTCCTTTGGAGAACTCACGGCACTGTGAAGTGACAGTTGTCACAGTCATTTATTTACTGATTTAAAGTCTGTCTGCCCACTGAGAACAGAAGCTCCACCCAGGCGGGGGCTGTGCCTGTCTCGTTTACCACTTTATATCCGGCAACAGCGTAACCTGGCCCACAGCAGATGCTCGGCAAGTGTTGACTGAGCGAACGAAAGAACACGCGGCGGTGAGAAGGGGCAGAATGAGTCTCAAGTGCTCTAGAGGCTTACGGCCATCAGACCCAGCCGCTGGATGGTACTGGGCTGTACGGAATCATCTCCCCATTCCTGAGGTCTTCTAGAAGCATCCACTCCCATCCCAGAGGCCTGCCACAAGAATGGGCCCTAGTCAGGTGACTTTGTACTAGGTGACCTTGTTCCTTTGGGCCAACCAGATACCATCTGCTGTGCATTTGGGGTTAGGACGTGGAGACGCCAACTCCGCTGGCTACTGGTAGCCGTGCCGTGAGCCTATGTTGAGTGTGGGCCAGGCTGGGCTGCCACATGCTAGAGCTGGTGTCAGCTGAAGCCACGGGGGGCAGGAACTGAGAGGGCCACAGAGGAAGCCAGTCTGTGGAGAGGAGAATGGAGACATCGGAGGGAAGCAGGGATGAGAAGCCGGTGGATTTGTGCAGCAGGAGGGCACGAGCTCCAGTCTGAGGGAGAGAGAGAGAGACAGAGAGAGAGAGAGAGATGAGAAGACAGGCGCGTGGAGAACACACCTGATGGAATTCTGCCTCCACCCTTATTAGCTGCATGACTGTGGGAAAATTCCCTGACTCCTCAGTTTCCTCATCTGTGAAATGGGGATACAATGTTCCCCAAGGATCTCGTGAGGTCATACCGCCTGGCTCCAGCCCTGTCTCTGCTTTTGTAGGATGTGCTGCACAGCAGGGGCCCAGCGGGTTGCTGCGTGCAAAAGCTGCTTGTGGGCGTGAGGGTTCACCCTGCTTCACTCTGGGAGTGAGTTTCAGCGAGCAGAGTCTTGGGAGATCCCAGCACTCTGCTTGGAGGGAGGTTGCACCCAGCTGCGAAGTGGAAGCCATTTCCAGAAAATTAAGGATCCGCTTTCTCCTCACGAGCCTGCTGGCCCCTCATCAGACCCGTCTGCAAAGCCACGAGCCTCGCCACTGGTGCTTTGCCAAGCCCAGGCCCAGGTGGATCCTGCCTCCACACCGCTCGGGAGGAATCCGCTGGTGGGCCCAGACACACGGCTGCCGTGTGGAGCTCCAGGTACAGAGAACTGGACTCCTGCTGCAGGGCCGCCCTGGGTCGGTCCCTCTGCCCCTGGAGACCCTCTTACTCTTCGGAAAACTCTGCATGGCAGTTAAATGTCCCCCACCCTGTGAGGGTCACAGCCTCCTTATCCCTTTAAGGGCATGCCTTTAACCCTCGCTTGGGTGAGGCAAAGACATAAAGTGCAACCATAATGTCTGTACCCTCCTAATACCCTGAAATAAAAAAAAATATCAAGAGAGGGAGGAGGAAGAGAGGAGGAAGAAAAAGAAGAGAGAAAGAGAGAGAGAGAGAGAGAAAGAGAGAGAGAGAGAGAAGGTAGAAATACTGGGGCTAGAGCTTGCATGTTTTAAAGAATTTTAGGTGATTTCATTTGGCATTCACTGAATGATGTTGGCCAGACTAAATCATATTGAATTGACCCACCCTGTCTGTAGGGCTGCATTTTTGTTCACTGGTGGTCCTTGAGGTTGGTGACACTTGGCTTCCTGTTTAGAATCAGAACATTGTTGAGTGCCATTTCCTGAGCTGCATCTCTTACCGCTGTCTCATCCCCATGATTGGCCGTTCACCAATCTCCCACTTCAGGTCTCAGCGTAAATGCCACTTCCTCTCAGAAGCCCTCCTGACCTCCAGAGAGTTGGTCCTTCTGGCGTCACTCCCTGTAGTTCTTCCCACTCTAAGTACTTGGCCAACATCCCCTTTGTTTTCTTTTTTGGCTAGACTGAGTATTCCCTAAGCAGGGAACAGTCTTGGTCAGTGCTGTTCCTCCTGCGCCCAGGATGAGGTTTACCACACTGAAGACACTCCATAAATACTGGTTGAATGAATGAATAGCCAAAAACATTAAAAAAATGACTCTTTTTCACAGGGTATGATTTTCCTATGAGTTTTTCTTTTTTTTTAAACCCAAAGCAGGTACTTCAAATTTCTGTCCCCAAACCCAGATAGTCTCTACAGGTTTGCCTGTCCTTCTGTGTGTGTCAATCCCCTAAACTAGAAATCACACAGACCTTGCAAGGTGGGAGACAAAGCACGCACGTGCACATGCACACACACACACAATCTCTGTCTTCCTCTGTCTCTCCCACACACATGCACACACACACTCACACACACACTCACACACACACTCACACACACAAGCGTACACCCTCCTAAGCTTCTTCCAGACATTTTTTTCTTTTGCTGTATGCAAAACTCCCCTGTGCATTTCTTTTATGAATTGGGCCCTTCTGTTTTATAGCCAACACTATTTGCACTTACTGCAAAGCCGTATTATGGCCAAAGACTCTTTTTTTTTTTTTTATAGTCCTGGAACACGGCACCCTGGAGAATGCCACTTCACAGAGCAACGGCCACTAAACTTGGCTCCTGCGTCAGCGAAACGCGGCTCACAAAAGAGCATCGACTTCTGTTCTTACACATTGTCATCCTTCACCTTAACAAGCACGCCCCAAAAAAGTCCTCTGGTTTCTACGGCTTGTTAGGTCTATCATCTTTTTAATTAATAGTGTTTTTACGAAGCCGTCTGAACTGTGTCATTTCCATTATCAGAAACGCATTGCCATTAATGAATAATTTTCATTTCTGATCCCTGGTATCATGCTAGTTGATCTCCTGTTTCCATGCCTTCGAATGATAGCATCATTTTCTGCCCACGATCAAATTTAATTTGGACTCTGATTATATTATGCTGTTGCGACTGAAGTGTCAATTTTTGTCAGGCAATTAGGAGCTATAACCTGTGAAGTTAAGTTTGATAGGCATTGTAATTGGATTGTTACAGTAATAGCCTGGAACGTTCCTTTTCCTCTTGCTTCTTTGATTCTTGATGCATACTCTCTCGTCACGAGAACAAAGACATTTGGTTATTATACAACCTTAGGATGTTTGAGACAACAGGATTGCAGGTTGAAGTTTGTGCAGTGGAGTGGGCTTCGATTTGACTCAGAGTGTGGGACGTTGAAAGTTTGAGGGATTTAGAAAAAAATCAGAACAAAGGGGAAATATCACAGAGAGCATTGTGTAAGAAGTTAACAGGTCTCAGTAGTTAGCTTCAAGATTCCAGATAAGTTGCAAACAAAGATGAATTGCAAATAGCTTAGAATCATCTGCCTTTTCCTCTCTCCCTCCATTCCTTCCTTCCTTCCATTCTTCCTTTCTCCTTCTCCCTTTCTTTCCTTTCCCTTATTTCTACAAACTTATGAGCACTGAGCTAAAAATACTACATATCATCATGAAAAAGGCAAGCCCCCTGAAACCCGCGCAGTTCAGGGAATAACAGGGGAGAGGTGGAAACAGACAAGGACAGCACGGTGTTTGTGTGGGGTCCTTTCAGGGAATACCTGTGTGCGCCAGAGGAGCCTGGGCCTTGCTTGAAGAATGGGGTTTGCCACAGGGAGTGGGGCGGCGGTGGTCCAGCCAGCGGGAAGAGCACGGGCACAGCCCTGGGTGAGTCCGGGACCTGGCCCCATGGGAGTGGCGAGCAGGGCAGCACCCGTGGTGCTCGGCAGGCCAGGGGAGGCGGGATCCGGGGCTGGAAGCAGGTGGGCCAGATCACAAAAGGACAGGGGCGCCAGGCTGAGGTGTCTGGAGTTTATTTTGGAGCCATGGATGTTAGAAGGAGGGCCGGAGGGCGGCCTGGAGGATGTCAACAGCATCTTTATCAGTCCTGAGCCACGGCCCCTGAAACGCATTTACTTCACTGCAACCTGAATGTTCCTTCCAAGCGCAAACCTGAGCAAGGAGCAGGGAGCAGGCTGCCGACAACCCTCCGGGGCCCCACTGCTCTTGGAGTGAAGACAGAACTCTTCAACATGCCCTGTAAGGAGGCTGACTGGGTAAGTTATGTCCAAAGCAGGACTCTTTGTGAGAGTCAAGTGTGTGTGTGTGTGTGTGTGTGTGTGTGTGTGGTGGGGTGGGGCGTGCTTATTCCTAATTCCACCTCTGGGACAGTCATTGAGGACTGTCCTAGGCAAACCAGGAGGTGGGGGCACGTGACTTAAGGCTCACACGTTCTGGCTCTGGACTCCTCGTCCATCTCTTATCCCTTTCTGTCCCCTCCGCAGCTCTTGGCGTGACAGCGCCACTTACCTTTTTAGCCTCCCTTCCCCTAAGCTTGCACCTGCCGCGAGGCCTTTGCACGGGCTGCTTTCGCTGTCGGCACCATGGCCTCGTTGTCCCTGCTTCCGCCCAGGCTCTCTGGCCATCTGGCTCCCAGTGGAGGCAGCCGATGGGAAGCTCTGGAGGAAGGTGGAAAATGGGCTTAGGTATCTCCTCCCGCCCCTTCCACCGCGGCTCCTCCGGCAGGAGCTGCGGCCTTCACGACTCGGCCCCCGCCTGACGTCTGCTCCTGCACCGCGGCCTCCGGCTTCCCACCCTTGCCCTTCAGTCCTGGGGGTGGTGCTCCCTGCCGCTGCTTGTCTCTGGGCGCTGCGACATCCTTATTTGCTCTCTTAAGCCCGCTCACCTCTGTTAGGAGTCCCGTCGTGGAAGTTTCTTCATCTGAACCACCGGCGTGAGTCCCGTGTCCTGCTGGGACCCGACTGCTATGTGCCTGAACAAACTGCGCAGGGGAGGGAGGCAGGACAGAGATTCCCTCTGGGACGCATCAGGAGGAGCTTCACAGAGGAGCTGATGCTTGGCGGCGAGGACAAGAAAGATGTCGACAGGCAGAGAAGCTGGGGAGAGGGGCTTTTGGGCAGAGGAAGAGCACGTGCGTGGGTGCGGGCAGATCTGCGGGCCGGCGAGCGGTGGGTGTCTGCCCGCCTGCACGCCTTCCCTCCTTGCTCTTTTCTTTTTCTTTCTTTCTCTTTCTTCTCCCTGACTTCCTTCTCTCCTTCTCTCCTCCCTCCCTTCTTCCTTTCCTTCTTTTTTCTTCCTTTTTTTACTTTTTTCTTTCCCTTCCTCCCTTATTTCCTCTCTATTTCCTAATTTCCTTCCTTCCTTTTTCCTTCCTTCTTCCTTCCTTCCTTCCTCCCTTCCTTTCTTTTTCCTTATTTTTTCTTTCTCTTCCTTCCCTTTCCTTCCTTCCTTTTTTTCTTTCCCAATCCTTCTCTCTGTCTCTTCTTCACTTTCTTTCTCCTCCCTCCCTTCCTCTCTCCCTTCCTTCCTCCCTTCCCTCCCTTCCTCCCTCCCTTCCTTCCTTCCTCCCTCCCTTTCTTTTTTCCTTATTTTTTCTTTCTCTTCCTTCCCTTTCCTTCCTTCCTTTTTTTCTTTCCCAATCCCTCTCTCTCTCTCTTCTTCACTTTCTTTCTCCTCCCTCCCTCCCTCTCTCCCTTCCTTCCTTCCTTCCTTCCTGCCTTCCTTAGTTCCTTTCTCTCAACAAATATTCACAGAGCTCCTACTCCGTGCCAGACACTAATTTAGGCCCTGCATGAACAGCTGCAAACAGCCACCGTCCTGCCATCAAGGATGTTCCATTCCCGGGGGAGGACTGGTAATGAACAAATTGACAGATTTATAACATGACAAGTGGTTATATCAATAATATGATGGTGGGGAAAGTAAAGCAAGGTAGGAGAACCATGAGCGTGGAGTGAGTGATTGGAGGTGTTATTTTATTGGGGGCTTCCTTGATCAGGTGACAGTGGAGTAGAGTTCAGATGGAAACAAGGGAACATGCCATGCAGGTATTTGGGGAAGGGCATTGCAGACAGAGGGAACAGCAAGTGCAAAGACCCAAGGCAGGTGCTTGCTTGCGGTGTTCAAGAACACCCAAGAAGCCAGGGTGGCTGGAGCAGGGAACATCCAGGGCAGAGCAGCAGGGGCCAATGTCAGCGAGGTTGAGGCGCCAGACTGCGTCTGGTCCTAGAAGCTGCTGTGCTTTGGTGTTTATTCCAGATGGGAAGCGAAGCCAGGTTTGAATGAAAAGGCTCTTCAGGGCAGGGGTGGAGGCAGGCCATTATGCCGGCCTTGGCTGCAGTGGTCCAGGTGATAGGGGACGGTGGCAGAGGTGACGGGGGTGGGGGGAGGTTCAGATTCCGGACATACGGTGACGGTGGAGCGAAGGCCTCGCCAAGTGATTGAATGTGCAGCGTGGCGGAGAAAAGGAGACCCCTCAAGGATGACACCAAGGTGTCTGTCTTCAGAGCTGCCACTTACAGAGATGAGAAAGACTGAACAAGGTTTTGTTTCATTTTGTTTGCATTGCTTGGGGATCAGAGTTCTGTTTCATTCATGTGTAAATTGAGCTTGCTCTTACATAGTCAAGAGCTGATGTCAAGGAGGTAGCTGGATTTATGGGTCTGAAGTCACCGGAGGCAAGAAGTGGGGAGTCATCTCTGTAGAGTATCTAAGGCCACGGGATAGGAGGAAGTCTCCCAAGGAAAGAGTGTAAAATAGGGAAGATGTGGCTCCTACACCAGCCAATGTGACTGAGTGTTGAGCGACTGGGGACAACCCACAGTGATATTTCTCTCCTCTCGGCTCCAGTTTTTCAGATGGTTTGTCCCCGTTGACTGTTGTGGATACTCTTGGTGTCCTCCTGCGCACCCAGCGCCTAGCACAGAGCCCGCCTGGGCTAGATGCTCAACTGTCGAATGGATGGATTAATGAAGGAATCAATCAGATAAGTGAATGAATGAGGCATCCCTTGCCTGTCCGTGTTGCCGTAAGCACCTTAAGGGCACTGGAAAATCACATCCTACGCAGCTCCTGCCCCAGTGGGAAGCATCATAGAGTGAGAAGACAGACCTCGTTTCACATCCTGTTTCTGCCACTTCCCGGCTGTGCCACCCTGGGCAGGGCACACCACCTCTCTGAGCTTCCATTTCCCTGTCTGTACAACAAGGTCTATTGGGAAGGATTAGGTCGTGCAGCCGGTCACCGCGCCAAACACAGGGCGGGGGGTCCCCAGGTGTTTTCATTCTTCCTTCTGTACCCTGCCCCTGCCCCGCAGTCGATTAATAATTAATTACACATTAATAATAATAAGGGCTCAAGTTTTCTCTAATAGCTTCTGTTTCCAAAAGCTCTTTTGTGTACGTTTTTCTCGGCTTTCAAGGACAGTGACAGTTACTGACTTGACTTGAGCGGAAACAGGGCTCGGCAGGGAGGGGGGATCAGAGCCCCCAGCTGGTGAGCGACGAGGACAGGCTCAAAATCCACCCCGATTCACCGTCTTTTGCAAGGTGCCCCTTCCTTGTAGCGCCCGACCCAGTCATAGGGATCTCAAATAAGTAAGAGAGTCAAGAGCACGCCCAGACCGAGAGCCATCGAGAAGCCACCACCAGCTCCATTTGATGGAAAAGGAAATTGAGTCTCTGAGAGATGGCATGGCCTGCTCAAGATCACAGGGCCAGGAAGAGGGAAACCCAGGACAGAGGACTTAGTCTTCTGATGGTGCTCGTTCTGCTTGGGGGAAATAGCCTTGAGCCACAGAGGCCCGGCGTGGCTTGGGAGGAGGCCATCGGGTCACCGCTGCTGCTGCAGACCCAACCCTGAGTGGGGAGGGGTGCTTCGGCGTGGCCCTACGGCCCCAGCAGGCCTGTGGCTGGAGCGGGAGGCTGGGGGGGTGAAGGGGGCAGCTGGTTAGGCTCTTTCACTTACCAACATGCTGACTGTCCTCAGTCTCCAGGACGGTAGGAGCCTACCCAGGGCTTTGGCTTGCTGCGGGGCTAATCCTTGCAAGCTCTTCTGCATACTGCCTGGTGCACGGTTGCTGCTCACAAACGTTAGTCTTTGTTGTTTCTATAACTGTTGCTGTTCTTCTACGATCTAGAGCTGTGCCACCCTGGGCAGGGCCCTTTGTCTCTTCTGGGCCTCAGTTTCCCCACCTGATTGCAACCAGCAGCATTAAGACACCTGGGGAAAAGAGTCTTAGATACATAAAACGAAACTCTTTAGGGTCTGGCCTCAAGCTGTTAATATCAGAGGATTAAAAGGAAAATGGTGGTGAAATGGTGTCTCTGGGAAGCTGCCCACGCTGTAGAGGCAGGACAGGATGCCAGGCGAGCAGCTGCCCGCTCGGGCGCGGGGCGGGAAACGGGCTCGGGAGTGAGGTGGCCAGAGGTTTGACCACACGCTAATTGTAGACCTCCCCCAAACAATTTGACCTCAAGTTTTCTCGTCTGTAAACTGGAAAGACAATAGTATCTTATATTATGTGTGAGGATTAAGTGAGATAATACAATGAAGTGTCTGGTTAGTGGTGGCCACTGAGTCTGTGCTACCGGTTACTGTTGTTACCGATCACCCACGGCTCCTACGCAACAGCTGAGCAGGCAGGGTCTTTGCCTCTGGCTTGGCCCAGATTTAATCCCTCCTTCCTCCCTTCCTTCTCCAAAGACGTGCTTAGCGCGGTACGTGCTGGGGCTACACCTCCCGAATAAGCTAAATAGGAAAACCGCGGCCTGCCCTCGAGGGGCTCCCCGTCTCCCTGCAGGGTCTACCACAGGAGCTGTGTTAGGAGCACACGGCGCTTTCATTCTGCAGGGAAGGGCAGGATCTGGGAAGGCTTCTCGGAAGAGGGGACAGAGAATCAAGGTCCAATGGTCAGTGACTGTATCTTAGTCAGTTCAGGCTGCTATAACAAAATACCATAAACTGGGTAACTTATAAACAACAAAAATCTATTTCTCGCAGTTCTGGAGGCTGGGAAGTCCACAATCAAGGTGCGACAGAGTCAGTGGCTGGTGAGGGTCCTCTTTCTGGTTCACAGATGGCCTTCTCTGTGTCCTCGCATGGCTGAAGGGGCAGGCCAGCTCCCTCGGGCCTCTTTTAAGGGCACTGACCCCATCCATGTGGCTCCACTCTCACAGCCCGATCCCTCCCGAAAGGCCCCACCTCTTAGTACCAGCCCGGTGGGGATTGGGTTCAGCATATGAATTTCAGGAGGGATGCAAACATTCAGACCACAGCAGAAGGGGAGACAAACAGCTGGATTCCAGAACCCTTTAAAGGAGTCGGAGGACACAGCAGAGATGCTCATGAGTGAGGGGAGGTGGGGTTTGCCTCCCGATCTGCAGCCAAAGGTTGGCGGGCTACAGCCTGTGCTAAAGTCCGGCCTGAGCGTCTTTGTGTAGGACTCGTGAGCTAAGGACAGTCTTCACAACAAACATTTGACATTGATTTGATAATGGGAAACAGTATTGAGTGTCAAGCAAAATATTATCTCAAAAAATTTCCACTTTTCTCACGCGTACACCTGTATGACAAAAATAATTAGACCCAATCATTATATTTTTAATTTCATCAATAAAAAATTTGAGAAAAAAATTTTTTTGTCTCTTGTTATGTAAGGACCTACGCAATGGTCTTGATTTTGCCTCTTGGCTTGCAAAGCTTAAATTGTTTACTATATCTGGCTTTTTACAGAAAAAGCTTGCTGACTCCCATCTTAAACCCTAGGAAGAGAAAGAACATATCTTTCTTTCACAGAGCGCCCACTGCATGCCAGGGAAGGACCAGCACTTTCAGATACACGCCTATCTTTTTAATCTTGACCATGACTTTGCGAATTTTACAAACGATGCAAGGAGGTCAAATCACCCTCTAACGTCACAGGACAGGCCTTAACGGAAGTGGGGTTTGAACCCGGACCCTCTTGTTCCACAGCCCGCCCTTTGACGACTCCACTTCCACCCTGTCAGATCACACAGGATAACAGCCAGGAAATTTTAAGACCCACAGGTGAGGGATGCCACTATCCTTTTGCTCATTCCATTGATTCTGTTATTAAAATCTTAAAACAGCCTAAAATCACCGGGGCATTTCTAGGTCTCCAATCTCTCCCTCTCAGCTGGGGTATTGCCAACCTGAACTTCAGTGTCATTTCCTGAGTTCTCTGTATAGACCCTTGTCAGAATAGGAGTCCTAACACCCCATCCCTCCACAGTGGACGTATCGGATGCTGGAGGACAGACAAAGGTGTGGCCTTATAAACACACCAGCACCGGCCTCAGCTTCCCAGAACGTCTCTCCCCACCGGGCCTGGGGGAGGAAGATTGCCCACCCCACTGAGACGAGAGCCCTGTGCAGTGCTAGAGACACTGGTCCTGTAGCTCTCCCAGCAACGTGACTACGCCAGAATAAATTTTAGAAAACTTAATGGAAAAAGCAAAAACACGCACATTAAGAAAACAAATCCGCGTGCCTTGGTGTGCGTTTGGATGCAGGCTGCGCTGGTGATAGTCATCTTTATTAACTTTCCGTCCTGGACTGACTTCCTGTGATGGCACAATTATCATAGCTGGGCAATCGATACCTCATTAATGGCAAAGCCCCTGAGAGGGAATCGCAAACCCAGGCCTTTCTGAAACGCGTGTGTCTCTTTTTAGGTTTCTTTGCTCGTATAGAGAGAAACACTGCGTACTTGCTCTGACAAACAAACAAAACCCTCCGGGGTTGGGGGATCTCATGCCTGAATGCAGTCACAGCTCTGCCAGCCAAATGTCCTTGTCCTTCCCTGGTGAATGCCCGGGGAACAGAGACATGTAGAAGTTTCCCATTTCTCTCTGATGTCAGAGATGTTTTAGCCAGCTGGGGGCAGAATTACATTCTGGAAATTATAGGAGGACGAGGGGAGGAAAAAAAAAAGTGAATATTACAAATACAGTAGTCTTTCGGGTTCCAATCTTCGCTATTAATGCATTATAAAACAACTTAAAAAATCCTATCAGGAGAAGTGATGTTTGAAGCCACGATATATTTTAAAAATGTCAGGACATGGGCAAGTTTACATTTGACAAGCAATTTAAATATTTCAATATATTTTATATCTTTTTTAAAAAAATTGCCAGGATCAAAACCTAGATGAAACTCTTTCATTTGGTACCTGGGTAGGAAAACATGGAGTTACAAATCTTCTTGACAATGCGGAGTCTGGGTGTTACATAACCATTTTTAATCTTCTGAAATATTTCATTGCCCAGGACAGCAAATCGGGGATCGGTATCGTGTGCTTTCAAATTCATTTGTCTTAGCATCCTTTCCCTTTCTCGTTCTGTTTTGATGGTCTGATTACTTCTCTACATAAATATAAGCCTGAATTCGTTCTGGGTATGAGCCTTATCTCTTTCCTCGGTGGCGATATGGGATTCAGAGGGCCTTTTTTTTTTTTCCTCCCCTGTGCTTTAAAGTGAATTTAGTAGTGAATGGTGTCTGCCATTTCAGAAAAGCCCATTTATTTCTCCCTATAATCAGAGCAGCACAGACAACGGAGCCCAGCGTTTCCTCATTTCAGGTTCAGGCGCAGCGAAGATTTATTGAGCATCTACTACGAGTTGGACGCCCTGTTAGGAATGGCCCTGCTAAGGGGAGCGAGGCACACACCACTGCCCTTCACAGCTCACCTGTAGCAGCTCATTTAAGTCTGTTTGTTGTTGAACCAAGGAAGACAATTAACTTGCCCCCTGCGCTCCTCGAGGAAGTGGGAGGTCAGAATCCAGGTTGTCTGAGTCCGGCTCTTCCTTGTCTGGGACCAGGTCAGGCAGCAGTGAATTGGGAGGGGAGGAAACCCAGTCAGGCTAATGGCAGGAGCTGGGGTCCCTGGGGCCCGGCGGTGGGAGAATGGTATTTCCCCAGCCTTGCACTTCTTCCTGGGCTCATCTCCAGGTTGGTGGCGGCAGTGGCAGGGCTGCAGAATGTGCAGAATCAGCTTCTGAGTCATTCTAGATGGCCGTGGAAAACCTTCCCCTACTGACATTTGTCTCTTCCAAAATTCCTTTCGCACATTCTTTCCTTTTCTTTTTTCTTGGATCTGTCAACCGAACAGTCTCAAAATCAATGGGAGGCCCCCCTCACCCAACTCTCCAGTGCCGTGAAGGACCAAGCCCCGTGGAAGTGCCACTCTGTGCACGGCTCCCCGGGCGCCATAGCCAGAAAAAGTCGAGTTGGCCGTGGCTGAGTGGCTGAGCTGGAGATGGAGGGCCGCCCTGTGGACCTAAGGCCAGGCCTCATGGTTGCAGAGGGGCGTCCCGGGAGGCAGAAACGTTCCATCTGGAGACAGCTCAGAGGGGAAGGTGGCCACATTTAGTGAATGAAAATATAGGACGCCCAGCTAAATTTGAATTTCAGACACACACTAGTAATACGACATTTGGGACATACATACTGAAACAATTGTTTACGTGTATCTGAGATGCAAATTTGCCGGGGCCTCCTGTAGTTTATCTGGTAACTCTATCAGAAGGGCAAGCTCTGCTTCACTGCTTGGTGTCCTGACTGCTCTCTTCCTGGGTGCAAAGGAGTTAAGTCATCCCTTGTGTTAATTTATTTTTGGGGTGGTGACGACAGAATTTATTTTAATGGGCAGCCATGGCTTAGGGGGTTTTCCCTGCTTCCTCCAACTCTGTCAGCACTCTAGCCCACAGGTCACCCAGAAAGTCACACAGCAGCACACCGTGACATAGCAACATGCTTCAGCTTCGAAACTAGTCACCTAGGTCCCTCTTCCGAGCAGATGGCCACCCTCAAGCCCCTCCCGCATAGGGATTCTGGCGCCGTGCTGGCTTTAATCAAATGTGCTTCTATTGGGTCTCACTCAGACCAGCTAATCCCCATTTGTATACAAGGCCACCAGAACGACGCCCCTACCTGTAGCAGATGCCGCCAGTGGTGGAATCATCTTCATAAAAGGCCACGTTGATCGTGTCGTCCCTCTGCTTACCAACCCTCGCCAGAAACTTATGTTGCTGTCATTAGAAATGACTCTCCCAGCAAGCTCTTACTGTTCTTCAGTTCTCAGTGGAGATGCCCGTTCCCCTAGGAAGGCTCTTCTCATCCCGACATCCCTCCCCGTCTCCCTCCAGCCAGCCCAGGGGTTAGAAGCCCTCCCGTGTGCTTCCAGAGCACCGTGGAAACTTCCCCTCAGAGCTTTTGCAACCTCTGTTATCATTTCACAACTGGCGTGTCTGCGTCTCTCCCTAGACTCTCAGCTCCTCGAGGGCAGAGGGTCCACTCTGTGCATCGCTGTGTCCCAGACCCCTGCAGAGGCTGGTGCAGAGCAGGCGCTCAGGACGTTTTTGCCAAATGACTGACAACTAATCCGGCGAATGAACAAGCCAGTGGATGAATCAATGAACGCATGAGTTAAAGAGAGCTTTCAATGACTCAGTAAAACATTTCAATACCTTATTCTGTGAAAAGTTCCAGACCCCAAATTGCACATACAGAATGGCCTTTATGCAAGAAATACATGCAGACATTAAAAATTACTGAGCAAAGGGAAGAGGTTCACATGCAAACACAGAGAAAAGCTACATGGGTCTCCCACACACGAGGCCAAAGCCGCCAAGTGGAACGCATGCAGCAGCAGCTGCCTTTTAGAGGATTTCTGGGCCGGTCAAGTCCACCGGCTAACGGCCTCAGGGCTAACTCACGGGCGATGGTCCTGGACGTTCTTAATGGTGCCCAAGATTTTTGTCATATGGAAACTTCTTTATTTCGGGTGGATGCCAAGTGCACAGAATCAGAATGGCCATAGAACTGTCGGAGTGGCAAGATAGAGGAATGTTTTTCATTTCCGGCCACTCAGCATCATTCTGCCCTTCTCTTCCTTTGGGGAAAATTCTGGCTCCCGCACTGACTCAGCAGGAGGGCCTTCCCGGGCGCCCACCTCCCTCTGCTGCCTGCCTTCCCACACCACGGGGTCCAGATCCTTCTCCCACCAGCCTGGTGGTACAGCCAGGAGGCAGCCTCAAGGCCTTGGCTCAGTCCACCAGACCCGAGCCCCCAGAGGTCACTTTGTGGCAGTGGTGGCTGTCAGGGGCCTTGCAGGGGTGCCGATGTCCTGTCTTTGCTCCGCCACCCCAGCCAAGGTCCTCTCCTGACCCCCTCTCTCCTTCTGCTGCAAAAAGTGGGCAGAGTAAGTTTCTACTAATTTTAACAAGAACACAGTCAGATAAATACCTCAATTGATTCATTAAGCAGTAGATCATTCAATCCGTCAGAGAACCTCCTGTATGCCCCGCATGGTTTGGGGAGGATCTGCCCGTCTCCAGGCCCCTCCACCCTGCTTTCCCCTGCAGCCCAAGACACTGACCCTCACCCAGTGTGGAGAAGGTTTGAGCAGCCCAAGCCCAGGCCCTGAGTCTCACCTCCTAACACAGCCCATGGGACACAGCTGTTGTCCTCGGTTCTGATAACTCCACATCTGTCTCCGTCATGAAACCCATTGCCCACCAGACTGTCCCAGATTTTCTTTGTGTCCTTATAACCCACCTGGATCCCTAGTCCCCATAGGCCAGCGACAAGTGCCCAGCCAGGACCGTGGGTCCTGCGCTTGCTGTTGTGTATTGCAGGTCCTGCTGCCTGTGCGTTTCCCACCTTCCACCCCCGGCCTCCCTGCTGCTCTTACTGTCCATCTTGTGCATTTCATTTTGGGCCTGTCGATTACTGGCCCATTTTCTAGATTCCCTGTGTGCCTGCCAGACCCCCGAGTGATCTATTCTGGGGCCCTGCTCTGCCAGGGACAGTGACCTCCTGGTCTCCTCTGCAGAGCCTGGTAAAGGAGATGCAACCAACACGCAGCACACCCAAGAACAACCACGGCAGGCTGAGTGGCGGAGGCTGAGTGCCGTGGGGTCTCTGGAAGACGGAGACGGATGACTTAGTCTTCGGGGTCACAGTTTCCCATTTGTCACCTCTTCCACACACTCAAGGCACTGGGGCCTCAAGACCATGGGCCTGGACGCCGCACGGAGCCCGTCGCTGACACCAGGGACGCCCAGTAGGTCAGCACCACCCCCCGCTGTCCGTCTGCAGAGGTGAGGCTGTGTCCCAGATGGCGGCTGCAGGGCAGACTGGGAAGAGCCCTGGACAATGGCAGGACAGGCTTTTGTTTTCATGTCAGTTCAATCCCTCACGGGTTGTCACCTTGAAGGTCTCTCATCCTCATAGTTTTTTAAATTAAGACACAAGGAAGTTAAACCAGAGGACACATCTGAGACGCTGAGTCACAACCACAGCAATGATAAGCAGGCGGTGCTGCTCACTGAGAGCCCACTGTGTGCCCGGAGCCTCACACGCATTGTCCTTCTCACGCTCACGATGGCACTGTGGGTGTCTTCACTGCTGTGTTGCTGGAACTTACGGCTCCCCCGTCCGGAAATGCACTGAGGCCTTCGGGACTGTGTGAAACCCAAGTGAAGGTCGGAGGGGCTGGTGAACGGTCCTTATTTATAGTCAGGAGCCGGGGAACTCGGTTATGTTCATCTGATTGCACTTCAGGTCACTTAGTCCCTAAATGTACAACCGAAAAAATACTAATTGGTAGCTGATCAAATTATCCTGTTAGGAAGAGCGATGGCTACAACAGCAGCAGGGAAAATAACCCCAGCACTGAACAGTGTAATTATATACGGGTTAGATGCAATAGCAAGTCACCCTGTGATCGTGTGAAATTTATATCTGGGGTCCTGAACTATTTCTCTCTAAGGGTTTGGTCTTTGGGTATTTACGTCTAATACAAGAGGAAAATGCCCCACAAAGACAGCTCATGGGGTTTGAGGAGAAGGGCAGGACTTGAGTGACCCCAGAGACTTCTGTGATCAACACCTTTGTCCCTGTTCAGCACGAAGATGTATTTATTTATCACGGACACAAAACATCCTGCCCTTTGACTTGAGGAATCATATTTCCATACAAGAGTCAGAATTTCCTTTCTGGGCAAGACAGAGATGAGTATCCCGGGGACGAACCTGCCTTTTTCTGGATGCAGGAGAATCAGCACAGAGAGGTTAAAAGGCTTATGCGAGGTCCCACCAGGGGCTGTGGTCAGAGCCAGGACAGTTGTCCAGCCTCCCAGACCTGTCCTGTGTGGATTCACGTAAAGAAACTAAGCGCTGCCACTGCTGGACGTTGGAATGGCCCCATCCCATCCCTGAGTGCGCTAAGCCCTTGCACACCTTGGTGACTGTATTCGCTTCTGCCCGGCTGCAGCTACTCATCACCCAAGGCTCCCTGAAGTTTCTTCTTCCTCCTTTGGCAGGTTCCGCCACTTCCTGGGGCCTAGAAGACAAAACGGCAATTAACAGTCATTGATAATTGTTAGTGGAGCGATGAAAATGGAATGAATGAATACAGGATGAACACTGGGATCCCAGGAAATTCCCATATGTGGACCACACCCCCTTCCTCCTGCACATTGCTTTAAATGTCGTGTTTCTTAACTTTTATTTAAGGTTCCTACAAGCCATATGATGCTATTTCTGTGTTTCCTGTGAAACACTGAACTCGAGATATTTCATTCAGAGTTCAGAACCAGGAAAAAAGTCTGTGTCCCCTAGGGAGCGGGCATGATTTGTTGCTTTTGGACAATCTAAGTTATGCAACATTGAGTTTCCCTCTTTGCTGTGGCCACTAGGAAGCTCAGAGCCTGGTTCTAAACTCAGTTATAGCAACTATGCTGTCCCTTATCTGTTAAAACCACATTTTATTATTTCTAGTCATATTTTATTCATCTTATTTCGTGTTGGCTGTTTAAAGTTGCCTCAAATCCTTTTTTAATTGAAGATGCGGGGTATAAATACATCTGATGAGTACATTTTAAAAATAACCTAGTAGGGGAATAACACTCTGTGCTATTTCAGGATCCATGATCTAGGTTACAGATCCTCTGAGCTTCTGGGGTTTCCTGGTTATCAACATGGGGACACTGAGCTTTTATATCTGACACCATTTTGCCCTTGTTGATTCCCCCACTCTGCGGTGGGGACCCATGTCCTTACAGGCCTCCCCAGCCAGGCTGTGGGCTTCCTGGGGCGGGGCCACGCCTTCCGCCTCTTCACCTCCACACAGGCTGCCAGTGCAGGTTTGCTGAACGGACCTGCCAAAGGCCTATGGCTTCGCAGGGCTCTGTCTGTAGTGCTTGCCGGAGCACGTGAGGGCGGATGGTGAAGGGAAGGAATGAACACCGGTCATTTCTTGTTGTGTGGCAGAATCATTGGTTCTTAACGTTTTATACAAGGCCCTTTTTGGACTGAGCACGAATTAGCTCTGAAGCGTCTCCTCATCCGCCCTTTCTCCTGCCCCTCCACGCCCCGCACATGAGTCCTAGAAACTCCTCTGTTCTTCCAGCCTGGGATTCCCCGTCCCCCACCTTGAGTCCAGGACAGCTCCTGCTCGTCTTTTAGAACCACGATGAAATGACCTCACTTTCTGAGAAACTGCCCATTTCCCTACACCTACATATTGTAATTTACTCCTTATTATTATTATTTTTAGTGCACCTGAGGAATTAATGTTCAGATCTACTTTACTGGAGCAATTAGCATGCTGTCTTGTGACGGGTGACAGTTTTTATTTGAAGGAGTGGTTAAAAGCTCAGGCTTGCCAGACTCGAAGCTCAGCACGGCCTCTTAGCGGTCATGTGACCTTGGGCAAAGTGCAAAAAGTCATGTCTGTGCCTTCGTTTCTGCATCTGCAAAATGGGATAACAAGATTATTTCCCTCATAGGAGGATGGCAAAGTAAACACAGTCAAGCGTTTAGGATATAATTGGTGTGTAACAAGCTCGGGGGAAATGTTAGCTCTGTTTTTAGTCTCTTCTCTTTGTCTTGACTCTTTAGGACGGAGGTCTCTTTATGTTTGTGGAAGATTCTCTCGCCTTTTCCAAAGGACACTTAGTGAAGTTTCAGCACATAATGACGGAACGAAGGATTGAATGAGAGGGTCGATGTGTAATTCTCTGTCCCAGGGAATTTTGTTTATTTTAGGACGAGGTTCTCACCTTTTCCTTCCAGTAACAAAACACAGCCACCATCCCTCCCCCCAGGGTCAGTAAGGGAGGCCTCTCTGAAGAGGAAGGAGCAGCAGGTGCCTCTGGATGGCCGCCTTCCTTCCCTCGGAGTCCTCCCTGCCCGCTTGGGGGAAGGTGGTGGTGGGTGGCTCCTGCCCAGATCCAACTTGATGTGCTGGTGACAAAGGAATTGTCCCTCAACCTAGCAGATGCAGAGACCTCCAGGGGAGCAGGACCCCCGTGAAGGGGAAAAGCGGCTGATTTTCCCCCAGGCCTGCGAGGAGGAGGAAGGACACAGAACTGACCTGGGGCTTTAAACAGCAAGAGATGCTGGCAGGTTTCCAACACCCCTCTCCCACTGGCCTTTCCCCCAGACACACCTGGGCTGGACCTGGGGCCCTCAGGAGCCAGCTGCACCTGCCCAGCATTGACTGAGCTGGGTGTCAAACGCACCCCCAGAGAGGCCCTCGTCCAGAGGTGAAGAGGGAAAGATCAACAGCTCAGCAGATAGCTACAACCCACATGAAAAACGTGCACTCTAGAACAGTGCCAGCAAGGTGCTGCCGTGGGCACAACTGCTGGGGACACAGAGCAGGCAGCTTGACCCTGTGCCGGGGTGCACAGAAGGCTTCCTGGAGAAGGTGATATGTGCACAGCTACCCAAAGGTGTGAGTGGGAATTGGCCTGGTCAGGTCAACCTGAAAGTTTTGAGCAGGTGAATAAACCACATTTAAAAAAAATCTCCAAGTGTTTCTAAACTTGTCCATGCTGCCTTCTCAGTGCGATTCTACTGAGACAGGCGGGCTCTGGCCTTGCTGAGATTGAGACTGGGTCAAAACTCGCTGAGGGATGGAAAAGCCATTGCTAACTGACACCTGGCACAGGCTCATCTGCGGCTGTTATTTTTTTATAATCTACTATATTATGTTCATTAAAACATTAGGTTCGTTCAACGATCCGCAGCCCTTACGGCTGTCCCCCGTTCACGACCACAATCAAAATAGCGTGAATGCTTCCGAAATGTCTTACAAAACATTAAAAAGAAAAAGAAGCGCTTCTCCTCGAAATGATGTTCTCTACCCCTTCCTACAGGAGCATCATCAACACAGAACTTCCTTCAGTTGAAGGGTTCTTTCTTTAAAATTCAGGATTATAAATTGTGACTTAAAACCATTCCAGTAAGAAGCCCTGTAACCCCTATTAAAATGATGATATTTGAAGAGACGTCCCGACTATGCACATTTCACAGCTGGAATAGATCTCTTTGGAGAGCGTCTTTCTTCACTGGTGTTTGGCAAAGTACAATCGAATTAGTGAACATATAATAAAATGTGGGGAAATGTCGAGATATAAGAACCGAAAATAAAATAAAGATAATTTAATCATTAAAATTGGCGCTGGTTTTGAGGACATTCATTGCTATGGAGATGTTAGAGCAGATTCCAGCTTGCATTTTAATGGTGAACTTAAATAAATCTGAGTCCTGGAGAGAAACTGCTAGTGTATGGAATCCGAGCTAATCAGTGCAATAGCTCCGTCTTGGAGTTAAAGCTGGGTAGTCGTTTGCAGGGAAGAAGCCGAATAATCCAAGTCCTGTCTGCTTTTTGAATTTATTTTCAAGCTCTTTGATTTTTGGAGCCAAGCCCAAAGTCTTTAATCAGGCATGTAGGGCCCTCCATATTCAGAAACCCACTTTCTTTCCAGATCCCTGTGGCCTGGATCAGCCCTGCCCTTGGCTTTACATGCCCAAGCTCTCCTCTCCTTCAGGGTCCCTCTCAAAGGCCGCCTGTCTCTTGGTAACCCTGTGTGTTCCTTAAACTGCTGCAGAGACTGGTACCGTGCACTGCCGGGGAGTGTGGGATCTGGGGTCAGACTGCCCGGGTTCAAATCCCAGTTCCAACATCCCTGAGACCCAGTTTCTTTATCTGTAAAATGGGGATAATACTAGAACCTGCCCTTAGGGCCTGTTCTTTGTGCCTGGAAGCCGTTAAGTGTTCGCTGTAAATTGCACTAGGGCACTGGCCCCCTCCTATCTCACAGCTGGCCATCGATGCACGCAGCTTACCACCCCAGCAGAGTTTAGCTGCCCTGTGGAAGGAAAAGATGACGCTTACCTTTGCAAATAGTAGATGTTCAATAATGTGCTTAATTAATAAATAGATATCTGCTATCCGGAGCCTATTCATATCTGAGGAAAGTAGAAGGTTTCTCTCTGTATAATATATATGAATCTAATTATTCTATTTCTGGAACACTTCTGGTAGTAAGGAGGGTATTTAGTATCTCTATGTGCTTGGTACTGAGCTAAATGCTTATAAAGACTCTTATGAGATAAGCACTATTATTAGCATCTCCGTATGCTGGTTCATTAGTTGGAGTGATGTTAGAAAAGACACCCCCTCCAATATTTCTAAATCACCATACAGTTCAAGGTGGATATTTCTGTCCAGGGGCAGCTTCCTCCACGCGGTGATTCAGGGGCTCAGGCTTCCTCCAGCTGTGGCTCCGCTGGCAAGCTGAGAGCAGGCACCGTGAGGCAGCCCCTGTCTCAAAAGCTTGCCCCGGAATCGACGCAGATCAGTGAGGAAAATCAACGCGCGCAGCTGAATACAGGGGAGGGGGGTGCTGGGAAACATGGCCTGGGGTTGGGCAGCCCCCTCCAGCACTGCACTGGCTCCCACCAGGGTTAAGAGCTGACTCCGTGCATCTCCACCCAACGCCACGTCCGGTGACGTCACGCCGATACTGAAAATCCACCATGGTGGGAGTGTCTGCACCACAGCATTTGGCAAATGCCACAAATCAAGGCTTTTGTTTTGTTTTGCTTTTTTTCTGGTGAGCTGGTTTATGAGCATCTTCCCAGTGGCAATGCTATTCATTGGAAGAGAGAACATGGATTTCGAAGGACAACTGGTGGCCTCTGCTAGGTACATGATAACCCTATTTTAAGGATGAGAAGATGGAGGCCGGGCCATGCTAACTAACCACTTTCTCCTGGATTGCAGAGCTAGGAAAGTGGAGTCGAGAAGGGCTTCTGACTCTGCTCCCACCGCCCTGCCATCTGGCCTCCCAAACCCAGAACATTTACTTGCAAGATTATTAGCAATTCTATTTTTAATGTACACACATGTTTACCCTCCCCCAAACTATTTTAGAAGGATAGGAGAAAGAGAGCGATCTTTGTTTCTGTAACTAGGTTCGATTAGAATCGAAGCCACTTTATTTCTTCTTTTATCATTATTAAAAATAAATTTTTCTTTCTTTGTCCAAGAATTGCTGTAGGAAACATTATTGAATAGGATCCCGCAGCTACAAGCATTGTTCTGTAACTATTAAGGCCCAAACGGCGTTTTTTCCCCTCTCCCAGAAAATGTGGTGGCTGACTATTTTTTACTGAGTATTTTCCTAGTAAATCTCACTGCTAAATTGGCCACTTTATTCATGATGATTTCTTCAAATATATCATTCTTGTGGCACAATATGAATAATGAAGAGGAATATTTTCAAACACATAAAGGGCTCTGAATAAAACTAATGGGTGAGGCATTAAGCAAAGTCGAGAGGGGCTTGATCCGTCCTCAGCACGCCTCGGAGGGAGACGGGGGTCTCACAGCCCAGGGACCAGGGACTCAGCCCCCCGAGAACCCTCCCCGTCCTGGGCTTTGGTCCAGCATCCAGGCCTGGCCTGAGCCACCGCGTTAAGTCTAGTCAGGTCCCTCGGCCTTGCCGCATGCAGCCATCAGCGCCTGTTCTCAGCCTCCACCTGAGAGGTGGGAGGATGCCCAGGTGAGACACTCGGGTGTGGCAGCCGACCACCAGGATCTAAATCCAGACCAGCCACTGCTGCTTATGGGGCCTTATGGGAGCTAACTTACTCCTCTGAATCTCTGTCTCCTCATCTTGAAAATGGGGCTAATTATTACTATCCGAGGTACCCCTACGTCTTGTAGACTGTAAAGTGCATAAAACATGGCTGGCGGGTGCTAAGTGCTCTGTGTTCCTACCGTTACTAATACTACCATTATCATCATCCTCACTCTGATCTGCCACATGTGGGGTGCCCTCTGCCAAGGCCAGGGGTGGCCCCCCAAGCATTACCCTGCAGGGGGCAAACTGCTCTGTGGCTGATGTTTTAAATTGTCAACATTTAAAAATCTGGACACTTAGGAAAAAACCTACTAACATCTTTTGGGGAAAAAAAATAAGTTTGCCACCATTCTCACCTGAGGCCGTCTACACCTAACCAGCTTCACTGTGCCTGGTTGTGTAGACACACGAGTTTGTGATTCTCCCTCACGCAATGGAGGAAAAATGGATTTGGCTCAGTTTTCAGATCAAAAATTCACTCCTGGGACAGACTGGAGGACGGAAGGCTGAGTCGGGGCAAGAGTGGCGGCCAGGAGGGCATTCTGGTTATCGGTGTTGTCTTCGTTGCTGTTGGGGTCGGCCGTGTGGCAAATGCCATCGGTGCGGTATCTTCATCGGGCCAAAGATGCTGCCTCGGACTCTGCTTCTCAGGGCGGGGGCCCGTTGGATGTCCCCCAGCCCCCCTGGCCTGGCACCAGGCGCACAGATGTTTCAGAGTGAGGGAATCTATCCAGTAGTCCGTGTCCATTCAGAAGCTCAGCAAACATTTTTCAAGCACCTACTACGTGCTGGGCACGGTGCTAACTTCTCTCGCATTGTCTTATTTAATTAAAAACCATTCCTCATCACCTTTACCTGATGTTAGTTTATATTATATATTTGTTATCTGTACAGGGTGTCTCTCTCCCCACTGTCTCAGGACAGGAACTCATTTTGTTTGCGGCTGTATTCCCTCGTGCCTAGAAAGGTGTCTGAAACCAAGTTGACACCTGACGAAAGCTCCTGAATGAATGAATGAATGAATAAGTTCTCTCCCACTCTTGGACATGGCATTTGTCCCCATGTGACTAGGTGAGGAGCAGAGGTTCCAAGAGTGTGAGCATAGCACAGGGGGGAAGCAAGGACTTTAGGGCCAGACAGAACGGGGATATTTTATTTTATTTTGCTTATTTTCTTCTCTCTGAGCCTCAGTCCCCATGTTGAATAACGGGGATGCTAATAGAGCTACCACACCTGGTGGTTGTGAGGGTCAAATTAGATCAGATAAAGAGTTTTGCTCAGTGTCTGGCATATAGGAAACATTCAATGATTCGCAGCCAAAATCATGACTGAGAGGTAGGACTGGGTCGGGTGTAATCTCTATTTTCTGACTCCTTTTTCAAACAGGAAGGGTCGAACCTACATGATGGTGATGAAGGAGGCAGGATGTGGCTTCAGGGACAGTCACCTCCCGTCTAAGGGGTCCATGTGGTCTCATACATGGGAACTGAGTATCTAGCATGTGCCAAGCATGCCAGGTCTCGGGTCACAGGTGAATGAGGCACGGCTCTTGCTTTCAACTTTGCTGCCATTCTCATGGGAGAAACCGACAGTAAAGAGAAACAGACTGTATTAGTGTCTTCTTGTTGCTGTAACAAATTACCACAAACGTCGTGGCTTAAAACACCATGAAATTATTATCTCGTGGTTCTGGAGTTCAGAAATCCACAACGGGTGGGTGGAGCTGTGTTTCTTTCTGGAGTCTCTAGAACGGAATGCATTTCCTGGCCTTTTCCAGCTTCTAGAGGAGGCCCCTATTCCTTGGCTCATGGCCCCAGGTCACTAGACCTCTGTCTATTTCATTACGTCTCTTTCACTTCCTCCTGCCCCCCTATAAGGACCGTTGTAATTGCTGGGCCCACCCGGATAACCCAGGGTCATTGCCCCATCTCAAAGTCCTTAATCACATCTGCAAAGTCCCTTTTGCCATATGAAGTCACATATTCACAGGTTTTGGAGGTGGGAACGTGGATAACTTATGGGGGGGCACCCATTCTTCTGTCCTCTTTAATGACACCGGGACTAGATCAACGCACTGACAAGGGCCACCGTGGGAGCTCAGAGGTGAGACACCTCACGCAGTTTGAGAATCAGGATTTCGTCACCCAGAAAGCCAGAGTTTGAACCTGTTGATCTCCAAGGCCTCAATCTTGAACATTGTGAGATCTACAAAAGCGAATGTGTTTCCTGCTCTAGTATGTGGGGTTTGCTGAAGCGGAAGTATTCATGTGAAGTCAACGTCTTTGCAAATTATAAACAGCAGAAAAAGGACCAACACATCAGGTCAGGCCCCTTTGTGAAGCGGCTCTACTCTTTCCTCACTGCCGGCCCCGAGTGCGCCCCAGTGGGGGCCAGGGCCGCGGGAACCAAGAGCGTTTCTTCGAACAACTCAGAGGGACTTTGCATTGGCCCCAGGGCTTTGAAAAAGGAACAGTCAAGTGCTGCGGAAGAGCCAGGTCCACCCCGCCCCTGCCACATGGACGAGCTTCTTTTAAAGCGTGCTTTTCCGAAGGCACATCTTCTGTGCTTGTCGGTGACTCACCACAGGGAGAAACATTAGTCACATCAGATTACACATGACAACAGCTAAAATGGGAAAAACACTCCCTGAGTCATCCCTGGAGCAGGGTGGCAAAGGCCCTTCCTGGGAGCAGGTGTGACCCTCACTCCTCAGCCAATGTCGAAGTCCCTCTGAAAGTGGCCCCTCGGACACCTGCGTGGACAGGAGCTTCCAAAGGAGAACCTGCCTCCTTTTCCTGCACCCTTCCCGAGGGAGCCCAGTGAAGCCTGGAGCACGGAGAAGCGTGTCCTACGCGGCCCGTGCCTTGGCGGGTGATTGGCACGGGGCGCCCCCTGCTTTGCCGGTGCTGGTGGGTTACAGCACACAGCCCACCGGAGCGACAGCCCCGGGCATCTGCCCGCTGCAGATTCCCTTTGTATTTTTAGTTCGAAGCCTTGACATCTAAACTCCCCGCACCGTGGCTCGGGCGGCAGCCTGCCAAGCTCCCTGTGAAGTCGCCCGCCGCTGAGCTTCCTCCCTCTTTCTCCCGCGGTGAGTTAGCTGAGAGCAGATCATCCCGGAAGATGAGGATGTCGGTGCCGCAGGAGTGGGTGGAGAGGAAGGCGAAGGCAGCCACCTCGGGAGCCGGCTCCTGCAGGCGGATGTGGAGCCGCGGCTGCCTCTCCTGCGGAGAGTCGCGGAGCTTCTCCTTGTCTCCCCTTACGGCAAGACATACATGCAGACATGTATAGGACACACACATACACGTGGCACACACATATATGTACACAGCACACACACATACACATGTAGCACACACAGGACACATACACATGCAGTACACAGATATACACATACGTACATGTAGTAGCACATGCATACACACACAATACATATATACACACCTACTATGCACATACATACATGGCACACACATACACATGAAGTACACAGTACACATACATACATGTAGTAGCACACACATACATATACACACAATACATATATACACAACTACTATGCACATACATACATGGCACACACATACACATGCAGTACACACGCATATACACATAATACACGGTACACACACATATATACAGTACACACATATATTAATGCATACACATACACACACGTAGTATACACATATACACACAGTGCACACATACATACACATGCAGTGCACACACATATAGTACCTACACACACACACATAGTACACACATAGACATGCATGCACATACACACAGACATGCACATATAGACATACCTGCATATGCACACATCTCTACCAGAGCTTCTGCACGGGAGCAGAAGGTATCAGACACTCACCTTCGCTCCCTTAGTGCATCCAAAACAACTTTCTTGTTTCCTAATTTTTAAAAAATGTTTAAAACCCTTAATAGCATAAGGAAGATAAGGTCTCTGGAAAAGGAGCAAAAAACCTTAAGAAAGAAAAAAAGCAGGCTGACACGATGACAAAGAGGCGAAAAGAGAGAGCTGAAGTACGAAGACCATGGGAGGAAATACAGACGGAGCAGGAGAACACAGTCCACACAGGGTTTAGGGTAGAAATCAGCAGAATTTGCATCAGTGACATGGAAGAGAAATGTGAGAATCCTCCTAGGGGAAGATGCAAAGCCCAAGGTAAAAATGAGAGAGACAACAGGATAAATGCAGATAATAGGGAAAAAAGATCAATTATTGTACATTTTAAGAAGAAACCGTAATTATAGAAATATGCTTTAATATAGATGTTTGAAGAAAAAACTTAAAACTTAATACAGAACTAAGAGTTCAGGTCTAAAGGGGATACGGTGGCCTTGTTTTAGACATTGACATTGAGAATCAAGGCCAGGAGCGGGAAAACAACTTGGTCAGGTTTGCAAGCCAGGCTGGGTGGCAGGTTCTTCTATTTCCTCATCTGCCGTGTGCTTGCAGTGTGTAAGGAGAGCAAGACGTGGAAACAGACAGAGGGGGAAAGAATGAGAGGGACAAATCATTTTAAGGGTGGCAGCAGTCACCATGGTTACGAACTAGAGACCCTGGTGGCGGGCTCCACCGGGTGCCACCACCCACCAGCTGGGTAATCTTGAGCAGGTCAGCCCGCTTTTCTGGTTCCCCGTTTGCTGGTACCTAAAATTTAGAGTAAGAGTAGTTGGACCTTTGTCATGATGTTCTTGTGAGGGTGCGATGAGCTAAGCCACGCAAAGCTCCTACTAGAGTGGCAGGTACAGACTAAGCGCTCCAAAGGGATTAGCTGCCTTCACTGGTATTAGGAAGGGGGGAGGGACAGGGAGGGAGAGGGAGGGAGAGAGAGGGAGGGAGGGAGAGACAGAGAGGGAGAGATATGCAGGCAGAGGCTGGATGTGAGTGGTCTTAGCATGCAAGACCTCGGAGTTTTAGGTAAGTCACATCCAGGCTTCTATTTTGCTGGGAGAGGAACATGAGACAAGGGTATTAACCAAGCTCTTCTAGGGGTGGGTGTGAATTCTCTATCTGAGCATCCTGAGCCTTCAGCCAGGGGCTATCATCTCTAGCCTGACATGGGGTCAACAAAGTGAAAGGCCACTGGAGCACATGTAGGCTGACTGGTCCCCCACGAAGTTCCCGATGGAGCAGAGGTGCCACGGGCAAGGGGAGCAGTGGTGCGACTAGGCTTCGATGACTGAATAGGGAATAAGCTGACAACCTGTGGTACTGAGGCCTGTCCCAGAGTCCCACAGACCCTGGGCCAGGCTTGTATCCTATGGCGGACAGAGACTTGAATCATATGTCTTTAAATATACAGTGATTAGTTGTTTTAGAGAATCACAGATGTTTTGAGCTGCAAAGAATATTTGAGACTGAGTAGTTAAGCTCTGCCCTACCCCATATCCCAGAGGAGGGAAATGGAACCCAGCCGTGGAAATGACTTTTATAAGCACGCACCTCTCCTTACTGGCAGGAAGCTAGAACCCGGGCAACCATATCATGCAATTGACTGGGAATTTGAGTTACAAAGCAAAGAACTTTATTTCCAGTGGGTCCATGGGTTCATGAAGTCTTTCTGACAATCCTTGGATGCAGATAGAGCAGAGGTGATTATTCTTGTGTAAAAACACAGAGTTAGTTCCTGCAGCTAGTCAGTTACAGTGTTGGAACTGGAATCCATATCCCAGGACACCTAGACCAACATATTTTCTACTTAGAGTAACTACTGCTTTGGGATTTCAGAGAGAAAATTCAGTCTGCTTTTCATTATGTTTATATAACATTACCCTTCAATAAGTTAATGATTCTTTGAAGAGTATAATCAAGAATGAATGAATTGATTGATAAATGAGTACTTGGATGCATAAATGAATGAATGGATAAATTCTGGGGGAGATAAAATAGGTATTTCTCATTAAAATTTCAATTGATCTATTAAAGGCAGGATTCCCTGGGTCCTCCCCTTCCAGCTGACCTACAAAGCAATGAGGAAATGTTATTGTTGAAATGTCAAATTATATCCACATTCTCCACTTACTCTTCTCATTTATCTTAGTCTCTTTAAGAGAGACTATCAAGGATGAGCTATGTAGGAACCTCCTCTCACCCTCTCATAATTATTTTATGGGAAATTTGTAGAATTATATTATAGAATCTCTTTGTTGGAAGGAACCAAAGGGAGCTTTTCTTCCAAAGATTAAAAAAAAGAAAATGTGGCTGGTATAATCCAAAAACCTAGGACTTCAGAGTCTCTTGTTGTGTGCTCCTAGGCAGAGTTAAGAGTATTTACAAAAATAACGTGTAATTTTCATGATACCTTGCACAAAGAACGTATTTGGTAGATATTAATTGGAGGACTTATGTCCTTCTGAGCCATTAGAGCCAGGGCCCTTAGTTTCACAACTTTGGTGTGTATCTTGTAAAAGAGTTCTGAAGTTCACCTGTGTACCTCCATTCTTAACAATCTTTTGAACATCTTCTCCTCCACAAAGCCTTCTCTGATAGCTTCCTTCCCCTTTTCCAGACTGAATGGGTCACACTCCACTCTGTGCCTGTTTGTAACCCTGTACATTCTTTAGTATTAATAATTGTGGTGTTTTCCAGAGATATCCACAGAGGCATCTCAGTAGCAAACACCTGAAACTGACTCTGGATGACTTTTGTGGAAAAGAGTTGATTGGGAAGGTCATGGAGTAGCTCAAAAGTTAGAAGGAGGACTGAACAACCAGGGTTTGAGAGGATAGGAATTGGATCAACTCCAGGGGACTCGGTAGCAGGAACCACCACGGATGGCATGCATCAATTTTCGACCATTTTCTTTCTCGTATCCACCCCACAGGTTATCTGAGCTTGGTGGGTCACCTGCTCTTTCCCTGGCCAGAAGATGGCAGAATTCCTCAACTGACCTGACTACCCATCCAAATCCCCCACAGGAAACCCACTCTCTGTCTCCAGAAGATAGGGACCCGCAAAGTGAGAGAGGTCTACCACGCTACTCCACAATGTGACTGTTGACATACATGTTTGTCCCCAGATCCACAAGACCATGAACATCTTGGAAGGAGGAACTGTGTCTTCTCCAGATGCTCAGTGAATATAATTCAACATCTCAATGGGGTCCAGGTGACGTGAAGGGGACGGCCAAGGAAGACAGGTGGACCAGAAGCAAATGTCCTTTGCAGGAGTCTTTGAGACATTCTTCATGGACACAGATCTGACATCCCCCAAAACACTCAAAAAGAGCACCCCCAAACCACATATCTCATCTCCCTCCAAGTCCTTCTCCAAGGGAGACGTGGGCCTGTGATAACCTAATGAGATGCCTCCTTGTTTCCAGGAGGACTCTGATAAGTGATGAATGGATGTTAGGGTTTCCAAAACTACCAGAACGAGGTTTTCTTTCTTTTTTTTTTTTTCCCTGCTGCTGAAAATTTATTTCTGGTAGTCATTAAAATTCTGCTCGTACCATTGGTAACAAACGATAGAAAGCACTAGGTACAGTATGTGGAGTGTATGTTTGTGAAAATGAGGGACAGATACCTTCCAACACTTTGGGATTTTATGAATGATTTACATCTGGTGCTAAAGTTCACAAATGAAACGTGGGGGAAGCAGATGCTCCATTTCTTGGCTGTGTCGTGCCTGCCCATACTGATGGGGAATGGAAAATGGCGAGGTCTCACAAATCAACAAAATCTACTTTTGTGTCTCTTCATCTCCATTCGGAGCATCCATATAACACCCAAACAAATGTGGTGAGATTAGTTCCTCAAGAAGCCCTTTATGTTTAGTAACAGTGTGGACATGTTAATAAAGAGAAGAGAGAAGTAAGAGTGGACTGATGGGGTGTGAGCAAAAGGAGCCAGGCTTCAGAGGGGTGAAGCTTCCGGGGACGCCTGTTTCTAAGAGCAGGAAAGGTGGGTGGTACCCAGCAGAGCAGATGAAGGAAGACCTGCTCTGGCCATCCTGGGGCTCCCCGATTTGGAAAGAGAGTTGATCTGGGTGAATGGAGAGGTACTGAATTGCAATTAAATAGAGCCGTCATCTGGAAAGGGACTTGAGCTGGCAATTGGAAAATCACGGAAAGATAGCTGCAAAGAAGATGGGGTCTGATATTTTTGTACTTTTCTGTCCTTTCTCTCTGTCTCTCTCTTTCTTCCTTCCCTCTTTATTTTTTCTTTTCTTTCTCCCTCCCTCCCTTCCTTCCTTTCTTCCATGTGAAATCGGGTCTTATGTGAAACGTGGTGACTCCTACACAAGAAAGTACAGCTTTCTTCAGATCTCTCTTGGGCCAGGCCTTGCGGAGTAATACACAGGATTGCTGCTCTTATCTTGGAATCCCTTCCCCAACCCTGGGTCCGGTCCCTTGAGCTTCTCCACTGATTGTAAAAAATCCATCTACCACCTGATATTTGCACTTTACCATCTTACATGTGTCTCCCATTGTTTCATATCTTATTTAACCAAAAGAATTTCAAATTTCTTGAGGGCAGAAACTTTTAGGCAGATAATTTGTCTTAGGCAGAGACTATTCTCTTTTGGTGTGGGGTTGCAAAACCCAGTCCCCTAAATGCTAAGTAGGGGACACTGCCTTGGCCTGGTTCCATTCCGTGCTGCCAGCATGGTTGTCAAGCCTCGAGCATGAGAGAGGGAATGGACTAGGTGTTGTGACTATAAACTTGGTAAGACGCAAAGGCCTCCTGCTTGGTGGGGGGTGGAGCTGTACCTAACGACAAGGGATCTAGAGCTATGCTGCCTCGAGATTCAAAGCACGTTGGGAGCCAAAATAGAGAGAGAGCAATTATTAATATTTCCAGGGAGCACAAGAGGCTTCACAGAAGGGGTACTTTTGAGCTGGGCCTGGAAGAAGATGCCTTTTGGGGCGTGTAGTAACTGGAAAGGCAGGAACAGACATTGGCCAAGAAGAGATACCTATTGCTTTCGCATTTTTTTCCTTCCAGCCAGAAAAACCACATTCATTATAATGAAGCAACGATTTTGTAAATTAATTACCTTGGGAATGGTAAGAGTTAAGATGCACCTTACACTGTGTCTCACGTACATCCAGCAAGGAGTTTATTCTTTCACACTTTCTAGCTGGTTGACTTTTACAAATGAAGCAATAAACACAACAATATTAAATATGCATCTATAATATTTCTTCACATTCATTTCCATTGCCATCACTCTCGACTACCTACTCAATCCTTTGTTGAGTTTTTTCCCCTTTTGTATTTCAGCTTCTGTACGAACGAGACTTTTTGATTTACAGAGTCCCCTACACTTGTTTAAAAAAACGGGGAGATGAAAAAAAATAAACCGCACAACAAATGAAAACCATTTCCAGCCCCGTACTGAGGCTCTTGCTACGTTTCTATGAACGCAAGTTACTGGTTCGTGTTGAAGACTCCATATTGCAAAGATCACAACCTTCTATAAGGAGCAGAGTGGGACACAATTTGTGCAATTTGCAACACATACCATTAACTATTGGATTAAAAAAATGTATCTGCTACATTAATAGATGAAATGTGATATTGTAATTTAACACCTAATTTTCTGACAATTCTCTCATACATAGACCACGTCCAATTTTCCTAAAAGAAAACCTCAGATTAAAATATATATATATATATGTCATTTGCATTTTACTATAATTAGGTGACTCTTTTGTGGGGGAGTTTTTCTTGATACACTCAATACCCCACACCTTTCTTCACCAAGGAAGTTACTAAAAGCAGAAAAAAAGAGTTCTGCAGTCTCCCTTAGTTACCATTCTGTTCAAAATATGTCCCCACCTAATATAACTTGCTATGTGTCATAAAATACAAAGGAAAGTACTTTTCATGCCAAATATCAGAAAAGTGCTCTCTTTTCTATATTGCACAAGTAACAGAAATGATGTGTTCATTTTAAATTCCATTCATGTAGATTCTAATAAAAGCTATTATAAAATACAATTGTGTGGAGACAAAAAGAGAGATAATATCACTATAGCTCAATATAAAATTTAAGTAATTAAGACATGAAAACTATTACACAATTTACTACAAATGCAGCAAGAATAATAAAATGTTTAACCCTTTCCCTCCTGAGTCCCCTCTCAGTCGGTCTCTGTTCAACACCTAACGGGGAAACGTGGGTATCTAAAAGGATGCACAGAGGTATGACAAGGCAGACTGTTTGGAAAATGCATAACGATGATCCGAAAAGGAAAATGGCCTGATTTTTCTTTTCTTTCAGGTACGAGCGGTTCCATTTCTAGAATG
Source organism: Propithecus coquereli (assembly GCF_000956105.1). Lineage (NCBI taxonomy): Eukaryota > Metazoa > Chordata > Mammalia > Primates > Indriidae > Propithecus > Propithecus coquereli. Next base: position 1,616,345 of record NW_012148731.1, read on the forward strand.
GTGTACTCTCTAGTATGTGGCAAATTGATTTTATCTGGAGGAAACATGAAGTCAGCCATCCAACCCATCAGCCCCATGGTGACCAGTGAGAGGCCATGATGACAAGTAGGTCCCCATGGGTCAGTGGACAGAGTCTGAGCTGGGGGCAGACAGATCTGAGCCTGCCAGGTTTGTGACATCAGGAAACTCTGTTTGGATTCACTGTTCTCATCTGTTGAATGGACATAATTTTATTTGCTTCTCTGGTTTCTTAGGGTGATGCTCCAATCAGACAATGGGAGTGTTAACCCTCTATAGTGAATGCAATGGGATATTCAAGCTTCATAATTAAAATTGAAACAATACAAAGGGCTATGATTCTTTATTTTGGTTTTCCCTAAAGAGTGGCATGTGTCTGTCTGAGCTTGTTGGGTGGCACCACGGGGACGTGCGCACCATGGGAAGGACTGTGCTATCTCTTTGTCGACTCTTTCCTCACTTTCCTGATTGTATTAAAGACAAAAGGATCTATATGGTGTCAATAGGTCTCTATCGCTTTTCTAGCACTTACTAAATTCCACTTTTTAATAAAGAGGATGAGGTCTTGAGCTTGGAGCCTGCTTCAGGCAACGGTATCTAACAAGAATAAGATGATTTTGTCTTTCTAATTATATTTATTTTCATGATGATTTTCCATGAATGACAAGGATGTGGCTTCTCCTCTCTGGCAGTGATATAAATTTTTCTTGTAAGATAAATGTATTTCAGATAAAATAAAAAAGAGGGGAGAGAGGAGAGTCGTTCGCGGATGTATCCCAAACGCTGCAGCACTGCCTGGCACAGGGGAGGTGCTCAAGAAATATTTGTTGAATAAGAAAAATGACTAATAGTCTGTAGATATGGAAAATAGCCCAGTGACTGAGGTAGGTAACTGCTTCCCACCACGCGCGAAAGGCTCAATGCACTGTCTCTGCTGAGACAGGCAGCTCCTGGGTGCAGGATTCTGCTGTTCCTGGTACATTTGTTCGTGCGGTTCATCCTGCCTCGGGTTTCTTCAAGCACTTACAACTCTTGTTCATGCTTTCTCCCCCGCCCAGAAACGCCTTTACCTGCTTCTGCCTGTTACTTCCTCATTCCGCAAGGTGCAGCCCTGAGATCTCCCAGGTGTTTGTATCTAGAAGTTGAGCTCCTGGGGGACCCCCACAAGGATGGAGCATCTAACACTAATTCCACGGGTGGGGAGCTTGCAGGGCCCTCCTGGGTCACTTGCCCCCTAATGGCAAAAGACAGAGCCTCCCCCTTATCTCAGGACCACCAAACACCTAAACATCCTCAGTTACCAAGATCTACGTCTCGGGGGCATCTCAGGAAGGGCAGAGACGAAGATGTTGAGGGTATGACTAAGTGGAAGGAAGAGTGATAGTAGCAGGGTCCAAATGCCATCCTTGGTGTCCAAAGTGGCAGCACAAACTGTCTGCTGTGGACGGGAGAGATTCAGTTGAGGAAAGGACTGAAACATGCTTGCTCTCCAAACTCTTTGCTCCTATGTCTGGCTGTGCTCAAACTCACCTGGAAAGAATATTTTGTTCCTGGAAATAAATTGAGAGATGGAGATTCCTCAAATTCCTTTGCTCTGAGCATGGGCAGAGACCCACAAATGCTACCCAACTGCCGGCACTTTTCAGTTTTTCTAAACGCTCCCCTTATGCTCCGCCTAATCTGCTGCCACCTGGGTGAGGCCAGGCCCTCAGGCGCCCACCCCCACCGCAGCCCAGGCCAGCCCCCACTCTGGGGGAAGCAGTGAACGGACACTATGCAATCCAACCAACCTCCTATGAAAAGGACAAACATGTCAGATTGTCTTGCTGTGATGTCTTGTTTTATTTACAGAGTAGATTTTATTATTTTTCAAGAAAAGAAAAACTTATTCATTATAGACAATTGGGAAAAGTAAGAAGAAAAAGAAAACAAAATCCACTGGTCTCACTACTTAAAGACAACGAATGCTTACCCGTTGGTGAGTATACGTCCAATAATGTTTTCCAACCGTATTTGTATCAGAATAGATTAGATTGTGCTGCAGTCCCAACAACAAAAAACCCCAAACGTCAACACTTTAAGTCAACATGAGTTTGCTTCTCATTTGTGCGCTGAGTCTGCCACAGGTCTGTGGAGGAATTCTAGCCCCGGTGACCACTGAGGGACGCAAGGTTGACAGAGCAAACCAACTTCAGTACCACAACTTGACGATTGTGCTTGAAGGAAAAACGTTCTAGGGACTCTGACAATCAAACGCTCCAACCCGGAAGTGACGGGCTGCGCTTGTGCGCTCAAGCCCTTGGCCGGACCTGATCACATGGCTCCACTCAACCACAAGGGTCCAGGAAGTGCCACGTGGTCACTCACTCAGGTACACAGAAGAGGGAGAACCATAAACACTTGGTGAACAACATGAACAACTGTACATTACTACTGGAGAGGTCTTTCTCTGATTCCAAAGAAATTCATGTTGATGGTAGAGTATCTAAGAACTCTGAGAAGCATGAAGAAAATAAAAATCACGTATAAACCCACCATGTACCTCTCACTCCTTGAAGTGTTGAGGGCTCTGTCTATTTTTTCTGTGCTTGTGTAAAAATAAGAATTTTTTTTGAAAAAAAATTTGGATCATATTTTATGTCCAGCTTTGTAACCCACTACTCCTGCTTAATATATCACGAACAGTCTTTTGGAGTGTTAAATATTCCTGTACACCACACATAGTACTTTATCTTATGTATGACCATGATTATTCTTAACCGAGTACCTAATTATATATAAGTATTTAAATTTTTTCCTATTTATATTTTGTGGTTATGTATGTGTGTGTATACATTCTGCTTGTTTCCACATATAATAATCATTCTCTGTATCATTATAAACTCTCTTTCCATAAAGTTTCTAACGGAGAATCTAGCATTTCCTTGTGCAAATGTCTCCCAGTACATTTAACCTTTTTGCTGTTGTGATTGTTTCCAATTTACCATCACCAAAAACAATGTTTCAGTAGAATTTCATTTAAAGTATTTTTATGCTTAGAATTTCTCAATGGGCTAGAGTCTGAGAAGTGATATTACCAAATCAAATCTTACAAACATTTTAAGGCACTTGATTAACATATTTAAAAGAAAACATGTTGGTTTTGAAGAATGAATAAATGAATGAATTAAATCACAAATGACTTGTCAGTCCCCGGGAATTGGCAATAAATGCCTGTAAAGGTCTTCTTCAGCAAGTTGCGTTCGAGGGGGTGGATGTTTTTAAAACACCAATATTTCATTTTGTCCCACGAGCATCCAGAGAGAGAGGGACGAAGAATGGAATTGATTTTCAGTTGCTAGCTCCGTGTCAGGTACCGTGTTAGGGACTTTCTATTTTCTAATTTCGTGACCACAACAATACTGTAGGGTGAATTTTTAAAATCTCCATTTTGCTGGATGAACTCTCCGAAATCTCACAGAGACGAAATTGGAATCCAACATGGTGAACTCAAATTTATGTCCTTTCCTTATGGGAAGGCAAGAGACCCCATATTAACTTGCACCATAGAAAAAGACAGCCCACAATTAAGCAATCAAATATGTATCGTTGTGTGGTTACTTCAGGGAACAAGAGCGACATGCTCCGGAATGGTCAGGTGGTGGGGAGCTGAGTCAGGCCATCATGGCGGGGCACAGGGGAGACATGCTTCGACCACTCCCCCACTTTCTTACAGCTGCCCACAGAACATCCTATTCCAAACAATAAGCCAGTGCCCCCCACCTGGGCCCTGCCTCCCCTCCTGCCATATGACGGACTACAGCTCCACACCGCTCCCCTCCTTCGACATCCACCAGAGGCGGCAGCACTATTTGGATGTCTCTCCTTATTTGTTGTTATCGCTGCTCAAGCCAGTTTCTGGGGGAAGCTTCTCCACTGCCCAGACCAAGCAGTGAGCTAGGAGACCCAGGACCACATCCCTGACCAGCTGGGAGACCTTGAGCAAACCATGAGGGGTCTCTGACCGTCACTTTTCTCCTTTGCAGAAAGGGAGTGATGTTGCTACCCCGCCTCCGTGAAATCATATAGAACACTTCGTAAATATAATGTGCTGTGCAAACTTTACAAGTTTGAAGGTATTTCTTTGCTTACATTTTGATTAAGTGGTAAATTTGGAGTTAGTGTTATAACTGATATTTGTGGGTTTTTGCTTTTTGTTTTGCAAGTCAGTGCTCTCCTTTTGACACACACCCATGTTCGCGGTTTTCTTTCTGCATCCTTCATCCACTCCTTGCTCTTCCAGGAACCAGCCTCTTGGCTGTGTCTGGGGAATCGCCCTCCTCTTCCTATCTATTAAATTCAATGTCAACCCCGTGGCATGCCATGGACTCCAATCTACAAGCCAGAGGACCCGACCTTTAATTCTTCACCCAAATTCAAGCTCTGATTCCCTGCACTACAATCTACAGCCATAACTGAACTGCAGCCAGCCCTCCCCCTGCCCCCAGCCCTCTTCCTGCCAGCTCTTCAGAAGTCTGAACTCGGTGGCTCCTCACAGCAATGTAAGAGGAAAAGGTCACGGTTGACCACTGTGGACGAAAGTCAAGGCTTTGTAATGTAACAAGCTCTGCACTGCCGTTGAGTTGAAAGTTCTTGTTCTTTTTCAGATTGGAGAGAAATGAAGGTGAAACTTCATGATGAGAAAGTCACTGCACTCCAGTGAGAAACTGGTATCAAAATCCACCCTTCCCTCTCCTCCTTCCCCCATCTCAGCCCTGGAGCTGTGAGTCCTTGGCCAAGCCCCTCACCTCGCTGGATCTTACCTGTTTCATGTGTAAAGTGGGGATATAAGTAAGTGGAACTGATAATTTCTTGAAGTGCCCTTTAAATACAGACTGTACACATATATAAACTCCTGGTTACAACAATAATTATATCTCAAATTTATGGAGTGTGTAGCACAGGTACAAAAAAAGTACATTTTTTTTGGTACATTATCTCAACAAACCCATAAGGTGGTATATCAGCTAGGAACTCTGCTCAGCTGTTAGTAACTCAAAATAACAGTGGCTTAAATAATTTAAGTGTTATTTTTATTTTATATAACGTGAACTCCCCAGAGCTGCTATGGTGACTCTGCATTGAATCAATGACCGAAAATCTTTCCAACTTTATGCTCTTGCCACCCTTAGCTCATCACTTCCATCTTTAAGTCGCCTCATGGTTGCCAGACAGCTGCTGTGCCCCAAGCCATCATGGCCACATTCTAAGCAGCAAAAGGGAAAAGAGGAGGAAAGGGGGTGAGCCTCCTAGACTAGCTGATTCCCTTTGAAAGTGTTCCCCAGTAACCCCATTGGATGATGTCTACCTAAATCTCCTCATCCATCCCAAGACAGGCTGAGACAAGTAGTATTTGGCTGGGCACATCACTGTCCTCAGTAATGCCAGGGTTTATTTAGTAAGGATGAAGATGAAGGTGGATACTGGATAACTAACCAGTAGTCTCCGCCACAGTAAGGTACTACTACTACGTCAATTTTACAGATGAAGAAACTAAGTTAAGCAACTTGCTAAGGTCATATAGCTAGAAAGTTCAAGCGTTAGAATTCGAAAGCAGGCTGACTGAGGATCCCTAGCTCCTAATTTGCACACTCCATAAACCTGAGACAGTGGGTAGTCGAAAACTCCAGCCTTGAGTCCTCCTCGCCCCAGCTGCAGAATAGGATCAGAGAGCTTGCGCCATGGGGTGTTAAGTGAGATAATGAATAGGGAGTGCCTGAGACCTTAACTGAACATAGCAGATGCTCAATAAGCAGGAGATACAGATTTCAACTCCCTGCCACGTACCGTGCTGGTGCAAAAGTGTCCCACTTGCTAACACACCTCCCAAGGGACACGTAAACTGCTGAAGCCCAGGGAATACCCTGCCCGCTGTGCCCTGTAATCTGGACTGCCTCGTTAGACTGTGAACTTCCTAAAAAGAAGGGGCTTGCCTGGCATGTGGTAAGGCCTGTGTCTCGGTTGATTCAACAAATACTTTTATTTCATTTTAGGCATTAAAATTACACGACTCTACCCTGAATGTCACTTACGGGAACAAAGATGGGGCAAAGAGAGGCCTTGTGCCCGAGACCCACTGGTGTGTGTATACATGCGTGTGTGTGCACAGGCCTGGATGTACATGTGTGTGAGTACGCGTTAGAGCACAGTGCTGGAGAAAAGCAGCATGAGAAGAAGTGGGGATTCCAAATAACATTCCAGTTCTCCCTGAAATTCTCAAAATACATCACTCAAGTCAAAGCATATTCAAATATTAATTAAGTGCATGAGGGAAAAACCATGAACAACACGTATGGTGTAAGTGCTAATTATGAAGACACACATTTATTTTATTTTGAGAAAAAAAGAGCCTTCCATAAAGCATTCCTAAAAGCACGAAGAAAAAGAAAATCACACCATTTTGAGCTGTCCACAGGGCTCCAGGGAAAGCTACTTCTGGGGTACCCTCAATCTGGCTTCTGCATGGAGAGACGTATTGGTCTCAAATTTATAGCAGTGTTTCTGCATGTGTTTATTTACTCATGTATCATTATGTTTCCTAGAGCAGAAGCAACTGAAAGCAAGATCGTCGCTCTGGTCCCGATTTCTACCCTTTCTTGACACTGGCTGTCCAGCAGGCCGGGCAATGGGCGTGGATCCCCGACCTGCAGCTCATCAACGCTGACCGAGAACTGAGGGGGGAACCAAACCATTGTTCCCAGATGGGCTGCCCGATTCTGGAAGTCAAACGCCCTGTCTCCCACCCGCTTTGAGTTTTCACCCAGGGCTGGATGGAAGAGCCCTGCTGTTTCCCTTCATGCCTATCCTTGCCCACTTTAGAGTCTCAGCACTGGCTGCTCCCTGCCTGGAACCCTCTCCCCCAGGAATTCAGAGGTTCATTCCTTTGCTTCAATCACATTTCCCCCAAATGTTCTCCCAGGTCCCCACCACTCTGCTCTTACCCTACTTCAGAGCCATATTATATATATGCGCACACACACACACACACACACACACACCCACACACAGGTTGATTTCATTTCTGTCTCTCCCACTGGAATGTAAGCTCTGAACGGTCAGGATTTTGTCGCAATTACTACCATATCTCCAGTATTTCAATAGTGCTTGGCATATAATTGTTGCTCTATTAAATATTTGTTGATGAATGTATACACGCTTTCATAAGCACAATTCCCAGAGAAAATTAAACTGACTACAGCCAACTAATTTTACACCACTTCCAGGACCAAACATCTATGTCCTCCCAATCTTTCAAACCCGGGTTGGAGCCCAACTTTGGCTCAGCTAGGAAAACCTGGTCCTTCTTTAGGGTTCCCTCTGAGTGGGACAGACACCTGCCACTGTGTGTGTCATCTCAGTGTTACAGACATACCGATCTCGCCTCTCCCATCGGACTGCCCCCCCGTCAGCCTCCTGGAGCTCTGGTCTGCTCATTGTCACTGATTCCTTCCCAATTATGCCTCCTTGGGGACACGGCTGCAGCTCGTTCTGATACGACCCTTGCTGCATTTGGCACAAAGTTTTAATGGTGGCTCATATTTATCTAGCATTCGCTATGGGTCAGGTGCCATACCAAGTGCATTACATGCATTAACTTAGTGGCTTTCTTGTTCTTTTTTTTAAAATCACAAACTATGAAAACAAATACATATTACATTTCAATCTGGTAAATGATATGTATGTATCTGTGTGTGTGTATAAATGTATACACATATATATAGCCATAGCCATGTCTATATCTATACTGCAGAAACCAAAATTTTAAGAAACTATATTCATCTTTCCTATGTGCAGTGCACATTGATATTTTCAATTCTACTTAATTTATTTTCTAAAATGCATGCTGCAATCCACTGAACCACGGGTCAGCAAACTGTGGGCCTCAAACCCAATCCAGCCTGTTTTCGTTAATACAGTTGATTGGAACACAGCCATATTCACTTGTTTCTGCATTATCTACGGCTGCTTTCGCACGATAAAAGCAGAGTTGCAGCATAGACCATTATGCCTGCAAAGCCTAAAATACTCTCTAGTCCTTTGCAGAAAAAGTTTGCCGAGGCTTGCGCTAAACTGACTTCAGACTTGCATATGAGTTGTGAATTACGGTTTGAAAACCACTACATTTGCTGATCTCATCCTGACACCTGCTCCTCAAGGGAGGTTCTGTTGTGATCCTCACTTACAAGTGAGCAAGCCAAGGAGGAGAGTGAGGGGCATGACTCGTTGGCATGCAGAGTGGGGATTTGACCTAAGTCAGCCCGGAAGCTAGAGCTGGTGGCAGTTAACCAATATGGAGTTCCCTCCCTCTCTGGGATGAGTTTAATAAAGATTTGTTAGTCAAAGGAATTATATTTGCAAATTTGAAAACGAACTTTTTACTGGTGAACTTTGGAAGAAGTGTTGGCCTCATTCTCCACCATACTCCTAAATCAGTGAATAAAGGAAGGGCACCGGTGAGCATTTTGAAGGGGGTACAATGTAGAAGATCATTTCCATTTAATTTCTCATTACCAATGTAGGCGAGGCTGTCTTGTGGGAGTCACTCCTGAAACCTGGCCTGCTGTATCGAAACATACCGCAGTGCTGGACCAGCAGCTTCCGACACGGCTCCCAAGGACTCTTGCTCTTGTGTGATCCCCTCCTGCGAGTGTGGTCTGGCTCTAGTGACTTTTATGTCTCCAGTAGAGCACAGAGCATAGGATGGGATGTGACACCAGAGACTGGGTCGCAGAAGACCCTGACTTCCGCCTGGCTCACACTTCCTCTTGGCCTCTCTCTTGCTCACACAGATGGAGCAAGCGGCCATCTGCGAGCTGTCCTATGGGAAGGTCCATGTGGCAGGAGCCCAGGGAGACTCACAGCCACTGTAGAGACCCGGCGTGGGGGGTCCAGCCACGCCATGCCTGCATCTCTGACCCGGTAGAAACCATGAGAGCAGTCTCTTGGTTTTGGAGTAATACGTAATGCCGCAAAGGATAAATGACATACCGCATTACTTTGCTGTAATTTGGGGTTTCTGGAGTCCTCATGAATCAACAAATACATCTTCAGCACCTCCTTGGTGCTCAGTCTGATGAAAAGTGGAGCTGTTCAGAGCCAAAGCCTCTTGCCCTCGGGAGCTTATGATCGGGTTAGAGAGTGAGATGTTTGACCCACACTCTGTGTTCTTAACCACACTGGTGGTTGGAGCCATCTGCCCCCATCCAAGATGGTACCCAAAAGGCTACACTTATTTATCCTCTTTAGTCGAGGGCTCCTTTCTCTCGTTCCCCCTCATTTTTCATGGCATGGGGCCCACCTTAGCTGTCCAGCTTGGAAGCCCGTCAGGAGAGTGGGGAGCAGGGAGTCCCCCCGACACCGTGCTTGGACTTCCTTGGTCCAACACTCCGAAGCCATGTCTTAGTTCACAAGGAGCCGTGAGCAAAGCCCGATATTACCACAAATAATTTGGTTTCTGAAAGTCGAAAATGAACCAGATGGCTTTTAAGGAAAACAGGACACACATCAGATTCCAATTATATTAAAATGATGACCCAATTTAGGAAAACACAAAGTGTAATAAAAAAATGTTTAAATAAACAAAATCTGCATATTTATGGAACTATAATATTCGCCGGGCTCCTCACTTTGGATAATGAATTTCTAAACTAGACTGATTGCATTCCAAACTTGCCACTGAATCCGGGCTTGGAGAAGTCTGCGGTACTGTTTGGAATTGCAGACTATCTGGAGAAAAAAAAAAAATATTTAGCATGTGTGTCGGCAGCCAATTTAGGAAAAGGAAAGGTCAGCTCTATACAAATGTGATATATCCGATTCTAATGCAACCAGGAATAGTCACCGCTCACCCTGCTTTGTTGGCTGAACATTGTGACACCTCTCCCTGGCAGCGGTAGCTGTCACCCGCAAACCTCCGCCGCCACTGGCAGGCCCGGTGCTGGGCTGGGTTGGCAGAGAGAGCTTCGGATTTATCTATTTATTTTTCCAGATAAATTAAAAACTCAGGGGGCACTTAAAATAAATTAGCAACTGCTCCTGACGGTGTCTTTCTTGTGGTGTCACACATTCAGAATTTTGGCAAGGACTAAGTTGCCTGCCTCCCCATCTTTTCCCACCAAGCACAAACTGCTAACGGAACAGTGTGCTCGTGTGAACAGGCACGTCGCTGGAGCAGTTATTAATTCAGGAAAGGGTGAGCCAGGGAGGGTCCGGGTTCACCAAAATGCCTGCAGGGTTACGCAGTCTCTGGGGCATCTATGCGAGGCTTCATGAGGCCAGGGAAGAAGGCCAGTTTGCTCTTAATTGTACCGAAAGGCTGAAATAGTTTTTGAATGGAATTTAATTCACTCATCCCAGGGAGCACATTTCCTTTAATTTCATGCATACCATTTTTAGAGAATTATTTTTCCAGATAGGGTGATCTATATCTCACCTCCTTCCCTGTAGCGTATACATTTATTTAATCAGCAATTATTTACTGAGACTCTTGCGTGCCCAGCATATAGGTCACGGCAGCGACCAAAAATAAAAATTCTGGTCTTCATGGGGCGACACTCCTGTTACGTGCCACCATGTTCAGTGTATTATGATGTCAGCGATCGCCACGCACCATCGACAGAAACTAAAATCACCACCTAAGAACCAAAACGGCAAAGAGAGAGGCCTGTTCTGGACAGTGTTGGGTAAGATTGACAAAGAGGGGGGTGCCCAGTTTACCAGTCTGGGGCCAAAATGCGAACTTTTTAGACAAGGAATCCTTCCTTCAACAACCAAGCCAGCACCTCTGCCTGTCCGCTCCTTCAGATGCACAATAGGTGCCCAAGAGCTGAGCGGTACCTTTTTTCTGTGCTTTCAATTAAATAGCTGCTCTGAGACTTTCGTTCTTATATCTCTTAAGTAAAAGGAAATGTTTCTTTTTTTGTCTATGAGGAAAAAAATAGTTACTAAGTCTGGATAACATTAAATGAGAAAAGGTTTTCACTCCCCTTTCACGACGCGATATTCATTTATATCAATCTCTGCCTCCCAATAACATTTTCCATACTCATCATCCATGTGAACAAAGAGTTAGAAAGATATAAATTTGACTCTAAAACGTCTTTTAAATGCACTGTATTGCAGAACACTCATTCTATTATTATATTCCAGAATCATTCCTTTTAGGTGAGTAGCTTTTATGGAAAGGGACTTTTTTTAAAAAAAAATTAATTAATTTACTGTCAGAAAAGTCCTTCATTACGGGAACCCGTGTAATTTCCTACCTGGGTATCCATATGTAATATAAATCAGGAGCTCCTTACTTCTAGGCAATTTTGTTGGAAGCATCTAATTTTACTGTGATATAGCATCCTCCAAAAGATTATTTTAAAAGTGCTTATTCCTCATAGTTTTTTCCTTTACTTTTAAATTCTGAGGGTTTTCTTTTTTTTTTTTTTTGGAGTTGTGGCAGGGTTGGGGGGAGGTATTAATTGTCTCTTTGCCAGAGTTTAAGTGCAACATTTTTCATTAGATTTAACAAATGTTCATCTTAAAATAGACTGACAGTGGGTCAAACTGCTTCAGCTTCTCCTCTGTTAACCTAAATGCATTAGAGTTGAGGCTTTTTATTCTCAGATCAATGTTGCTTCTTATTCTTGGACTTAATTTAGTATAAGACTAATATGACAGTCTTTCCATTTATTTCTCTCTCTCTTTCTCTTTGGCTTTAATAAAATTAGAATTAATTCAATATAATGTAATCTCTAGATTTTTTTTTCGAGCATAGAAATGCCAAATACAATAATATGCCTTTTTTTTTTTTTGCAGTGGTAAACTATTGTGCAAAATAATTATAGAAATACACAAGAACATCTGGTCTTTTAAACTGTAGTCACTGCTGAATTTAACATTGAGTGCATTTGACAAAATTAAAGGAGTTTATTCTTTGTTTTTCCTGGGCTTTAAATAGTAAGCCACAAATAGTACTTAGAGTTATCGTTTCTAGTTCATTTTGAATATTATGCAGAAAAACTTATTCTGCATTCCTTAAGACTTTTATATACCTGCGGTCTATGACATCTGGGCTCAAGGTTATAATGCATCACTGTACTTTATTAAGACAATGACCCAAGTCCAATTAAAGGGGGAGGAACTTTACTGAATGCTTTTCTCCCATTTTACCCACAACAATTCCTAAATGCCACTAGACAATTAAAGTCATTTTGATATCTTTTGTAGAGTAAAGTAATTAAAATTATTACTGCCACTTTTGTAATAAACTCGTGTGACTTTATAAGTCTGTCCCTGCTCTCTTTCATGATGGAGACATCATACAATCTGTAATTGTGCTATTAAGGAAAAGAGAGCTAATCTCTTTGCATTTGAAGTAAGCCTTCATCATCAGCCCAACAAAGCCAGACAGATCAAAAAAGAACCAGAGAGAGCATTTAAGGAAATTAGTACAAGTGTCAGTTAAAAGGTAAAAATTAATGCACTTATTATTGAAATATGGTTGAAACCTACGTTCTTTTCATTTCTTTGATATTTCGAAGGCATAAAACATTCAATTAACTTTCCATTGTGTTTGGGGGAGAAAAGGCAGAGGATTGTCAGTGAAGTGTTAGGGGTGTAGGTGGTGCTTGGTGAAAAATAGAATAGGATGAGCGGGAGAGTCACCCAGGGCCACGTGGCCCCGGCCCTGGAGACTGAGCTGCTTCAGGCCTTCACAGCCCACCTGCTTTAGGATTTCAAATGGGCTTCAGACTCTGCCACCCCATTTATTCTGGAGACTTAAACATTGTCCTGTGCAATTTTTTACTTAAAAATCATAGACAATGGATGATTATGGGTGCTTTGAGGCTTTGTAAGTGGAGTCATTCCTCATTTTCCAATACAGTATGATTATGATGATAAAAACACATAAAAGAAAGTCTGGAAAGAGAAGTGACTATTTGGATTATGGGTGAACTTTTACCTTTTGACTGTATTTTTTTTCCATTTCCTATTATGATCATCTATTATGCTATTATGATTTTAACTAGAAAAATAAGATAAGGTTGATTTAGGATAAAAAGCAGCATGGGGTGGAGAGGGGAGGATACCTATGGGCTTTGGGGTCAGACCAATTAGTGTATGATGGGTAACTCAGATGCCAAATGCTGTGTGACCTCAAACAAGTAGCTTAACATCTCTGAGTTAATATTCCTTTCTTTATACGGCAGAGAACATGGATATCTGTTTGTTAAATGGATAAGTACGAAAATGCATCAACCTAAATGCACATAGCAGACACTCAACAAATATTCATTTTTTTCATCCTGACACTATCTCTCCCTTTATCACTCCATTATACATGAAACACAAATTATTTAATATTATTTGATATTGATGAGTAGGATCAGTATTTGATGTATCTCTTTCATGCAAGTTTATATTAACTTTCAATCATTAGCATCGCTTTTCAGGACCAAATGTTTTATTTTGCTTTGAAATTTCTGCAAGTTTATTCAGTAGGGTAGATTTGTAAGGCTACTCTCCGAACATCAGAACTCCTAGCTGAACAATCATTATTTGACAATCGCAATTCAAGAATTTTTTAAATTGTATAATGAATCAATCTTCCTAAATTGTATGCATGTCAAATTGTGATCAACTTGCTGTGAAAATGTTCAGCAAGAAAGGCCTAATGTTTAAAGTGAAAATTACTGGGATCGCACACACTAATTTGTCTTTATCATTAATGAAACATTGTTTTATTGCCCTGAGAAGAAGACTCTGGCACATATTACAAAACAAATTTTAAAAGAGAAATGCTCTTGAAATGATTTCCTACCAGAGCACACTGGAAGCAGTAGCTTTGCATGCATAAATCTTAGCTCGCTGCACGGCACATTGTAGGCACCTTGTAAATATTTTAAATGAAAGATACAGGTCTATTTTCTAAAATGGGACTTGTAGTCAGTGTGTGGCTAATTATTTTTTGGTGAAGGATTGGTTCTAACCTAAGCAGATCATTCTTGGGTTCATAAAGTCTACCATGAAAGCAGGATACAGCTTCCTTTTGTTAGCAGAAACAATTTGGCTATTAAAAAAGGCAAATTTTGTGAGGCAGGCTCCATTTCTACCCCAAAACAATGTTTGTAAAGTTCAGAAATCCATCCCAACGAAAAAGCTTTTGCATATTTGTGCTATTTTCTAGCTTTCTAGCCAACTCTGCCCTGGCACTTAAGGAAAATAACTCAGTTATAAAATCCCAAATCACTGATGTTGTGATTATTATTCTTATTAATATGCATATGATAGAAGTTAGTGCCAAAATGACAGATTTACGCTTTTGCAAAGGTAATGAATCAAAGTAAGAAGGTAAAAGCCGCTATTACCCTAAAACCTAAAAGTGATAGACTACTCAGGTTTTTCCCCCCTCTGTGCAGATGGCTGATAATGCTGTTTTTCACGGAAACACGGTAGGATTGTAATCAGGAATACAACACTAGCCACTGAGCGAAAGCTTGCACTCTTGTCTTGTGGAACTTTTCTAATTTCAGCTCTGATCTGAAAGGTGCAAAGACGGTGGGGGGGGGCGCCGCAGCGATAGAGGAGGGGGAGGGTGTGCCAGCGAGTGGGGCAAGGTAGGGGCGGGACTCAGTTTTAAGAACAACTGGACCCCAATCGATGGACAGCGAGTTACGAAGAGACCCTAAAAATAAAATTCTCAGTCCAAATGTAGACCCTGCCTTTTTGGCTTCTAGAATGTAAAAGGAATTCAGAGAGAGCCAAAGAAAGGAAGACAATGGATATGTGAAGAGAGCCCAAAGACAGGCCCAGAGCGAACAATGAACATACGCATCTCTCCACCGTCTCGGTGCTCTCTGGTTTGGCGAGTCCTCTGCCATCTGCCGCTTCTATGGTCCTGAATCCAATCCGGGGTGGTTGGCATGATGGACGATTTTAGATTTCCAATTTAGCGTTGAGGGGCCTGAGGCTAAGGGGAGAGAAGTGATGTGTCTTTGCCCAAGGTCACGATGCCTACGAGGTCACAGCCAGTGACGAGGAGAAGCTGTGCTGTTTCAGGAGCCGGCATTTGACTCCCTGGGAGCCAGTGAGGCATTTTTAGAAGCCGTATTAGGGTTCCCAACAGAGCCAGTAAACTCTGGCATTAGTGCCCTGAGGAGGTCCTTTATGGTCTAAAAGAGAAAGTTCAGTTTCCCCCACAACCTCATCCTGCCTTTCCTGCCAGGTGGGACCAATAGCAGCATTTTATTACATAAAAGCTTAGAATTTCAGAGGTGGAAGAAACCTTGGAGATTTCTAGTTCACAAGGCCCAGGATGGTAACTTGGGACAAAACTAGGATCAGCTCCCCAAATCCCACGGAAGCACCATCTATTAATACAGCAACAAGAAAGTGTAATGTGTTTTATAATCTCTAGTGCTTGGTAGATTTTTGCAGCCTGCAAAAGCGTTTTTTTTGCATACACTCTTAAATTTGACCCACAAAGTCTCAGATTGAGACCAACCTGGAATCAAACCCAAGGCTTTTGCCTTTTACTAGCTCTGTGACTTGGGCAAGTACTTGACCTCTCCGTGCCTCAGTTTCCTCTTCTGTAAGTTGAAGTTCTACCTCATACGGTAATGATGAGAATTACATGTAAGTGTGTAGAGACGGAGCTAGCACCAAATTAGCACCAGTAGACACTAGCCATCATCTGCATTTTGGTCATCACCCTTGCTGAGAACACGGGCAGGGCAGATTTTAAATATCCCCACTGCACAGGTGAAGGAGGTAAGCAGCCTACTCAAAGTGACTCTGAATGTAACACGCTGGGTCAGATGTATGTTTCTTAGTGTCTAGTTCAAAGATGTTCCAATGTTTCATTAAAACAAGTGCTGACATTCAAAGTGTTGGTTGGTGGGTCCAAATAGTCTTGGGGTGGAAGGAAGTCATGGGCACCAACGATGCTAATAGCAGGGTGCTTGGGCATTTCATTTTTACTCATCCTCTATCTGTTAATGGGGAATTAGAAATATTTCTTATTCCCTCTAAATATTCAGGGCTGTGCAGGTGTCAAAGATCAAAAGGCCCATGACAAAGGGCCATCTACATATTTATAGCCAGTGTGGACATGCAAAAGCTAGACAAAAACCACCGTTTGGAATCAGTCTGTCATTTGTGCTGCAGGACAGGACGGTGCACACAGGAGAGCTGCAGAAGATGTACAGTCACCGGGGGACAGAAAGAACCGGGAGTTGTAAAGTCTGGAAGACAAACAGACCCAAGCGCTGCTCTGTGAGCAGAGCAGGATTTACGTGGGTGCTGCTTGTGTCCTAGGACAGAGAGATGCGGATCCTTCAACTCCCTAGCAAGGAAATCACGAGGGCACTTGTGGCATCAGAGGCCAAGGAGCCTTGGGAGTCTGGATTTTTTCCTGCTGGGCTACTCATGATTCTAAATCCAAGCAAAACTGAACTCCCCTCCACCCTTCCAATTTCTGCTTGTGCTCAGCAAAATATGCCAACACTGACCTTGGACTTGAGGCCAGAACTCAGGGGTTCGAGTTTTGACTTCTACACCTGCCTGCTGAGTGATCCTGGCCAACTCAAGGTCTCTGGTCTCAATTCTTTCTGTCAAACAGAAGGGCAGGACAGAATAATATGTGTCACCTGCCGGGCACGGAGCAGGCACTCGGGCAGTGAGTCTGCTATACACAGATGGTTCAAGGCCAGCTGGGAGTGCATCGTTCTTTCCCCTTTGACTGTGTTCAGAGGTGTTCACAACGGGAATGATGCCTTGCTAGAGTACCCCTGTCCTCACGGCCTTCCATGTTTCTTTACCTCTGCCGATGAGGCATCAGGCCTCTGCACAGACGAGGTGCTGTTGGCTGGATGTTTGTCCCTGTAAGGAACAACACCTGCCTGGGGACAAATTAAGGCACCCAACTTTTGTGCTCAGAGTTTGTTTTCTTAAAAGCCATGCAGACCAAACTTTGGCATCTGAATCCTCCTCTGACTGTCTGAGGGACTCGGTGCCTGCTCCTCACCATGCTGTGTGCCTCAGTTTCCCTATCATCCAGATGCGGAGAATACCACCTACTCTTCTAGTGTTGAGAGGATGAGTGATTAATGAGCCCGAGGCACCTTGTAATGTATGGTGTCTGGCCTAGGGAAGGTACTTAATGAATGCTATTAACTGTCGTGATCACTAGCAATTATATTTAAGAGCAGGCTGAGAAAGGTGAACTCTCTTTCCTACCTACCAAGCGCTCAGTAAGTGGCTGTGAAGAGAATGTGTAGAAAAGTGAAGGCAGGGACCAGCTCCAGTTCTGATACTTCCCCCCCAAAGTCTCTTACTCACAGAGCATTCGAACTGCTGAACTCGTGGAAGCGGAGGTGATGTTTATGTTTCTCACACTTGTAATTTACGAGAAACAATAGCGGGCGTTCTTTCACCTGTTTGCCATTGAGCCTGTGAGGTGAGCAAGGTGGACACCATTATCACCAACCCCACCCCTGCTATAAAATGTCTATATCTATTTCCATGGCTATGGCTTTTCCGTGTCTGTATTAGACTCTTTACAGTTTCTATGGCTTGTCCAGACT
Organism: Propithecus coquereli; assembly: GCF_000956105.1. Taxonomy (NCBI): domain Eukaryota; kingdom Metazoa; phylum Chordata; class Mammalia; order Primates; family Indriidae; genus Propithecus; species Propithecus coquereli. The sequence continues at coordinate 1,633,975 of NW_012148731.1, forward strand.
TCCATAGCTCTGTCTTTTTCTGTACCTATGTTCACACCTATGCCTACACTGTGTCTACACTGGCATCTCTGTCCATGCCTGTTTCTATCCCTATATCGTTACTCTTTTCCGTGTCACATCCACATGGGAAACCGAGTCAGGCTCAGCAATTAGATCGACCAAGGTCACCCAGCTAGGAACAGAGAGCTTGGGAGGCTGCGAGTCTTTTGACTCCAAACTCTGCTCTCTTTGTCTCTTCTCCCATGCTGCCCCTCAAATAAACAGAATTTTTAAAAGGAAAAAGAAAAATGAAAAAGAAAGAAAGAAAGAGGAAAGGAAAGAAGGACGGAAGGAAGGAAGGAAGGAAGGGAGTGAGCAAGTCTCGTAGGTTCTTTGTCTTCTATTCACAAAGACAACGTATGGCCAAGGCCCCTATTGTCTCCATTTCCTTTAACTCAGTGTTGTTTTGGGGTGGAGTGGGTGGGGAAACGGTCTTCAAAGGTCTAGTCACTGTGCAGTTATGTGTCATCTTCTACAGTGGATGAACATCCCCCTCTTATTGCTTAAAATCCTTAGAAGAGTTTTGAAATATTAGAGATTATTAAAAGGAGGAAATAAAATAGGGCTATTTGGGGGGAGGTTCGGTAGCTATCATATTGTTAGCAACCATCTTGATGACATTGTTCTAGGAAAGTTACTGTGTTAATGCAGGTTCAAACCAGATATGTTTGGGAGACACTTCTCATTACGTTTCTTTTATCTTTCTTTTCTTCTCTAATTTTTGTCACTTATAGCTTTTATAACAGGACTTGGAGAAATAGTATACTTGGACTGCCAACATGATTAAAATTTATATCGTTTTTGCATCTGTTTTGAGAGGCAGACAGCAAATTCCTAATTTTAAAACAAATCATCAAATATTTCAAGAAGTCAGATTGAAGCCTGCTCTTTATTCTCCTGAAACTTTAAGAATTAAATTGCTGTGAATGATCCATTTGGCATGATTTTTTTAAAAAAACGAATTTATCTGATGTGAACACAGCCTCCTCCTTCTTTCCTAAAAGCTTACATCTCTACTCAGTTTTACAACAATAATTCTTAGGGTCAGATTTTAAGCCCCTCTAAGCCCTTTTTTGTCCCAAAGTGAAATTTATAGGAAGAGAAAGCATACATATTTTGTTTTGAAATTGAGTAATAATGTTCTGAAGAATATATTTGAAGAGCATTTTCTGGGCTAGAGGTTTGGAAAACATCAGCTGCTTCTCCTTGTGTGGGGTTTTGCTTATGCCCTTCTTTTAAAGCTATTTTTGGTCTCCTGAATTTAGTACAGGTTGCTTAAAAAATCAAAAGCAAATATAAAATTTACCTGGAATCTTCTTTAGGACTCAAGTTAAGCCATATTGTAATTTTGTTTTCTGTTGTTGCTTTTAACTGTGCGAATGATTACTGCTGTCTCGTATTTTTGGTTTCCCAAGTGGCAAAGGAATGCCTTTTCACACGATTCCCTTATTCTTTCCTTATTTCTTTGTCACTCCCTTGTCTTTGCAGAATTGCTCAGACTGTCACACAGAGGGAAAACTATGACCCTTTAGGTATTATTATATTTTGAAGCAAAAAGTTTACTTTTACAAAGTCCATTTTCCCCCTTGGAAAGAAATATCAGAGTGAGAAAAATCAGAGTGAGTCCTATATTATCTAAGAAGCAACTCTCCCCTGGTTTTTGTTCCATTTTTTGAAAACTCTAATTTCTTTGCCTTGGGTTCTAATTTATTTTGCAATTCACACAGTGCACTGTAAACATAATGTAAAGTTTTCAAAGCTTAATTAACAGCTACAGGATAACAGCAGGCCAAGTTTTTAGAAGCACTTAAGCTTGGCTCCAAGAAAAGGAGGCTTCCATACAGGAAGCTGTGAACTTGTACCTCCTAAAACAATAAAACTCTTTGAATCCGGGACTGTGGCTTTGCTTCGGATGCCAGGACCGGCACACCCCTGTCAGTCCAAGATGCCGCTCAATGATGGAGTCCTCCTTGGAGCAAAAACAACAACAACGACGAAAACAAAACAATGACAACAACAAAACCCCAAAACAAACAAAAACAAAAACAAAAAAACTAAGTAACAACCAACCAAAGAAAAATGAAATCAAAGCTTTAGATTACCTAATGTTCAGAAAATCCACTTTTAAATTCCACAGGCGAAGGTGGGCAGGGCTACAACAAACTGAAACATTAATGGCGCCCGGGGCGGGGTGCATGGGTGGGGGGCGAATTTCTCAGCTCTGCAGTGGGCACAGAAGAGGTGCAGCATTATCTGCAGTGTCCTGCTTCTGTCATTTCTTAGCAGGAATGCTTGGTGCAGTCACTTTTGTGGCCTCAGTTTTTTCACTTGTAAAATGGGATTGAGGGTAAGAATCTCTCTCACAAGTAGGGCGCTGTGCTCTTTGTGCTGCTGCTAATGGTCGTATAACCATGTGGAGAGCTGGGTCACTCTCTGGCTTAGTCATGACCTCAGCCACCTGGGTTTATCCATTTTGTGAATGATGGGGTTGAATTCTGGTCTCTGATGTTTTTCCCAGGGTGCGTGGAGGAAGTCAGGAAGGCCAATTGCTCTGGCTTCATATTCACCCAAGGTTTCCACTTCGACTCCCCCTCATCTCTCCAAATGGGGATATACCCTCCTGCTCATCCCCTGGCACACTGTGTCACAATATGGGGTCATCTCCCTGAAATACACCAGAAATATTTATTTATTCTGAACCTTTGAATTACCTTGTTAAGCTGCACAATTTTATTTCATCGCACTGTTCCGTTAGAAGGCTATTTTATTGTTTGAGTTACCTGCATGGCGTTCAGTCATTTGAAAAAAACAAAAAAGCAAGGGCCTCAAAACAAATCCCCCAAGCTCTTAAAGCTGTATGAATCTATTTGTAAATCAACGTGGAGTTTCTATGTCATTCCAGTAACCCGGTGCGCTGGCATTGTAAACAAAATGCCCCAGGACAGCTGGGGAGTCGCTGTGCTGGGCTGCGGGCCCCCACAAAGAAACCGAAACCGCAGCAAGAACCGGGACGCGCCCCACCTTGGAGCTTGGAGGGTCCGGAGTCGCTGCCCCCCGCCACCTGTTGCTGTTGGTCTCGAGAAACCCCCTGCGCTTGCAACCCCCAAACGGGGGCAGGGGGCCCTGGAAGCTGCGCAGTTTCCAGTCTCGGGGGAGGAGGGCCAGAAAGGCCGGCGCGGTGAAAAGGGCCGGGTAACGACTCTGGTTCGGATTTTTCATCTCACTTCGTGGCTGTGAAGAACTGAACTACAAAAATAACAGCAGCAATAATTTTAAAAGCCAAAAGAGGCCAGGGCGAGCGAGTCAGACGGGACGAGGCGCTCAGCGGGGTCACCCCTGCAGCGTCAGGGTCGCCTCGCCTGGGCAGGGGTGGTGTGTCCTCCCCAAGCGTAAAAACGCCCCGTCCCAGAGGCGCCTCCCAGAGGCTGTCTCGGTCCCTGGGCTCTGTCCCACGGGCCGTGAGAGCCATGACCCCTAGAGAGTCCCGGTCCCCTGGACAGGAGGGAATTCCGCCCCTAGCCCGGCCTTGCAACGCGAACATGTGCCCAGGCGCCCTGCGGGTTAGGGGTAGGGGGTGACAGCCGAGGGGCCGCGGGCCGGCCCGGGGAGCTGCTACCGCACACGCTGGGGCCAGCTGCCCGGGAAGCGCCCGTGCGCACTTTCTGAAACCCGTCCAGACTGGATTAATCTGCCCAACTGCGACCTTTTTTCTGTCTCCAAAGAACACCCTTATCTAACAAAATTCGGTTTTCTTTGCCATGGCAGATCCCTTTCTCCAGACCCGACTCGCAGAGGGTGGGGATGGGTGGTGGGGGTGGGCGCAGGTCTGCCCTGGGGCCCCAGGTCGCTCCCCTAACTTCAGGCCCGCAAGCCGGGCCGAGGCGCATGTCCCAAGGGAGCTCGTTGTTTTTTTTTTTTTGGCTTCCGAGCGAAGTACTTTTTCCTCTCCCGTGTGTTTAGCTGAATTCAATATATTTTTCTCGCACTTGTCGCGCGTTTCCTTTACGAATCTGCTCTTCTGCCTTGCGCGCCCCTAATCTCCCCGAATCTCGGCGCCCGGCTCGGTGTAGGCGAGAGCTCGCGGCTGGGGACGCGGTTGGGGACGCGGCGCGCTGGGCGCTGCAGGGACGCGCCTGGCCGCGGGGGAGACGACCCGGGAGCCCGGATCGAGATCCGCCAGTGCCACTGCCTCTGCTTATCTCGGGGCAATCGGCTGTCTCAGCTTCCCTCCTTCCCACCCACTCTGCTCTGGGGCGGAGTTCATTTCGGGGTAAAGGGAATTGAGGTCTCCCCGCTCGTCTAGATGCCGGCGTGGGTGGGGACGGGGGCGAGCCCTTGCCCTGAGCCTACCTTGCCCGGGGCAAACTCAGCTTGAAGAGGAAAGTCAGTGCCCTGGGTCCCCAACACTCCTAGATATGGGCTTTGTTTTTGTTTTTTGTTTTTTGTAGATGTATACATCCCCACAGCCTGCGGGCATCACAGGGCCCCTCTCTGTGTTGAGTTCCAGAGCCATGGGCTGGCCTTCTGGGATTCCTGGATCCTGCCCTTCCCCTATTCAGCAGTTCCTGCCACTTGCCCACACCCCCAGCAGCACAGCCCAGCAGAAAAATGGCCCTTGGGACCCTTGCAGAGAAAGTAGAGTGGAAAGAGCTTTGAGGGGATCCACTCCAGTTCAGATGGACTGTGGCCTCTGCTCCTTCCTAGGCTTTTTCCAAACTCCCTCCCTCCCCCTGCTGTAGCTAGCAGCCCTCTCTCTCCCTGGGGCCAAAAGTCCTGAACTGATACTCTCCTGCTGCAGAGTGACATTTTAGGCAAATTCCTTAACTTTTCTTGTCTCGATTTTTTTTTTTAAGTAAAATTGAAACAAACCCCGAAACGATAATACCCATCTTGTACACACACAATACATGTAATACTTATGGCTGTGGGTGGTTTCGAGGATGTGAGCTGGTCCTGTATTTGTAAGCACTTTGAAAAACTCGACGTCCTCTAATTTAGGTGATGCAGAGAAGGACTGCTATTGTGAAGATAGGTGCGTAATAAATGGAAGGATGAAGGAGTCTCACTGATGAGCCTAAATCAGATTAAAAATGAAAAGCTGAAACCGCTGTTGCCTGGCAGAGGGGCTGTTCACAGTTGACTCTGCTCCTGAAAGAGTTTTAACCGTGTTCTGTTCTTTGCAGAAGCCACTTTCTGCAACAAGGTCTGAAGCCTCAGAAGCTTCACTGAGCCCTTTAGTGGAGCGAGGAGTCCGTCTCTGTACCTCAGTTCCCCAAGAACTTCCAAAGATGTCCGGGCCTGCACCTGGGGCCTCTTGGGCACAGCGAGTGGCAGCCCGTGCTCAGTACAAGGAGGCACGTGTTACTATTTAAGGAAGACCGAGCTTGTCCCAGCCTCTCCACCTGCTATTTTCCTTTATTAGTTTAGTTTAATTTTGAGGTTGGTGGGGGAAGCCTATGGCGTTCGTCACCGGAAGCACTTTTATTAGAATTGAAATCTTCCAAGCTTGCATTTGCTACTTTTAAGCTCTTTGGACGGTGATGAATATGGATGGATGGTGGTTTCTATGAATATGGAGGAGCGGGTGGGGGCGCGTGGTGGATGGATCACTATTTAACATTAACCGCTGGTGACCTTCCTTCCTCTCTGACTCCCCTGTAATGTTAGCCCGAGCAGGGTCAGCGCCGGTTGCCTTTTTGCAAAATACGATTAGTCACTTCTTGCCACATGTGCTCGCCCCAGACCTTATTTGCCATCCTATATAATTATTAGAAGAATCTTCTAATGTTATTTGAAATTCTAAGTTGACACTTATGTCAAAGTGCCATGACACAGCATTGTGCTTAATTTCTCTTTCGTTAGCTTCATGTGGGCTCCTGAGGGATTATACTCAAAGGAAGCTTCCACCGGTTCACTTTCTTATTACCGCAGTTACCTGTTGGAGCTATTAATTACAGCTTTGAGGATTTGCTCCGAAAAAGAAGGTACCAAACTGTGCTGTTCACGCTCTCCTTTGCAGATACAAGTGAAGGCGTGTCTAGGTGGCTTTGCCACAGCTTGAAACCACAGGTCATGGGTTTTCAGCCTCTCTTTTCGCATTTGCTGTTCCCTCTCCAGGGAATGCCCTTCCCTCCTCTTCACCTGCTTGGTGAGCTCCTGCTGATTCCTGTAAGACTGCGCTCCCATCTTCCTCTTTGCAACTTTCCCAGCTGCACAGGAGTTGGCCCTTTCCTCGTGTGTACCCCTTGTACCCGTCTCTGTCCTAGAATCTATTCCTTCTGCTGCATCCTTGTGTTTATGTTGTTGTTAACTAGGGTTGTCTGTTGTGGACTCTTCATTCAGACTTCCTGGGTTCATGTTTTTGACACCCCCCTCACTTAAACCTCACTTGTGCAATGGGGGTAATAATATTACCTGATTAAATAAAATATTTTACTCAAACCACTGTGGTTTGCAGGAGGCACTCAGTAAATATCCAATATGATTACAACATTGCCTTTCTTATGAGCTGTGAGCTTCTCAAGAGCAGGGAGAGTGCCCTTGTATTCCCATTTCCTTGGCACGTAGTGGGTGCCGATCCCAATACTGGCCATAATCTGTGTTCAGTTAATGTTTTCAGAAAGAGTGAGAGAGGCAGAATTTGTTAGTGGGGATATCAAATGCCAAAAATCACAACCGATGGCCAAACATTAGTGCAGCACTTCACGTGAGGCATCGTGCTAGGTTCTGCAGTGGATGGAAAAGGGAGCTAAGCACTTCCCTTGCATTTACCCTGTAACTGGGGTGGTAAACAAACATGGAAGCCACCGTATATGATGATGCAAGGGAGAAATAGCTATGCTGCAAGATGGTGATCTGGTCCCCTTTCCAGTTCACCCTACTCATGCCCGTCTGACTTTTCTACTGCAGTGCAGAATTAACCATGCCCAGGCTAATGAAGCTAACGAAGTCCAAGCAGTAAAGCCACCCACTTGCACGGGACCCTTTCCATTTGTTCACAGGTCCTGTGTTTTTAAATTCATTTTCTCAAAAAGCCCCCCTAAACGACTTGAATCTTCAAGCCCCATAACGCCTAGATCTGCCTCATTGTGCTGCTGTGTGCCTTAAACATATTTAATGACATCTCACTATCTTGAACCGTGAGCACCTCCCATGAGCCATCCAGTGTATATACCCAGCGAAGTACCTACTGTGAGCCACGCAGTGTATGGTACGTACCTAGCAAAGTACCTGCTATGAGCTACTCCGTGTATGTGTTTGTACCCAGTCCAGTCCAGACTTTCAGTGTGGGGTGCAGCACCTCCATCATCTCACCAAATCCCACCTGCGGCCCCATTTCTCACTGGAGCCCAGCTGGGCCGCGTGCTCTTTCCTGCATGCACTGTTTTGTCTCCATGCCTTTAGACTTTCCTCTCTGCCTAGGATGCCTCTCCTCCACCTTGTCTGCCTGTCAAATGGTTTTAAACACCCATCCTCAAAGACCTCTTTTAAGTGCCCCTTTTGCCCTAACCCTCCGACCCCCAAACTCATGGCGCCTGCCCTGTGTTTCCTGGTACTCTGCTCAGCCTGCTTGGACGGCCCTGTTGCTGTGGAATTTTCCTTTGCTGCCGATGATCTGTCTTCCCTGTGAGGCTGTGTGAGCTTTGCCAGCAGGGCTGTGTCATTCCCATCCACACCGTGAACTCTTAGCCTGATGTCTGCTTACAGGGTCTGTAACCTCCTTGTTTGGGGAAAGTAGGGAGGGAGGGAGGGGGAGGAAGTGAAGAGGGAGGGAAATAGGGAGGGGGAGTCTTCACCTTTTGTCAAATGAGTGTTATTAATAGAAATAATAGATTTTGTAGTTTAGGAGGAGGAAAAGATTATTTGGGTTGGACAGAGAAGGCCCCTAAGTTCAACTTTGAAGGCTAAAGAGGTAACTTGAATTAAAAATGACCAATAGAATTGAGGAAGTCACTGTTTTGTATTTATAAAAAGACATCTTTGTGTTTTTAGGTTTTGCGCCCACCTTGATTTAAGGAGTGTTAAAAAAATAAGATGGAAATCATTGTAGTTCATAAGCAATAGCCAAGTATTTACTTTTTAAGCAACTATTTTCAGAAACAATGGCCCTTTGTTTTCAAAAATCATATATTGCTAATATCAAATAGCATTTTGAAAGGAGTCTTCAATAACATGTGAAAAATTAAAGTATTGCTGAGGACTGGAAACTGGAAAATAATTCTTTTATATTCTTTATGAGCCACATTATGCCACAAGCGTTTGAGAAGATAGCATGTAAGTTAAATTTTCTTTGATACTGGCATGTGACATGGCAAAAATCAAATGCATTGTTTTTTGACAAGGGTTGAGGACTAGAATTTAGGAAAACACTTAGTATGGGAGGTGGCTGAATTAATACTATTGAAATTGTGGTTATAAAGATTGATAAGGAAGGTTCATTCACTAAAAGCTATAATGGCAGATGTAATAATGACGGCATTCATCATCCTTCAAAGGCATTTATTAAGCGCCCACAGGTACTTGGCAGTCTCTGGCGTGCTGCACAAAGTTAGACAGACGCAGTCCCTATTCATCGAAGAGCTCACCATTGTGTGCCTCCTTTGTTGGGAGTACAACTTTTCTACTTGTCACTGGTGCTTGAAAGACACTCCTTGTCATTATTTATGCTGTCTGGGTTTCTGATATTCAAGGGGGAGATCTTTCTTTGTCGTTTCTTTTAATTATGCTATATAAAGTGGCATTTATCCTCTGGAGACGTTGTCTCCTCTGGGTAGGCTGGCAGGTGGACGACCCTAAGATTCGCAGCATCCACAGGGAGCTGGGCGGCTCCCAGCAAAGTGCCATCTTTGCTACTCCTGGAAGCACCACAGTGCTTTGCCTGTCCGTCTGTTGTGACCCTTATTCCCTGTGTTCTGTCTCCCCACGCCCACCCCCGACTAGACCATGAGCAAGCTAAGGGCAGGACCGACCCCTCACTGCCCACTGCCACCGTCAGATGAGACAACAGAAGAATCTACAAAGCAATGGAAGGTCAGTGGCAGATCTTATCAAATGTTTGTTAAATTCAATTCCTGGTCACACTAGTCTAAAAATTGTGTGTTTGTACGATGTACAATACTGCTAACTCCGATAATTAAAATTGACTCCAGGCAGATTTCATTGTGGGAGGGGGATCCTCCTTAACCATTCTTTTGTGAAAGGTGGTGTCAGTTGGCCTTCACTGGAGCAGTGACCTGTGACCAGCAACTCCGAATCATCGTTAGTGGCAGAAAAAAATGCATCCTGTTCATGATCTTTTAAAATACCACAGTTGGGGGGGGCATGGCACTTATGCTGAGCTTTTACTTCATGTTGTACCCTGGACTGTTCTAGAAGATTGATGTACAAAAGAAATCAACTTACAGACCATTTTTGTATTTTTTTGAAACTGTTGCTGATGACATTGCCTACATTTTCCCCAAATGTCCCTCCTGGGAAGAGCTGAGTTATACATGTCCCCAGATGTTTGCAAGATAACATTTGTTCTTCCAGACTAACTTGTAGGCCTATTGGTGGGACAGTGAGACTTAGTAATGCAGCAGGTCTCTTTTATCACGTTGGCCAGTAGGAAGCTCAGAAATATTACATGTACTGTCACTGTTACAGGGAGCTTCCTGGCATTTTGATTTTTCCTAAAAGCAGAATCTTCATACTCTTTCTTTTAATTGTTTTTTCCTATTTAGGTGTATATTTTACAAACTGCTTCAAATCCTTTCGAAATTTATATATATATATATTATGTATACTATATATACTACTTTTGAAAGATTTATATATACTAGTTAATTATATATAATATATAGTCACATACGTATGTATCTACCTACACGTACATATATATTCATGCCTACACACATTCATATACACGTATGCATACATATGTTCAAAACCGTTCATAAACTCATTCAACCACATTATGGAGCATCTGCTAGTTTCCAGGCAGTATTTGGTGCAATGAGGAATCTGACCACGAACAAGGTGGCTTCCTTCTTTTAGGCAGCTCTCCTTCTGAGGGAGCCGACTGCAGCAATGATGACGTGGTGCACTAAGGGGTTTTTAACAGAGGGGTGGGGAGGCATCTTGGAACTACTGTTTCTTCAACTCTGCCCTCTCCCTCCTCTTCCACGGCTCTCCCCTCACCCACCTCTCTCCTAGCGGCTTCCTGCTTTCCCCGTCCAGGGCCATCCTCCTTAACTCATATCTCAGTTGCTCCAACAGCTTCCCAGCTGGCACCCCTCCATCAGTTCCTTTATATTTTGATTATTTTTCCTAAAACTTGGCCTTTATCTCTTAGGGTTCCTACTGTGGAGCCCACCATGATTATAATCGTAGTAGCTAATCACACAGAGCGCTTACTCTGAGCTTGTTGCTTGCATGCGCTGCCTCATTTAAGCCTTGCAAAGGCCACGGGGTCACCACTGTTATCATTGCTGTGTCATGAGCGAGGGAACCAATGCTCAGAAGACTGAAACCGCTTGCCTTTGGAGGTCAGGCTGGCTGCTCTGGGGCATGAACCCCGAGCTTGCGGTCTCACAATTCTCCAGAACTTCTGACCTGCTGCTGCTGCTGCCAGAAGGCTTTGTGGCTTTCTAGCCCCCGATACTCCACTCCGGCTCTGAGTTCATTCTTGTGCTTCTGCTGCATTTTCTGCAAAGGAAATGGTCTCGCCGGTCTGCTCTGTTTAGTGAACAGATCTCAGTGCTAGCGGGAGGGGCTCGAGGCTGCTGGCAGGGCTGCATTAGTGGAGGTCCACTGTGCAGTCCCAGGCTGGTGATGGCCAGACTTCACGTGGAAGTCTGCGTTTCCAATCTGGACCCCAGGTGTCTCAAGCGGAGAGGGGTGCTGGAGTGGACCATGTGAGCTGATCCCCTGGAGGAGGGGACTCAGGCATTCAGCAAGAGACTAGGGGATCCCGAGGCTGCTTCGTGGCCTGAGAACACATGATTCCTCCCTAAAGACCGGGATCCAGCCCACAGGCGTGTTCGCCCCCTCCCCGGATTCCTGCAGCCCTGGCAGCTGGGTTCTACTGGTTCAATGCCTATTGGTTGCAAGCAACAGAAACCTACTCAAGCTGGTCTGAGTGTCGCTGTGGCACCCTTGCGCCCTGGAAGGTTTCGTTTGCCCATTAAGGTTGTAATTTCTTAAACACAAAGGCAGGCACTTACACCATCTCCTTTCTACAGTCTCAGGCATTGTGTTGAGCACAGAAAAGATGTTCAGGAAATTCATTGGCACCACTCTAGGTACTTGGAATCCACCAGTAAGTAAAACAAGCTCTACCTTCATTAACTTTATGTTCTTCGAAGAGGAAGAGACAATAAACAAAAAATATAATGCAAATGGAATTGTGTAGTGTGTTAGGAAGAAGAATCTCAGGGCAGGGTAAGGGAGTAGAGAATGCCTGGCTACGGGGTGGGGGCTGGGAAGGGATAGACTGGTACTAAAGAGTGGGGTAAGGGTAGACCTCACTGAGGAGGGAGCAAAGCCATAAAGGGTTATGGGCAGGGGATAAGTGGGTGTCTCGGGGAGGAACATTCAAAAAGAACAGCCAGAGCAAAGGCCCTGAGTGAGGAGTGTGTCTGGTGTGTTTGAGGGACACCGGGAGTTTGGTGTGGCCAGAGCCTGACATTGAATTTTTCCTTGAGCGTAGAAGGGGGAAGGAGAATTCCTTTTTCTGTGAGCGCTCGTGTTCCCTGTTGGTTTGTCTCGAAGTTTTGAGAGGCCAGTCTGGCTTAGTCTGTTTTGGCTGCCGTAACAGAATACCTTAGGCTGGGTAATTTATACACAACAGAAATGTATTGCTCACAGTCCTGGAGGCTGGAAGTTCAGGATCAAGGTGCCGGCAGATACAGTGTCTGGTGAGGGCTTGCTCTTTGCTTCAAAGATAGAGGCTTCTTGAAGCATCCTCCCATGGGGGAAGAGGCGAAGGGCTAACAAACTCCTGCAGGCTTCTTTTACTGGGGCACTAGTCCCATTCATGAGAGCAGAACCCCGATGACCTAATCACCTCCCAACGGCCACACCGCTTCATGCAGTCAGCTCTCCCTGTCTGTGGGTTCCTCGTTGGTAGATTCAAACAAGCTCTAATGGAAAATGTTCAAAAAAAAATTTCATCTTTACTAAACATGGAAAGATTTTTTTCTTATCATCATTCCCTAAACAATACAGTATAACAACTATTTACATGGCATTTACATTGTATTAGGTATTATAAGTAATCTAGAGATGATTCAACGTGTACGGGAGGATAAGTGTAGGTTACATGCGAATGCTATGCCATTTTATATCCGGGACTCGAGCATCTGTGGATTTTGGTACCCGTGGGAGGTCCTGGAACTAATCCCTCATGGATTTTGAGGGGCAACTATATTATCACATTAGGGATTAACTTTCAACATATGGATTTTGGGGGGATGCACACATTCGGACCAGAGCACAGCCCTAAAGCAATGCGGCATTTTTGACTTGAACAGTTCTATTATTTAAAGAGGGCAGCCTAGCAAGGCTCTGGTTGTGCGTGTGTGTGTGTGTGTGTGTGTGTGTGTGTGTGTGTGTGTGTGTTGTGAGGGATGCTTTTTTTCTGAAAAAGCCTAGCTCAGGGAGCTGTTCCTGTTTGTAGATAAATTTCAGAAACATCACCTTCCAGATGCTGTGTCTCCACAGCACATTTTGGATGCCTGACATTTAAAATCCTGGAAACTAAACCTCCAGTGTCTTGTATCTCTTTGGAAATGATGAATTTCAAATGAACCCAAGTTAATGTAGTGCTTGTGAAGGGCGCCAGACAAACCGTGTTCAAAACTGTAGACTCTCGGCAAAACAGGTCCAGCAGGGCCGCGCTTGGCGGATGGCTCTGCCCGCCCCTCCTCGCGGTGGACCCAGACATCGCTTCTTAGCGTGAGAAGGTAATTTCTGTTTACTTCCACCTCCCTCTCTCGCCTGGGGGTGACCGTGTTATTCCAGCAAATTGTCTTACCTCATGTGAGTTAATAATTGGATAACTAATCAAATTTCTATTTTAATTGGGATGTTTAGTGTCAGGTAGATGCAGCCAGGGGCACTTAGAAGATGCGATCTGGACCTATATATAGCTCAGGACTAATTTTTGAGTCCCTATTTGGCCATGTAAACATGGCCCTGGGAGCAAACGTTGTTGTGGACCTCTCTTTCTCGACCACGGAACTATGGACAACCTGGGCAGCTTCGGTGTTTGCTTGGGGGACTTCCCTGTGCGTGGCGGGGTGTTTAGTCACATACCCAGCCTTTTCCACTAGATGCCAGTAGCACCTTCTCCGGTTTTGACAACCAAATGTTTTCAGGCATAGCCAAACGTCCCCTCGGTCACAAAATCATTGTAGACCATCAGATGCCAATATCTAGGTGACCACAATCAGCCCCTGTATTTACAAAGTTGTTCCACAACCATAGTGCTTCGAATGTAACAACCCCACAAGTGGACAGGGGTGATGCTTTAGAACAATGAAGACAGCAACATACACCGCTTCTTTTAGTCTGATAACAGAAGTAACATGTGTTCATTTTAGACAACTTGGAACAAAACAAAACGATAAAAGTAAACTAAAATTTATCTGGGTTCTCACCAGCCATGAACAAAATGCTATTAATATATCCAATCTTTTTCACGCGTATGTCCGTGTAACAATAGGTACACTTTTGTTACGAAAATAAGGTCATGCTTTTTGTGCCATGTCTTGATCTATTTCCTTCTCTGTGTGCATCCTAAACATTTTCATGCTATTAAATATTCCTACCCGGGATCCTAGGAGCTGCATGGTGCTTGTTGTGGAGGTGGGCTATAATTTACTAGTCAGTCTCCTGTTATTGACATTTAGGTTGTTTCCAGTTTTTCTCTGCAAACAATGCGTTGATTATCCCTTTTTCACATTTGGAAACCCTGAAGTGGACTGGGAAATAGAATGCTGGATTTTGTCCAGGGGTGAGGGGATGAGTGGGAGGGATGAGTTGAGGAAGACGGCAGGTGTCCAAGCTTTAGTCCCCTGAGAAGATGGAGAGGACTGCATGGACCGAGGTGGGATGGAGGAGAGATGGTGAGTCCCGTGGCTAGCCTTCTCACTCTGTGAGTCAGCTTTCGGGCCCTTGGAGATGTCCAAGGGCCAAGTAGAAACAGGGATCCAAGCTTGATATAGCCATCTGTAGTGCTCTTCCTAGAGGCGAGATTGAGACCTGTAGCGCAGCAATGTCCGACAGAAGCATACTGAAAGCCACGTGTGTAGCCACAGTGAAAATAAATAAATGAACAAATAAACAGGTAAAATTAATTTTAACAATATGTTTTATTTAACCCAATATGTCCAAACTATTTCAATGCATGGCACTAGCCACATTTCAAGTGCTCAACAGCCATATGTAGCTTGTGGCTACTATATTGGACAGGGTAGCTTTTTTTTTCTTTTTTTGCCCCTCCCCAGAGATGAAGTCTCACTCTGTTGCCCGGGCTAGAGTACCGTGGTGTCACCCTAGCTCACAGCAGCCTCAAACTCCTGGGCTCAGGCAATCCTCCTGCCTCAGCCTCCTGAGTAGCTGGGACTACAGGCATATGTTATCATGCCCAGGTAATTTTTTCTATTTTTAGTTGCCCAGCTAATTTTTTTTTCTATTTTTAGTTGAGATGGGATATCACTCTTGGCTGGTCTTGAACTCCTGAGTGCAAGCGATCCTCCTTCCTTGGCCTCCCAGAGTGCTAGGATTACAGGCGTGAGCCATCATGGACAGGGTAGCTTTGCGGCACCTTGGCAATGTTCACTTTGTCACTCAGAAGAAGACATTTGGTTGTCACAGCTGGAGAAAGTGCTGTTGGCATCTAGTGGGTAAAAGGCAGGGATGTGACTAAGCACCCTAAAATGCAGAGGGAAGTCCCCCAAGCAAAGAGTGATCCAGCTCAGAAGTCCCTAGTACTGAGGCTGAGAGACAGTGTTCTACAGCTCACTGCGTGTCAGATGTGTGTGAAGAGCTCTGCAAGGATTATCTCATTGAATCCTCAGAGCAACTTTACACCATAAGCATTGTTCACATCTGCGTATTACTAACAAGTTAACTGAGGTCTGGAGGAGTTATGTACATCTGTCCAGGGTCATGGAGCTGGAGCCCCGACGCAGGCCATTGGACTCAAGAACAGACTTGGATAGTGGCTACGTGAAAGTCAGCTTTGGCCCTAACCCCAATAGCCAAAGTTACCATTAAATATCGAATCCTCCAGCTGTTGATGAGTAAACATAACACTACTGTATTTCTATTTTATCTTTTTGAATTTTTTTTTAATTTTGTCATTGGCATGGTCAAGTAGAGGAACATCCAATCCCAAATGCTATTTATTGGCTCTATAGGGTTGAGCAGTAAGTTAAGCACCCTACACTCGCATTTTCATCTGTGCAGTGGGCACAGATAACACGTGCTCACAGGACAAACGTGGGGACTGGGTGCATCGGTGTGTCTGAAGGCCCTTGACACCTATTGCTAGCTGTCGTGTCAGCGCATCCTTGGTTTCAACTCTGTCATCAGTGAAAGAAAGGAGTGGATGCCCGACTTGGTAGGGACGGAAGAATGTGTGCCCCTTGTCCTCGTAAAGCTTACGGTCACAGCGAGCGACATGCTGATCAAAGGAATTATGTTTCTTGAAAATTTCAGAGAAGAGTAATTGCCGGAACTCTCCTGTGCGCCTGGTGCCTTGCAATATTTTGGGAGCTGTGTGATTTCTGAGACAGAATAATGCTGAAGAGAGGTGGCATCCAAAATAGCATATTTCAAAAAAAAAGTCTGAGCAAGGGCATTTGCAGTATGGAATTGGAATGTTAATTGAAATCGGACTCTGCCAGCAGGAGCTTTGGACAGAGCCCAATCAGGATTAGACTAATTAAGACATCTTTAAAATTGAACAGGTTGGACCGTCTTAAGAATTGAACCAAATGAAAACTATATGCTAAGGAATGTGACTCTGGGGGTTTGAAAAAGCAAAACAAATAAACATGAAAATAATTACGGTAAAGTCAAAGGAAGGAAGAAGAGATGCTAGTGCCGTGGACTGAGCAAGTCATAGGAAAACACCTTGGTGGAAACTAAATATCTTACATGTGGCTGATGTTGGCAGATTGGTTTAGTGTTGGGCAGATACTTCATTCAAACCACTTTGGAAGTAAGCCCACTGGTGTTCTTTTACAGACCACCTCAGATGTTTTTTAGGGAACATCTTCCACATGCTCGGACCGCTACTCAAAAGGCCAAAATATTTAAACAGAGGCCATTTAAATTTTTAATGCAAAGCATAGCGCAATTTTTAAAATGTTTTAAAAATGTTTTAATACATCTTCCCTCTAGGCTTCACTTTCTTTGTTTCCTACTGAGCCAATCAAAAAGTCTTTATTTTAATGCGTTGCTAAATAAGGTGGTAGTTCTACAAAAAGCACAGATAAGATGCCTAATTTTTAACATTGTGCTAAGTACTGAGCTAACCTGACAGCCTATATTTAGCATAATGATTTATTTGCTCTTCCGGAAAGCTAACAATTTACCGTAAAATTTTGGATACAAAAGGTGAGGTTATACCAACTACACAATATAATCAATAGCGTTACTCAGTACATTGGAAGATTCAGTCCCACCGAAAAATATTTTGACAAGACCTAAAACAGTTAAAACTTAATCGTATTTGCTCATTATTGGAAACAGTAGTGTGTGTGCCGACTGCATCACAATAAATATTTCTGTGATTAGGAAACTTGTTATAGTCCAACAGCAAGTTTGCTCAAGCCTTAAATTATTTTTCATAATCTGTAAATAATGTTGACATTACTTTGGCATTACAATAAATATTAAGGCTATTTGGAAGTGAATTTGCTAGTTTAGATGCCTGCTTAACAAAACAAACTTATTTATATTATTGGCACATAGGATAGGGAAACATCACAGTCTTCTGCATTTGGCAAACCAGGCTGACATATTTCACATCATCATTACATTTGTTTTGGGGTTCAAAAGTCATATAATTAATATACTAATAAACTATTTTGTAGAGCTGTTTTTCAGAGCACATTACCAAATGCTTCTTAAATAACATAATAACTGAAGGCTTATTCACAATAAATAGCAATTGATAATAAAACAGTCAACCGAATGGTTTAACTGTTTTTATTAACAACAAGTAATGCAAGCTTGGAACACGGGGAGGAATAGACAAGGGAGAAAATTGAAGTTTTCAGAGTAATTTTTACAAGCAAATGGATTGTGATTTGTGGGGGAAGATAGGAAAAATGACATCTAGATGCCGGTGGTTACAGACAGGGATTTTTATACTTGCTGCAGTGCTATTTTTCGGAACTGAATAAGACGAGGAAGGACAGCAGTCACAGAGAAGGGAATACAAAGGTTCTCTTAGAAATGCAGTTTTTAGTGTGAAAGGAACTGCCCCTGTATTCTGTTACACACCCAAAACTTAGCACGTGGTCTACCCTTCTTTGGGCAAAACCAGGTGGGTTATGACAACCAAGGGCCCTGCATGTTGAAGATAAAGGGTAAATCCTGCTCTGCTGTTGGGTTGGCCTTCAACTTGTGGGTCTCCCTCTCCTTTCCATAAAACATCGGCGGCATTATGGCTAATGACTAGTGATTCGGGGCCACTACAGGTCATTCATGAAACTTCCCTGAACATTTCCTTATACAATGCTTGGTGCTGACACCCATGTTTGGTACTTCACAGTTTTAAAACTGCTTTCTCATTCATGGGCCAAATTGTACCTATCCCCCGAATACTTTAATGCCTCCCTTTTTCTTGTATGCTGGATCCAACTCCTCAGCAAATCTGCTTTGTTCTATCTCCTGGTTCCATTTCTCAAAACCATGCCTCCTGCATTCCTCCTTGCTGGTCTGAGCCTCCATCTTGCCTGGTCTTGCACGTTCCCGCTTTCCCCTCACCTGCTCTGCCAGCGGCTTGGACCTCTTCCTGCTGTTCAAAGGCAGAGGGGAACTCCCTCCATCCTGGGCCTTTGCTCTCACCCTCGGAAGGCTCTCCGTGGGGAACCCCTCTGCTCGCTTCCCGTTCAATTCGGGTCTTCACTGGATGTCGCCTTCACAGAGGGGTCTTCTCTGATGCCCTGGGGTGGCACCTGCCCCATTCTGGGGTCTCTCTGTCTCTCCCCTTCTGTGTTTTAATTTTAGCACCTGTCATTCCGGGGCGTCAGCCTTTGCGTGTCTGTTTTTGTGCTCATTGTCACTGTCGTCTTTGACAGGGTCAGCTCGGTGAGCACAGGCAGGGACATTGCTTGTTCCGTCCATTGCTGTCCTATGCCCTGCGCCCAGAGAAGTGCCTGGTACCCAGCAGGTGCTCAATGGATGCTACTCGAGTACAACACAAAGCAGCCTTGTGATACTGTCCCTACTTTATGTAAAACGAGACCGAGGTCCAGAGAAGCTGGGGGCTTACTCAGGGCCACAGGGCGGAGGTGACAGGGTGTGACCTCTGACCCCACCCGAGCACTCTTTGCTCGGCCTCCTCCCTCCACTGCCCTTCTGTGGGGCCGCACTCTTGTTTCCATTTCCCGGTAGCACGTGCTGGGGACGTGCCCGCCAGCAAGGCTCCTGCGCGGACACCGAGAACCTGCCTGTCCTCTCTGGGCCTGCCTTTCCTGTCCCTATACTTTTTGATATGAGTCCATCTGAAGTTGTCTGGCAAATTAGTTCACTTTTAATGTCTTGATTTTGGTGGTTAGAAGTGACTTTGGCTGCTGTGGCTGGAGGCGTTTGCGTCGCGAATGCCTGGCCAGGCGAGGTGAGGTGAGGCGGAGCTCCTTGATGGGCAATGCGTGCCCCCACGAACCTGCTGCCCCACGCCCCTCTCCTAATGGGGAGCCTTGCAGACCCCTGGGCTCTGGGACCCCCAGCAGGGTGGGATTAGACTCAAATAAACTGGAGCCCAGAACAAAGAGGGAAGGAGGAAGGGAGGGGCAGAGCAGAAAAATGGAGAGCTGACATCAGGGGAGCCCGTGCTGGGAGGAGAGTGAGGAGCTGGAAGAAAAGAATGACGAGGAACAGAAAGGGGGCTCTGAGTGAGGGCGCGGCGCAGTGGGCAGAGCCCACGGACTCTGGTGATTCTGGAAAAAATGGGCCTCGGGGGAGATTTGGGGAGTCTGGCTCAGCTCTCTGACTTGGACTACAAGATTTGTGTCTTCAATGCTTATATTTCAAACAATATCTTTTTTTCTTACTGGAAACCAGAAAAGTTTATTGTAGAATATTCGGAAAAAAAATGCAAAAGCGTATAGGGAGACAATGACAATTATCTGTAAACTCACCACCCAGAGATAATTATGAATATTTTGATGTGTTCCTTCTAAGTGTGTTTTCTGCTGTGTTCATTTATAATACAATTATTACAAATGTATACTTGGCTTTTTGTCCCGGTATTTCCATTTAGTCTTATTAAGTCATGAGCAGTTCCCATTCTCAGTACATATTCATTAAAATGTAATTTTCAGACTGTGATAGCCCTGAGTCGGGTATGTCATAATTTAATAAACCATCCCTCAATATTTAGACAGCTCCCCATTTTTCATGACTGTACAAAGGTTGAGGTAAGCGTTCTGGTTTGAACCATGAATCCTAGACCACATCTCACTATTTGGGGGCTATAGGCTTCTAAAAGTGGAGCTCCTTGGTCGAAAGGTATACATATTTCAAAACCCTTGGTGCTGTTATCAAAGAGGGCTTGGAATCTGTTTCCCTCTTCACCTTTCTGATAAGTTATTTTGAGAACTGAATGGAGTCTACATATGTGAGCACTTCGTGCCTTGTGCACCACCGTGAGAGGCAACCTTTAGAGCAAGATTGCGTTATCATTCTTTCCATGAACCTTGAATAAGGCCCTCTCGCTAAAGAAAATTTGGAAAATTTTTTCTCCCCCTTTCTTAAGAAGAACTATGCTACGCCGGAAAGTGTGGCACAAGACACAATTTATAAAGGATTTTCATCTTCTTTGGGAAATAAAATCTAAACACGTAATTTAGAAACTGCTGCAAATTTCACCAAGCTACAATGTTTTCCTTGGAAGTCTAGGACATATGGTTAGTCTTCCAGTGTTACTAGTAACAAAGTCCTGAAAATATTAACTATTTCATTCTTCCGAGGATAGTGTAAAATTATCCTTTATTTTCTTTTTTGCCTCCCACACTTTGGTTTTAACAAAAAACGAGACATTCCTATTATAAGTAATTACAGCCCTTCTGTTACAGTCTTTGAGCGCCATAAAATTAGCTATTGTACTAAATAATTAGCACATGCCATTCAGAATATCCTAAAAATTATACGCAACATCAAGCAGGAACTATACACTGACACTTGGCCACGTTCTCTAGAAAACTGCTCAATGAAAATTAGGTATTGGCAACAGGTGCCTTGAAAACAATTTATTAATCGTTTAAAAAAAAATGAAGCTTTTGAATGACGACATGTAAAAGCATTTTAAAGTTTGGAATTGTCTGAACTCTGACTTCTTAAATACAGTCTTGCCTGCTAGCACAGTAATTGTATCCTTGAAGATAATTCCAGCACTGGCTTTCCCTGCAGCTGATTTAAAGCTCCTGCAAAGCCAGCAGAGTCTCCTCCGGGCCCGAAGAGATGGACAAATGATTACCAGGCCCCCTGAAAGGCTGCTAACCCTCACGCAGAGAGGCTGTCACTAGAAAAGAGTCAATATTATGCTTCACTCCTTCAATCACTGAGAATTATATTTACATTAATTTTTTTAATGCTTACCCAAATGTGGCTGTTTTGAAAGGTTTAGTGGCTTTGCAGTTGGATAAGGACCTTAATGATTTTACAAATTTGAGTTGGAGAGTCACACTTGTATTATTTCATAAAGGAATGATTATTTCCAGGCCTCTAACTGGGAAAACATGGCTTATTAAGACCATGTATTTTGGAAGTCTCATATTGAATATCACATCATAATTTTGACTAGACTAATTTAGCTCAAATCAGGTAAGAATGTGACTTCTAGAATGTTCTTATAAAGGTAGATTAGTTTTATTTTACTATACATTTTGAAATGGATACTAAACTGATATTTAGGCTTAGTAGAAGTTTGAAAATAATTAGACAGTTATAGGTTTAAAGTTGACATAAGAGCACAGAAGGTGAATAAAAGAATGATATTAACTCCCCCCCAGAAGAACTGATATGTTATATTAATATTAAACAAAACAGACTTAGTGGAATTGAAAGATAGTTACTTCAGGGCCAGGTGCGGTGGCACACACTTGTAGTCTCAGCTAATCAGGAAGTTGAGGCAGGAGGATCTCTTGAGCCCAGGAGTTCAAGGCTGTGGTGCTTCTATGATCACGCCTGTGAATAGCCACTATACTCCAGCCTGAGCGACATAGCAAGATCCCATCTCTAAGGAATAATAATTTTAAAAAAGATTGTTACCTACTTCATAAAAGGAAAAGCTTCTCGAAGGATAATACAATAATTTTAGAAATACTGTTTTTAAATATAACAAGTTTCTAACAGCAAAGGCTTAAAATATACAGAAAAACTTTGTAGTGCTACAAGAAGATATTGGCGAATTTGCAGACTCCCCGCTCGATGATTGACTGAAGAAGAAAACAGAATACGTGAGCAACTGCTAAGTGGGATCTAATGGACATATTTAGAACTTGGTCCCACTTTGTACCCAAACCGAAGAATGCATATTATGTTTTGAAGCATTCGTAAACAGTTTTGAAAATTAACCGCATGTATACCACTGAATCTCAAATTTGGCTGCTTTTTGAAATTACCTGGAGTGTTTTAAAAGACTGTAACATCAGGTGTTCTGATTAAATTGGAATGGGGTATGGCCTGGGCACCAGGAATGGCCACCATTGCTGACCACACTGCAATTCGCTCAGAAATCAGTAACAAAAATCTAACTAGAAAAAGGCATATATTTGAAATTTTAAAATTACACTTCTAAACAATTTATGGGACAGAAAATAACAAGAAGATGACAAACTGCTTAGAACTGTTTGACAACAAATGTTTATGTACAATAGAACGACGCTAAAGAAGTAGGTAGAGAGCGATCTCCTTAGATCAGAAAAGATTCATGAGAAATTAATTTAAGAAAATAGAAAAAGAATAGCAGATTAAGCCCAAGGAAACTAGCAGGAAGAAAACAAGTAAGTGTAGAAATTAATGAGACAGGAAATAAACATACAAGAAGAGAGGACCCACAAAGCCACTCGCGATTTCTCTGTGCACGTTAACAAAATGGGCAAAACTCTTTCAAAGTTAATTAAGAAAAATAGAGAAAGAAGGCACAAATAAATGATTTTAGAAATAAAAAGATGATGCAGAGATTAAATTGATGAGGATATTATGAATAAAACATGCATGCCAATAAATTTGAAGTCCTCAGTTAAATGAATAAAATACAAGGCAAAACATAACTTATCAAAACTGACTTAAGAGGAAATAGTTCTAAAACCATTAAGGAAATTGAACCGGTGGTTAAAAATCTTTTCACAGAGAAAGCAGGAGAACTAGATGATTCACAGAGTACTACAAAATATTCAAGGAACCAATAATTCTCGCTTATACATACTCTTACGGAGAATGAAAAAGAAGAAACTATCCCCAACTCATTTTATAAAACTGTCCTCACCTTGATATCAAAACCAGACTAGGAACAAGAAGAAAGGAAAAACTCCAGTTCCGTCTCAGTCTCGTGGAGATAGACACAAAAATGCTTAAACATAGCAAAATAGATCCAAATAACACATAAAACATTTAATACATCATGACAAGTTAGGTTTGCTCAGGAAAAGCAAGATTGGTCTTCCATTGGAAAAATCAATCCACGAAATGTGTCACATTAATCAAATAAAGGAAAAAAACCTTGTGATAAGCTCAATAAATGCAGGTACCATGTTGAATAAAATTATACAATTATTCACAAAATATAAAAATATCGTAACCAAATTTGGACTCCGGGGAACTTTCTTAATGTGATAAAAGATGTCTAAAAAATTCTACAGCAAATGTCACATTAACGGTTAAAGGTTGAAAGAAATCCCTTCCAGTCTGGAGCAAAGAGGTGAGGGTGGCGACAGTCACCGCCGTGGTCCACATTAACTGACGGTGTTATCCATCAGAAGGAAAAGAAATGAAAGTATAAAACTGTCAATAATGAAACAACATTGTTATTTCTTGAAGATGGCAATATAATCTACATAAAAAACTTCAAAGAATCCACAAATAAATCATGAGAATTCATTAGAAGTCAATAAGCTTGACAGACTCAAAGCCTGATATGCAAAAATCAGCTACATTTTTTTAAATCAGCAAAAGATATTAGGAAATGTAAGCAGAAATCTATTCATAACAAACAATTCATAAAATTTCAAGGAATTAATTTGATAAAATATGGATAAGCTTTTTATGGAGGAAATTATAAAACTTTATTGAAAGAAATTGAAATTACCTAAATGCCGATATATTCTTGGTGAATGTCTTTGTCCTCTGGGGCTGCCATAACAAAATACCGTAAACTGGGTAATTTGTAAGCAACAGAAATTTATTGCTCACAGTTCTGGAGGCTGGGAAGGGCAAGATCCAAGCCATCAGCAGATCTTGGTAAGGGCCCGCTTCCTGGTTTATAGACGGCACCTTCCCGCTGTGTCCTCGCATGGTGGAAGAGTGTGGGGGCTTCTCTGGGACCTCTTTTTATAAAGGCACTAATCCCATCATGATGGCTCTGCCCTCATGACCCAATACCTCCAAAGGCCCCACCTCCTAATTCTGTCACCTGGGGACTAGGATTTCAACATAATAATTTGGAGGAGACACAAACATTCTGATCACAACAGCGAGGAAGACTCCATCTTGCAAAGGTGCAATGTTCTGGGATGATGTATAGATTCAATGAGTTCCTAATCTAAGTGCCGAGAGGCTTGTTTTTGTTTTAGATAATGAAAAACTGATTCTAAAAAGTCTATGGAAGCAGAATTGACCAAGAACAAGAAGGGTCAACATACTTCTGAAGAAGAAAATAAAATGCAGAAGCTTGATCTTACAGACAGGAACATATTAAGTTATTAAAAGAAAAACCAAACAAGATACTGGTGCAGGGATAGACAAATAGACCAGTGGAATAGAATAGTCTAGAAGTTTACTCACACATGTATGGGAACCAGCTGTGTGCTAGGGCAGGCATTGAGAAACAGTGCAGGCAACTTAAAATTTGGTAATTTGGGACAACTGCATGTCTATCTGGAAAAATATAGCTGTCTCCCTCACTCTACACAACACGCTCCAAGAGGATTTAAAATACATGTGGCAAAACAATAAAACTCACAGAAGGAGAATATCTTCCTGACCTTTGGGGAGGTTTTCTGAAACAAGATACAAAACATAAGGCGAAAGATGAAAAACACGAGACAAACTTGGAGGATAACATTGATATACTTGGACATATTAAAATTACAAATATCTCTCGTGGAGCAACAGGGCCTTCAGTCCTGCTGGTACATTGGTGTGAGAAATTCGGGAAACAGCTTGGTATTCCTAGCAAAGTTGAATATTTGCATACCTCGCAGCCCAGCAATTCCATTTCTACTTGTTATGCTCTCAACCTGCTCCGTCCGATGGAACTTTCTGCGACGATGGAAATGTTCTCTCTCTGCGCCGTCCAAGACGGTAGCCACCAATACGCTGCACATACGGCAGCTGAGCACTTGAAATGTGGCGAGTGTTACCAAGGAAGTGAATTTTAAACTTCATTCAATTTTAATTAATTTAAATTTAAATAACCCTTACAGCGAATTGTGTGGCTATAAACCGATGCTTCCTGACATATTTTATATCATTTCACCATAGCCAGTGGTAGTACTTGGGAAGTGAATCTATTCTACATGTGCACCAAGAGCTATGGGCAAGGATGTCCAACAAATACAGGACAGGTAGGCAATTGGAGTGTACTCGTGAGCTGTAATGCTGCGTGGCCGTGCCGGGGAATGGAGAAAACATCGTCAGCATGAACGGAACCCAGAAATACAAGTAAAAGAAGGAGCTGCCTCCATTTATAGAAAGTTTTTGGAAAGGCAAAATAAAGTCTAGTGTTTGGGGATACAAGTCCAGCTAGCAAAACGATAAAAAAAAAAAAAGAGAGAGAGAGGATTGTAAGCACAAAAATTAGGGTAGTGAATACCTCTCTGGGGAAAAAGAAGGCTATATTATTGGGCCGGGGTACTGAGGACGCTTGTTACTTTTTTGTTTTGGGAGATGGTACCTACTTATTTTTTAGTAGTAGCATTTAATTAAACTGCACATATACCTTAGACACTCTTTGGTGTGTATATTTCTTAACTATTAATAAAAAGAATAGATAAGAGTCATAGTTCAAACATGTTTATGAAAGTTGGAAAGTACCTAAAATAGCTTCTTTTTAAGTTTCTTAAGCATCTTCTGCTCTTATTTAGTAGGATAATTCAGTAATTATGTTAACAGAACCTAAAAGCAGGTGTCAGCCCAGGTGAAATCATTTGCTCAACACGTGTTCACTGAGCCCTGCTATGGCCAGCACTGGCACGATGGTGGAGGTGTCTGGCAAATAAAGTCCCGGGGTGCATGTTCTCACAGCAAGGAGAGCGTGTCATAAATAAACAACCGCAGAGAATGTCACAGGTGAGCAGTGCTGTGGAGAGAGAGACACTGGGAAGGAGGCCTGGGGGTGTCCAGTTTTAGGTAGGGCTGGGCAGGGAGGGCCTCCCTGGGAGGCTGGGAGTTGAGCAGAGCCCTAGAGGAAGGAGGGAAGGCGTGTGGGTGCTTAGGTGCAGCGGGGGCCCCAAATGCAAGGACTCGAGGCAGGACACGCACTGGGTGTTGGAGGGACCATGGGGGCTCAGCGGAGCTGCAGACGAGGCAGGGTCCCTGGACCCCTGTGAGGCCTTGGCAGCGGGAAGGCACTGGAAGGTTCTGAACAGGGGGACGCACGACCTGATGTGCATGGTCAACGTCTCTCTAGCTGCTGGGTGAGGAGTGGACACTCGGAACAAGCCTAGAGTGGGGGAGATCAGTCAGAAGCTATCGCACAGCCGCGAGGCGACATGGGAACCGTCGCAACGTGAAAATGAACAGGATCAAACTGGCCACGATTTACTGAATTGTGCTACATTTAGTTCTGCTTACTGTGCACGGCAAGGCTCCGCGGAGAGCAGATAAAGCCCCTGCCTTCTCGGTCCTGTGGATTCGTTGCAGCAGGGGGCCCCGGCCACACACCTGCAGCCGCAGAGATCTTCCCAAATGCAAACCTGAGCCTGGCGCGCACCTGCTGTAGGCCCTTTACGGACTTAGACTGACCCTCAGGATAAGTACTAAACTCCTCCGGGCCTCCTCCTCCTCCCTCTCTCGGGTGGAGTCACCCACGTCTTCCAGTTGCCTAAACACATCGCTAAACCTCGGTGTTTCTGTAGAGCAGCTGAGAAGTTTCTTTGGGAAATGGTGATAACTCGCACTAAGGTTCATTACGGAGTCAAAACGTTTTAGTTACATGCTCTTAGAACAGTGTCTGGCACATAATAAGAACTCAGTAAAAATTTCACTCATACTGGAAGAGATTTTATAGTCCATTTGTAAGCCCACCCACAAGCTCCCGGTAGATTGGTTGGCTGTGTTCAGTTTGATGCCTCCCACGACAGCAAAGCTCCGAGGGAGACTGTTGCATCGTGGCAAGAGCTTCCTGTCATCGAACCCCTCTGTGCCTCTCTGCGGGTCGCACTCTCGCTCCCAGGTGGTGCTCTCGGATCGTGCAGGGTGCGTCTCCCCTAAAGCTGTCAAATCCGAGTTTCGGTTTGTACCCACGAGCCTCATCTTGGCTTTCCAATTTGGACTCACTCCATGAGTTTTTAAAACGTGAATTTGTTGACATTTTTGAAAAGTTGTAGATTTCCCATAACTGTCTGAATTTCTAGGCTGCTTACGCCCCTGGAGCCAGGTAGCAGCCTGCCCTGTGTGAGTGAGACCTGCCTCCGCCAGAGACGGTCTTCATTCCACCCGGAAGCTCACCCGGCTGCCCAGGCAGGCTTTTGGGTTTGAGACCCCCGATGCCCAGGCTGTGTCAGGCCTTCACTCCTTGAAAGAAAGTAGTCATCGGGCCCCAGAGTCTCTCATTACCTGTTCTTGTTTGCTACGGTGGCAACAAACCCACAGATCCCCTTTCTTTTCGTGGGTTTTTAATAGAAAATCATCCCAAAGAGGTAGGGATGACAAAAATCTTAGCTGCAGGGAAGTAGCTGAGTTTGTGCTATTTTACAAACTTCTTTGGGTTCTGGCGTTTGATCTTTAGATTCTAAATTCTCCTGTGACAACTGGAAGATCACTTTGATTCCGGAGGGTGAAATCCTCTTCTTCCCTCTCTCCCTCCCAAACTGCCTGCCGCAGATAGCGCGGCCGGACTTCCCACGTGAATAGTTGTGGCATGGACAACAGTCTCAAGGGTTAGAGTACCAGAAACAAGCTCCAGAGAACTCTATTTGCACACAAGAGTCAGAGACACCGGGGAGAGGACTGGCTGCCTCATCCATTGTTCATTCCCCTGTTCATTTACTTGCTTTCGCAGTCATTGGTTAGTTTGCTCATTCCTTCCTCAGTGTCTCGGTGGCCCGGTCCTGGGCACACGCTCCTGCCCTTGGGACTCGAAGTTGCCAGGTCTGGGTTGTTTAAGCAGAGCCATCCCTTTTGCAAAAGGACAGTGGGCCTCTGGGGGCTTGCTAGTCTGGGATGTCTCGTCTCCCTGAGTTCTAGGGTTCCGTGGAGGGTGCTGTGCTGGAAGCCTGAGGAGGAGGGAGCTGCTGCAGCCACCCCAGGGTTTGGAGTGCTTTGTGCTGATGCAGGGGTCACCTAGCTAGAGTGCTGGGGGGCAAGCAGGCAGCCAGGACATTCAGCGACTTTGGAATTATGCGGGTTTCCTTAGGGCCAGGGATTTCTGATTGCACTGCAGGCTCCAGCAGAGTGGAGGGCAGGTGGGCAGGATTTGGCTGCAGAGGAAAATGGGTGTCGATCAAACCCAGGACATGCCTGACTCTGTAAACTCCTCCTCGGGAAAATGCTGGAGGTGGTTTCCGTGAAGAGACATGAGGTGGCATGATTTTCTTCTTTGACTACCCTTCCCAAAGAGTTTTGGGGAATAGAAATGCAAATGGTGGTTAAAAGTTCATTTGGGGAATGAATTCTTTTATTTTTTTCTGATTCTTGCCAGCTGAGCACCAGCGTGACTTGGTTGTAGCCCCCTAGGCAACGCTAGACCCCGCTAGATTTCAGAGGGCTGTGCTGATACTTCCAGAAATTCGTGCACGAGATCTGGAGCTGCCAGGATCTGTCACTCGTTTGCATTCCCGTGTCAGAGGTTGTGCCTTGAAGCAGAGTCTTGTTCTGCTTCTGGGGATCAACAGGCAGCCCGGACCTTATGAGAAGTTCTGGGGAGTGGTGTACGCAAATCCCCTCTCTCACCTTCCGGAATTTTAGAAATAAATCCGTGCAAGGTGGCTACTTCTGCGGTCACGCCGTCACAGCTGTGGGCCGAGCTGTGTGCTGCTCGGAACACAGGAGTTGTCAGAAGTAAAAACATCTTTCAGTTCTACTGAAGTTAATAAGTCAAGTTAAATCATCCACATATGTGGAAACAGAAGATTTTCAAAGCAGTGCCTTCATTATAAAAAATGTGTTAAAATTAGTAACTATTTTATGTCTTGCCTATTTCCCCCATCCAACCTAGTTTTTTTTTTTAACATCCAAATATAGATTTTGCAATATTAAGGTAGAGATGCACAGAGTCCCAAAACTGAGAGATGAAATCAGGGTTTAATTTCTTACCCTCAGGGTAATGAGCGCCCTGGATAACTTTGTCTCAGGGCTCATGGTCCAGCTCCAGTGGTCCCTCTCCCTGCCCATGGTCACCATCTCAGAAAAGGGCTTCTTGTTCTCCCCTTCCCACCCTGGGGGCTTTCTTGATGTTCTCTGCTCTGACATAGTCTTTGGGGAACGCGTCTCTGGTATCTCCTCTGAATACAGGTTTTCGTGCTAGGAAAGGAGTGGGTTCTCTATACACACTTGTGGAAGGAATTAATGAGTAACATTCTTCATTAACGCATGAAGTAAATTCATTGAGCTTTCTCTCTACTGCAACGTAATTTCGTGGACACTGACAGCCTGTGAGACACGGGCTCAGAA
Organism: Propithecus coquereli; assembly: GCF_000956105.1. Classification (NCBI taxonomy): domain Eukaryota; kingdom Metazoa; phylum Chordata; class Mammalia; order Primates; family Indriidae; genus Propithecus; species Propithecus coquereli. The sequence continues at coordinate 1,663,288 of NW_012148731.1, forward strand.
GCTGCGCTGGGAACGTGCGCTATCAAGGCATCTTTTAAGTCAGTGTTGTGGCAGTTGGCTGCTTTCTCCTTCTCTTGGGAACAGCACCCCTGTTTCCTTTGGGAGAACTGCCCCCTGCCCCTGTTGTAGGAGGTCTTGTGGGACTGTCCCTGGCCCTTTGCTCCCTGTGTGAATATGTGACCCAAGTGGAGCCAGTCAGATTCTCTCTCTGCTGGGCCTTGACTCTTAATCTCGGTGAGCCAGGCAGGGGCAAAAAGTGGCTCATGCGGATTCATCCAGTGACCAGAAGGTCGTGGATCTCCTGCTACCTGGATCTTCAGACCTGCCTTGTTTCTTTTCCTCTCTGCGCCTTTGACTACAATAACCACTCCAGGTCCTACGCTTGGGGTGGGGTGGGGTGGGGGGGAAATAGCCAGTGTCGTTTTTGCACCTTTAGCAAAGAATCCTAACGTGTATGCCCAGAGAGTAGATGTCATGAATACAGTTTTCTATGATCCTTACTAGAGGCAAAAGGTCATAAGGCATATTTTTTTTTTGATCGGGCATATTTTTGTGTCAAATCTTTTGTGTTGACCTTCCCCCACCCAAAATACTGGAGTTCTACATAAAAAAATCTGTGTGTTTACCGTGAATGTAAAACAAGGTACATAGTGGCTTCAGGGATGCAGGCTCTGGGCGGAAGGGGATGGGAGTTCTGAAAATAGGTTAGTCCCCACTTCTGTCCTCTGCTCAGAGTCACAGGTAAGGGACCATCAGTTTAACAGTCTCCATTTTCAGATGAGACCCACATAACGGTAGCGCTTTCCTTAAGGCAGGCCATTTCCTCACCTAAATGCTCACAAAATAATATGTAGATGACATCATTTGTCTAAATGGGGGCAACCCAGGATATTCTTTTGTGATTCCTTATAGTTTTTATTATTAATGCTCTTACAAGGTATTATTTTGTCTTAAACAGTACCTAAACCCCACAAACAATGCTTGAAACATTTCCTTTCGCTCTCTTTGCCCTCAGACAAGATGGCGGACAGCTGGTCAACTTCCTCTTAGGAAATTCTCTCCTGTTAGAAAGCTGCTCACCCCCTCCTGAGCACCTTCCTTTTGCTTGGAGAGGTTCTCAGCTCCCCAAGCTCTAATCTGTGTTGCTGCACCCACTGGGCCTGGCCCCGGCCTCAGCACCCCAACCGAACCCCTCAGCTTGGCTCCAACGCACTGTTCCAGCCCCCTGTCCCACGACCCCCTCTCTCCTGGCTTGCCAATCAGAGGCAGCTTCCCGCCATGCCACCCTCATCCACAACGCCGGGCTATGCCTTCACTCACGCTGTGCGTGCACTGGGGATTCCCTCTCCTGCATCTCCACTGGGCACCAGTGCTCCCGGCATGGAAAAACGCAGTCTGTGGTCATGATTCTCTTCTAGCAATGCTTGTTTTGTCCTCCTTCTGACATTTCATGGTGATATACCTTAATGCACACATCTAGTAGTGTGCATCGTGCCCCTGGGGCAGACCAGGGCAGGGCGAGTGCTAAAATAGAAGTCAAAGGGCAACTGAAACATCTACGGAGACTTTGTGAGAATTAGAAAAAGGAGTTCCTTTAGGCAGATTTGGCCATAGACTGGGAGCATTGTTCACAAGCAGAGCACCTGATGGATTTCAGCCTCCTCAGCCGGGCATGCTTTTGCAGTGCACAACTTGACCGACCGTTCATGGTGGTACTGAGTAAAACAGATACTTTAAAATTTATGAGGATATGAATTCAGTACCACATTTCCTTTCTGTATAAACACTGGCTTTTATATTTTTGTAGGGTTTTATTGTGTTTCAAGCACTTCTAAATCAGCCTTTGATTTTCATTATAAAAGTAATGTATATTCTTTATGGTAAATCTGAAAAATACAGAAAACTATAAAAACGAATGTAAAAATGATCCATTATCCTATATCCAAGTATTTATCTCTGTTTATTTTAGTAGATCTTCATCTTTTTTTTTTGAGACAGGGTCTCTCTCTGTTGCTCCAGCTGGAGTGCAGTGGTACGATCACAGCTCACCGCAACCTCCAACCTCCTGGGTTCAAGTGATCCTTCTACCTCAGCTTCCTGAGTAGCTGGGACTGCAGGCATGCACCATCATGCCTGGCTAATTTTTCTACTTTTTGTACAGACAGGGGTCTCACTCCTGCTCTGGCTGCTCTCAAACTCCTGGCCTCAAGCTATCCTTCCGTCTTGCCCTCCCAAAGTGCTGAGATTACAGGCGTGAGCCACCGAGCCTGGCCTACCCCTTCCTTGTAAAGCTGTTTATAGCATCTCCTAATAGCTATTATTTCATTTGGTGATGGCGAAAAACTCGTTAGGTGATCCAATCAGAAATGATTATGCCCATGCGAGAGAGTAGTCAGTAAGGATACGGGAAGCGGGTTGTTGAGAGGGAAGCAGTGGAGACGGGGCTGCGGTAGAGTGGTGCTGAGAAGGCAAACTGTCTTTAAGGAAGGTGTCTGCACCCTTCCCCAGCCCCAGATTCTAACCCGAGTGTTTGCGACTAAATGACCACGTGACTGCGCCCTCTGTAAGGTCCACTCCCTGTGGCCAGCTGGACTGGAAGGTTGGCGGGCAGCTTTGACTGAATGAGATGAACCACGGAACGCTTATAAAATACTCGTGTCTGGGATAGAATGAGTGTTTGACAAAGTGAGCACTGTCACTGCTATTAGTATTTTCTAGTATTTACTATGTTCCAGTCCCTGGGTTGACTGCTCTGAATTCAAAGTCTCATCTAATATTCGAGGCCATCCAGTGAGGAGGGCGATGGTACAAATTCTTTTTTCCCATTTTCCACGTGGTAAAGTGAAGATTAGAGTCGTGACGTGAGAGCTGAAGGAGACAGCTGTAAGTGGCCAAAACAGGTCTCGAATCGCGGTCTCCCGTGCTCTTTCTGCAGCTGGAATTGCCTTCAAATCAGGGTTTAACACATCAGTGAGAGTGCTGGATCCTTCCGGAGCGTTTGCTAGCAGAAGGCAGTGGGCACAGTAAACTTTCCTGCGTGCAGTTTCCCCAGGTGCTGCACTGTGGATGCGACGGGCCCGCGTAGCTCGGGCGTTATCCCAGTGTGGTCTGAGGACAATGCCACTTGGTGTCGCGTGCTCATCCTCTAGAGCCGTATTGCCTGAACACGAAGTATATGGAATAAAAAGTCTGTTTATAATGAAAATGAGCCTTACCTTTCATTTGCTTTTTCCATTTTAGCCTAAGTGTATCTAAAGACTTTTTTCTACCCTGATGTGTAATGTGCTCCTAAGCAGTGCTCTCTGAGGAAATGCCAGGAAGTCATGTACAGGTTAAACATGGCCAGACTCAATTTCTTCCTAAACCTGAAAATTTGTAACATAAGAATTCCAATGGATCCTGGATTGCTCAAATATATGGGAATACTGGAACTGGATTTAATCCAAGATTCTCTGTAAAGGTGTCTCCTCCCATGAAAATGACCCTACCTTTACCAATGCTGACTAGTTTGGGACGAACCTCTAAGCCACACCAGCACGTCTAAAAGCTGGTGTTTCCTGCCCTGCAAGATTTCCAGGTCTCTCCTACCTAAAACTTAACCACAAAATCACTCTCTTAACTCCATATCACCTTCAGCTATGACCCTATTTTTCTTTTCCTTTTCACAGCAAATATCTAGAAAGAGTTGCCAAAGTTCTGTTCTTCCCTTCGCTCGTCACTCCATTGCAGTCTGGCTTCTTATGGTTGGAGTCACCTCTTTCTGGTAGTCAAGTCCAGTATGAACAATTTAGAGGTGGCCAATGAGGGGGCAGTTCTGCCCCCAGTCCCCAAACAGTCCCCACAGCCGCCGCTGCTACTTGATGATAGAATCCTTTTCGGAATCTTTTTTTAAGACTGTCTTCATCCAGGGTCAGAGCTGGCTCTGAACGGATGACACCTGTTCACCAGCCTGGGTTCAGCCGGTCCCTGCAATGGAAAAGCACGAGCCATTCCCCCAGGCAGAAAGTAGAGACGACCCTGAAGGAGGAGGGACCGCAGAGAGAGGTGGACTCAAATACTAGCACAACCACTTAATAGAAAATGGGTTTGGGCAGGTTTTCTCTGGATCTCATTTCCTTCAAAAGGGACTATCAATAGAGTTGACACTTAATAAGCCGTTAACTATTTTTGTCAGCCTCCCCCCAAAACAAAGTAAAACGCAACTGTTGTTAGTAAGCAACTGGTTAATAGAGCTCCTTGCAGATCTTGTCCTGGTTTTATTCTCTTCTGCTTGTGGAACTTGGTGAACATACGAGGCCCTGCCAAGCCAACCTATGCCAGTCCAATGCACAGAGCATTGACTTGCAAAACAGGATGCCAGCTTATTAGCTTTCAGTTATGATTCTAATTATGTGGTGAGATTTATTTGTGCATTTGCTATACAAGGTGCCCTCTCTTTGCCAGATGCCAAATTACTGTATACAACAGGGGAGAGACTTGGCCAGGAAACTCAACATCTCTTGTATTCTATAGAGGGCATTCGGTTCCAGGTGCTCATCTCGACTCAGGAATCCAAATTAGACAGAAGAAGTGAGTTTCCAAGGGACATTCTCGTCTTACCATTGATTGAGCCCCCAAAGGAAGGTTCACTGGCTCCTTTCCAGCTCTTTCTCCCTTGGAAATGTTATGAGTAACAACACAAATTGTTTCTCTCAAACAGTTCCTTCAAGATACTTTTGCATTTAAACAGTGCAGTGCCATTTACCAGGTGTTTTTACATACATGCATTATAGACAGGCAGGACTGAGATTTGTATATGTCATTCATTCACTCAGTAAAACAGTTACCAAAATCCTGTACATTCCAGGACCTGCCCAAAACCACCAAGTATTCTGTTCTCTATTGCTGTATGCCAAACCAATCACTCATGTTGCTTGCAAGTTTGCAATTTGGGCAGAACTTGGTGGAGAAGAGATCTCTCTGCTCCACAGTGTGGAAGCTTTTGCTGGGGAGCATAAAACAGCTGGGAGGTAGAATCATCTGGGAGTTTCTCCACTTACGTGTCTAGTGCCAGGGCTGAGATGATTTAAAGCCGGAGCTCATCGGGGATTGTTGGCTTGAGCACAAGCACTCAATGGCCTCTCATTGCGGCTTGGGCTTCCTCACAGCATGGAGGTCTCAAAATAGTCAGATGTCATACATAGCAGCCCACGACTTGAAAAGTAAATACTCCAGTGAACAAGGCAGAAGCCAAATGGCTTTTTTGTAACCCAGCTTCTGAAGTCACATAGTATTAATATCGCTTCAATTGTTACCACCTCTCTTGGTTGAAACAGCCACAAGCCCATCCAGGCTCAAGTGGTGGAGACACAAACCTCATCTCTGGAGAGCAGCAGTATCGAAGACTATGAGGCGTGTCTTAAAACCACTACACCAAGTGTCGAGACCAGACCTAGACCTATTGACTCCAAGTACAGACTTATTAGAGTCAGGTTAGTAGAGGCTATAGGGGAAAGCTAGAGGATTTAGCCTTGGGTAGAATCGTTTCAAACCCTAGATCTTTTACTTAGTAGGTGCATGACCTCAGACACATTATTTTACCCTTCCAATTGTCAGTTTCATCATCTATCAGATGAAGGAACAGCAATTCCAGTCTTAGTCCATTATTGTCACAATTCAATTAAATGAGCCTGGTCAAAAGCTAACATTATTTTTGGCACAGAGTAGGTGCTTAATAAATGGAAATTATTGATAAGATTAAAAATGCCTGTTTAACAATAATATGACAAATTTTATTATTATCGTCATTCTCATTGTTATGAATCCCCTAATACATAATAAACCTAAGAAATATTCATTCTCTCCTTTCTTCTTCCATGGTTCTAGCTTCCAACGTGCCTTTTGCTCCTAAGCTTAATGATGCCACCTCATCCCTGTGTTTCTATAGCCCAGGAAGGAGAGAAGAAGTGGCTTCCTTTTTTGCTAACATCCAGTTACTTTACTTCGGTTTGATTCTTGGGTTCTTAAAAAAAATTTTTTATCATTATTATTATTATTTTTAGACACAAGTTTTCACTCTGTCACCCAGGCTGGAGTGCATTGATGCAATCATAGTGCACTGCAGCCTTGAACTCTTGGGCTCAAGTGATCCTCCTGCTCCGGCCTCCAAAGCACTGGGATTACAGGCCTGCGATACCACACCTGGCTGATTTCATGGCTTCTTCTCTCATTCGTACAACCAATTCACTGCCATACCTCAGCTTTGCTTGAGATGTCTAGAATGGCGTCTCTTTCCCTGAGGGGTCTCGGAATGATATAACATTCAAACTAGACAGGGGCTCTGTCACGGCAAGGGCTAAGAGGGGTGGGGCGGTGGGTGTGGGTAAGAACACAGGCATCTACTCATGTCCTCCTTTGTCTCTCTCTCTCTTTCTTCTTTGTTCCCACCTTCATTACTTGTCTTTCATTTTTCATTTCTTCATTTATAAAGAGGGAATCATTGTATAACAACCCTCTGCAACTTGTTATTTTTATAATAAATATTCAAGTCAGTGCTTGTAACTCTGAACTCACAGAGTTCTAATTCATTTAAAAATAGTTGCATAGTGGTCAACATCATGGATGCACCTAGTACGTCTGTCCATTTCACTATTTATGGACATTCTGGAGTTTACAGGGTTTTGGAGGCTTTGATGCAACAAGCAGTTCTGCATTAACCATACGTTTATGCACATACATCCTTGGGTATTTCTTTTTTCATTTCTGTAGAATGGATTTCGAAATGTGAAATGACTGGATCAAGGAGTACGTATATTTTTAAATTTAATAAATATCACCAGATTACTTTCCACAAAGGCTATAGCATTTACCCTCCCTTTAGCAAGTTATTGCCACTAATTATCCAAAGACCTCTGTGTGTGTTTTGATGGCTACTCCCAGTCTTGGCACTCTACGTGGCTATGCAGTGGAGCAAGGATTTGCAGAATGGAGAATAAGGTAATAAAGGTAATGCCCAAATTTGCTGATTGAAATGAAATGTGTTTTATTATTTATGGATTTGTTCTCCCCACCCCCACCTTCTGCATTCTATAAAAATAAAAAAAGGCCTTCTCTGTACAGAATTTCCATCCTCTAATCTGTGAGTCCATGTAGGTGTCCTTGATATAGTTTATAATAAGGCACTTGAGAGGCTAATTGCATTGTATTTATAGCCTATAGAGGTGGCTCCCACTTCAGATGAGGAGTTTCCTTGGTAATGTACTAATAACCACAGGTTCCAAGAGGCTAAACTGAGACTAATGCAGGAAAATTCAAAGCCAGGCTTGCAGGGGACCCCATAAAGGCACTGAACGGAGCAGACAGACCACATGAGAGAGCCAAGAGCAGGCCCGTGGTGGGTGAGTGGGTTTCATTTTATTCCTCGTGCCTGCACAGATTTCTGCAAACCCTGGGCTTAAAACCTGCACCAAAGTTAAGCTTTGTGTTGACCATTTTGTATACTTGTTGTTCCCAAATCCAGATGTCTCTATAGAGTCTGAAAACCTGACGCCGATTTCTGGTCCAGCCACATCTTACTATCCCGTGTTACATTCCCGCTTACTTCCAACCTTGGCAGTTCCTATAAGAGTTCTCTCCTTCAGGATGGATGAAAGAACCAGCTCATCTCTTTTTACCTCCTCTCTCTATCTCTGTCTCTGTTTCTGTTTCTCTCTGCATCCCTATCAAATTTCCCAGTTAACAATGACCAGTTGCCAATCACTGTGAATCTGCGTCATTTTAACACTTATGTAGTTGATTTGAAATAATAAGTATCTTAATAAATACTAATAAAAACATTTTGGAGCTCCTGTGTTCTAAGCACTAAGCCAGACACCACGTATTTGCACTATGTCATATGTAATAATTCTATAAGTAGGAATAGTTGTCTATTTTATAGATGATGGTATTGAGGCTCAGAGAGGCTTAGTGACTTGCCCAAAGACACACAGGTAATAAGTGGCAGAAGTGGGATTTATATGCACATCTGATTTGGCTTGGACATCCACACTGTTTATTATACCATCCTACCTCCTGTCACTGTGCCTCACCAAAAGGCACTGGCTTATCTTCCTTTTTAGGGCCATGTACCATCTCTGCCACTTAGTGCTTCTTTGTCTCCATTCTCAGCATTAGATGCGGTGAACACCCACTGTGTGCTAGCTGCCTTCGTGTACCTGGTTACCAACCATCTTACATGGTTCCAGCTTGCACATTTGAGTCCCCACAGTCCCTGGCCCAGGGATGAGGGTGTGGTACAAAGTCAACCCCAGTTATTTCTTCTCTCCACCATAAGCATTTTGATAGCATACGACTTCTCACCACTTTCCTGGATATCTCTCCTGCCCTGCCCAAGGCAGAGCCATACATTTCTCATAACCAATTCATGATCTTTTAGCACCGAGCACTCTATATGGTACATTCACACATGCCCGGCCCTCTTCCTCATCATCAGCCCTGGTTTATAGCGAGGGAACTGAAGCTTTGAGAGACAGATACTCATCTAAGTGAGTGTCTCCTGCTGCCCAGAAAGTTACACAACAGGGTTCTCAGCCAAGGGTGATCCCCTCCCGCCCCTGGAGATGTTTGGTTTTCATCTGGAATGGAGCCAGGGATGCTGCTAAACATCCCACCATGCATAGAACGACCCCTGAGACAGAACGATCAGGACCAAATGTCAACAGTACTGAGGGAGAGACACTGCTCTGGAAGAAAGAAAGGAGACATTTTATTTTATTATATTTTCTGCTTTTGGATATCTTAAGAAATGCAGTTTTTATGTAATACTTACAGAAACACTGAATGTTCTTTCCCTCCTGAGATCTAAGCCCACAAAACTCAAAAATAACTTTTGATTATGTATGGGGGTATAAGGACAAACACATGCTATCATGTAAGTGAGCGTGGATTTTCAACAGAGTTTTTAGATACATATATATTTTTAAAAAGACTGTCTGTATTACTTTCTTTTCTATTTGGAGAGACAAAGGGCACCAGTTGGTTTTATAGGACAGTATTACTAAGACATGGGTTTTGTGGTTCAAATGAAGCTTGGAAGTTTGTTTCGAATCATATAGTTCCATAGTCTCACCCAGGCAAAGGTTGGGTCTGGGCCTTTTTTCATTAAGAACTCTTGGTCCTATACTTATAACCAAACAAAGATCCTAAATGAATATCTTAAGTTCTATTTGTTTGAAAGGTGACACAATGATGGGTGAAATTATATGATGTCTGGGATTTGTTTTAAAATATTCTAGCAAACACAAAGGTGGGGGTTGGTAAATACAACACAATCAGAAAAATGTTCACAATTAATAAAATTGAATAATAGTTACATGGGGATTCATTTTACCATTCTTTCTACTTTTGTATAAATTTGATAATTTTCAGAATAAAGTATTTGAAAACTGTGCACTATGGCCATCTGCAGAATGACAAGCAATTTTTTGCAAATACAATAAATAGAACTTGTTTCTTGCTCCATCTCTGTGGATGCAGCAGCAATTTCTTAAGCAAAATTCCATGCATGTGTCTAGATCATCGTTTAATCCAGCATATTGTTTTTCATCTTAGGACTTTTGGAGAACTGTGAAAATTAAAAGTGACCACAATACGGGCAAAAGATTTGAGCAGACACTTCACAAAGGAAGCTACGTGAACAGCCAATAAGCACATGAAAAAGAGCTCACATCGTTAGTCATTAGGGAAATGCAATTAAAACCACAAGGAGAGACTACGACACACTGACTGGGACGCTTCAATTAAAAAGATTGATAACTACCAAATGTTATCAAGGCTGAGGAACAGCTAAAACTCTCTTATATTTTTGTTGGGAATATAAAATGGCACAACTATTGTTTGCAAAAAAAGGTCTAATAGTTTCCTTTAAAACTAAATATATACCTTCTTTATGATCCAACATTTTACTCTTAGGTATTTGCTTAAGAGAAATGAAAACATATGTCCACAAAAATACCTGTATAAGAAGACTTTTCATAGAAGGTTTGTACATAATAGCCCTTCCCCAACTGGAAACATTCCAGGTAACCACCAACAAAAAAATGAGTATGGAAACCGGGTAGATTCGCGCAATAGAATACCACTCAGTAATAAAAACAAATGAGCTATTGAAACAGAGATACGGCTGAATCTAGAAAACACTGTGCTGAGTGAAAGAAGTGACAGTACATACCATGTAGTTCATTTATATGAAGTTCTAGAATAGGAACAAGTAATCTGTGATGGAAAAAATCAGAGCAGTAATTTCCCTGAGGGACTGGCGATGGTTTAGACTGGAAAGAGCACAAGGGAACTTCCTGGGTAGATGGTGATGTTCTACAACTTAACAGGAGTTTGTGTTTCACAGGTCAAGACATTTGTCAAAATTTTACAAATGGTGCACTTAAGACTTGCACATTTCAAACTTTCACTTCCAAGATAGAATGACAAGGATCATATTTCCCTCTCACCTGAAACAAGCAACAAATGGGCAAAACATGTAAAACCATGAGTTACCAGGCACCAGACAAGAGGCAATGAAGGACGAGTGACAAGAAATAATGAGGTGAGCCCAGTTATTGTCTCAGGTCACTGTGTTGGGAGAGTTTCTTGGCCACAGTGTGGAGAAGGGGAGCCAGGACAAGCTTGGCAGGTATCTTGAGTAAGAGACAAAGATGAGGGTCTGGGGAGACGATGATGACTGCAGTTTTTAGAACAGAGTGCTGGAGAGAAGAAGGAATACAGAAAGAAAACTATGAGGATAAGCAGGGAGTCTCCCTCAAGTATTTAACTGAACATTAATCAGCACATGAGTGGTGCAATTCCGTGAGGCCAGGAAACAAGCCACCTGATTGGGTTAGAGGTGCGAGTGTCTGGGGCTCATATGGGTCTGGGAATAGTACCTGCTTCCACTAGCCAGACTGAAAAACCTTGTAATTTACAGGGTGGTGAGCAGAATACACAGAAGGAGTCTTGCCTCAGTAGTGGAGAGTAGCACTGAGCAATGTTCTGATCCCACATTACACATCTTAAAAGTAGCACTTTAAAGGTTCGAATTGTACTGAAATAACTCAACTGTATTCAGGACAAGGCTTGAGAATATTTATGGGAATACAAAAATAACCCAATACCAACAAAGATAAAATTCACAATGTCTGGCATCCAACCAAAGATTACCAGATATGCAAAGAAGCAGGAATAGATCACCCATAATGAGAAGAAAAGTCAATCAATCGTAACTGACTGAGAATTGGCACAGATAGTAGAAGTAGCAGAAAGAGCATTAAAATAATTGTTATAATTATACTTCACATGGCCAAAGAGTTCATGGAAGTATAAAGTGACTGAACTTCTAGAGATGAAAGATAAAAACTACAATGTGGGAAATAAAAAATACACTGGAGGACTGGGGGAGCCAGCATGGCCAACTAGAGACACCGCTTTTCCGATCGTGCCAGCTGGAAGGTAGAACACTGGACTGAGGAAAGCGGAGAGCAGTTGCAGCTCAGGCGTGGATCAAAGGGAGAGACAACAGAGACGTCTAGAGACCCAAGCCGGAAAAACTGCGAAGCTGAGAAAGAATAAGATAGAGAAGAGAAGACAGTGGTGCAGTCCAAACCCAGACAGGCTCAGAGCCCAGTGAAAGGATAAGGGTGGGCTCCCCCTCCCCACATAGGTACCTTCAGTGAGCATCGGGACATAAAATGCTTTGGCGGTGCTGCCACCCTCCACGAGTCCAGGCACAGCAGCTAAATAGGAATAGTGGGGTGAACCAGCAATCAACAGGAATTCGGGTGTTCAAAAGGGACACTTTTAAGAGAGTGCCAGGACAGATTGGAGTGCCAGCTATCTTACACCTGGACACTTCCTCCTCTGTACCCCCTCCAGTCTCAGCATTAGAGAGAGTAATTTTAGCTCTCGGGCCAGCTGGTAGCTGCGGCCCCTCCCCACCATTTGCAATGGCAAAAATACTCTGAACAGAGTAGCACACAAATGGCTGTGTCTCCACGGCAGAGCCCACCCGTGAAAGCAGGGCTGCCATGATTTGTGAGCTTCCTGCCCACAAGCATTTTGTGAGATCACATGCTAGCAGCATAGATAGGTGGGCCAGAACTGGTTCCCCGTCAGACACAAGAGCAGTGCAGGGAGATGCAGGGGAGAGATCTCGGTCCCAGACATGGGTAGGGAGGAAACCCTCATAGACATATCCAGCAAGAGAGTGTGGAGGGGCACTGAGGAAGGGGATCTGTGGGCATGCCCATCTCCCACCCTGCTGGAGAACCACCATATTAGATAGGTGTGTGGCACTCAGAGTGAATTAGCATAGTCCCTGGTTCCCATGACAACTGAATGCCTTGGCCACTCCCCCCAGTCACTACAATAGGGAGTGCAGCCTGAGCCAAGAAACTCATGAATGGCTGCTCCTCCCAGGAAGGAGCATGCCCCTGGCAGAGGCCCCTGCAGACAGATAGGCCCACCGCTCTCCCCTTGGGGCCTTGTGGTGGAACAGGCATGCACAGCTGGGAAGTCCCCCACTCACCAGTGCCCCACAGAGACACACTCCAGTGGGTCAGACACATGGACTGAGGGGTAGTTCGAGAGTCAGTCTTGGGTGGTGAGGGAACTCACACAAATTGATCTGATGGGAGTGTGCTGTGGAGTTACAGGGAGCAAATAGGGAGGATGCCCACCTCATTCTGCAGAGAAACTGAGCTAGTGGACAAGAGTGGAAAGAGCCTGGCACAAGGCCTTAGCTCTCAAGCAATTATGCCCCTTCCTCGGGAACAGCCTACCTGGCTTGGAGAGATTGCCCTGAACTTTATACCAGTGGCTCCCTTGTGGCTGGATAAGCAAACTCTGAGACCTGCCAAGGCCTCACAAAGCCTCTCTGGCTCTTGCAATCCAGCCATAATTTGTCTTGCTCCCCTCCCCTCACCCCAGGGAGAGTAGAGATCAAACGAACCCCTGGGAGCTACAGGCTCCCTTTTAAAGCTTGCCCCACCCCCGGGGGACCAGAGATTACCATGAGCACAAAAGACCATCTTAGCAGCTGGCTCTTCCATGCAAACATCAATCAATGACAGCTAAACATAGCACCTTCCAACTCAAGCAAAGAGGGAGCAGCTGATTCATACTCACAAGCACCATGAGCATACCATGCTCATGGATCGGTAGAATTAACATTGTTAAAATGTCTATACTACCCAAAGTGATCTACAGATTCAATGCAATCCCCATTAAAATACCAACGTCATGTTTAGCAGATCTAGAAAACGTAATTCTATGCTTCATATGGAACCAGAAAAGACCCCGAATAGCCAAAACAACCTTAAGCAAAAAGAACAAATTGGGACGCATCTCCTTATCAAACTTCAAGCTATACTACAGGGTATAGTAACCAAAACAGCATGGTATTGGCACAAGAACAGAGACATAGACCAATGGATCAGAACAGAGAACCCAGATGTAAAATCACCCTCATATTGCCATCTGATCTTTGACAAAGCAGACAACAACATATACACTGGGGAAAAGAATCCCTATTCAACAAATGGTGCTGGGAAAATTGGATAGCCACATGGAGAAGGATGAAACAGCATTTGCACCTTTCACCTCTTACAAAAATTAATTCATGATAGTTAACAGACTTAAACCTAAGGCACAAAACTATAAGAACTCTGGAAGAAAAGTTTGGAAAAACTCATAGATATTGTCCTAGGCAAAGAATTTATGAAGAAGACCCCAAAGGCAATCACAGCAACAACAAAAATGAACAAATGGGACCTGATTAAATTTAAAATCTTCTGCACAGCCAAGGAAACAATCAATAGAGCAAATAGATAACCTACAGAATGGGAGAAAATATTTGCATGCTATACATCTGATAAAGGGCTAATAACCAGAATCTACAAAGAATTCAAGCAAATCAGCAAGAAAACATCAAACAACCCCATCAAAAAGTGGGCAAAAGACATGAACAGAAGCTTTCCAAAAGAAGGCAGACTAATGGTCAATAAATACATGAAAAAATGTTCAACATCTCTAATCATCAGAGAAATGCAAATCAAAACCACAATGAGATATCACCTAACTCCAGTGAGATATCTCTCCAGTGAGAATGGCTTTTATCAAAAAGTCCCAAAACAACAGATGCTGGTGTGGATGCGGAGAGAAAGGAGCACTTATACACTGTTGGTGGGATTGCAAACTAGCACAGCCCCTATGGAAAATAGTATTGAGATAGCTCAAAGAACTAAAAGTAGACCTACCATTTGATCCAGCAATCCCACTACTGGGTATTTACCTAAAGGAAAAAAAAAAGTTTACAAAAAAGACACTTGCACTCAAATGTTCATAAGAGCACAATTCACAATCACAAAGATGTGGAAATAGTCCTAGTGCCCATCAATACATAAGTGGATAATTAAATGTGGTATATGTATACCATGAGATATACTCAACCACAAAAAAAAATGGTGAACTCATACCTTTTGTAACAACCTGGATGGAACTGGAGACCATCCTCCTAAGTGAAGTATTGAAAGAAGGGAAAAACAAACACCACATGTATTGGAACTAATTGATCAACACTCATGTGTACATATGTTAGTAAAATTCAAGGGAATTCGAGCAGGCAGGAGAGGGGAGGCGGGGATGGGTAAATTCACTTATAACGGGTACAATGCACACTATCGGAGTGATGAATACACTTATAACTTCGGCTCAAACTGTACAAAAGCAATTCATGTAACCAAAATATTTGTACCCCCATAATATTCTGAAGTAAAAAAAATACACTGGATGGGTTTAATGCATAAGATTTAATGTCTATGTTTAGGAAAAATGAGTAATGAACTTGAAGACATACCAATAGAAATTATCTAAAATGAAACACAAAGAGAAAAAAGAATTTCTTAAAAGATGAACAGAGTACCAGTGAGCTGTGGGATGACTTGGAGTAGCCTACTGTGTGGGTGATTGGAATCTCCAAAGGAGAGAAGAGAGGGGTGGGAAAAGATGGAAGTCTGGAGCTACACAGATGAATAAAGAACATGGGAAATTGTGGGTGCTTATTTATTTACACAGATCAATATATATTTTTCTTATCATTTAATATTTTTTAGAAAGACAATTGAATGCTTGACAAAAATAAGAACAATACAGTGTGGCGCTGATGGCATGCATGAAAATAAGATATATGAATGTCAAAGTAAAATGTAAAAATCAAAGCATTGTATAGCTAATAGGCTAACAGGTCAAAGAGACTCAATAGAATTATAAAAAATTCAATTAATCCAAAAGAAGACAGAAAAAGAGGAACAGGAAACATAGAAGGACAATTAAAAAGTTAGTAGCAATATTACCAGTTGAAACCGAACCACATCAATCACGTTCATGATCTAAATGTAAATGGTCTAAACAACTAATTTGGAATGCTCATTGTTATTAAAATCCCAGACTGGTCTACAGATTTAATAAAAATCAAAATCTTAACAGGCTTATTTGTGGAAATTGATAAGCTTATTCCAAAATTTACATGGAAGTGAAAATGACCCAGAATAGCCAAAACAACATTGGAAAAGAAGAATAAAGCTGGTTGGAAACACTAGATGATTTCAAGACTTGTAAAGCTACCTAGTCTATAAAGCTATAAAGAAATTATAATACACATATCAATGGAGCAACACAGACCAGGAAGTTTAGTGTTGGAATAATTGGGCATCCATGTACACATACACAAAAAAAGGACTTCAATCTTCAATCCATACCTTGTACCATAACAAAAATTAACTCAAATTGGATCACATAGCTAAATATAAAACCTAAAACTGTATAAAATGTCTAGAAGAAAACATTTGTGACCTTGGATTAGGCAAATATTTCTTAGGTACAATAACAAAGGCATGATTCATAAAAAACCAAATTAATAAATTAATCAAAATTCAAACCTCGTGCTCCTTAAAAAATACTATTAAGAAAATGAAAAGACAAGACACAGTCTGTGAGAAGCTATTTTCAAATCATCTGATAAAGGATTTGTGTTCAGAATATACAAAGAACTCTCAAAACTCAACAATAAGCAAGCAAAAAACCCAATAAAAAACAAACAACAGATTTGAATAGACACTTCACCAAAGAAGGTAATCAGATGGCAAATGAACACATGAAAAGATACTGACCACCATCAGTCATCAGGGAAATGCAAATTAAAGCCAAAATGAGATGCTACAACATACCTATTAGAATAGCTGAAATTTAAAAGATTGATAATAATTAAATGGTATCAAGGATGTGGAGCAACCAGATCTCACACACACTTCCGGTAGGAAAGTAAAGTGGTGCAACCACTTACGAAAAGTTTGGCAGTTTATTAAAAAGTTAAATATTCCCCTACTGTATGATTCAGTCATTCTGCTCCTAGGTATTTGCCCACGAGGAAAGACAGCACATGCCCATGTAAAGACTTGTACGTGAATGCTCACAGCGACTTTACGTGTAATAACCCCAAACTGGAAATACCGCGAATGTCTATCAACAAGTGAAAAACTGTGCCTTATCTGTGCAAAGGATACTATCCGGCAATAAAATAAGTAAAGTATACACGATTTGGATGAATTTCAAAATAATTATGCTGAATTAAAAAAATGACAAGTAAAACAAGAATGCGTGCCCTATGATTCCATTTATATAAAATTCTAGAAAATAAAAACTAATCTATAGTAACAAAAAGCAGATCCATGGTTGCCTGGGGAGGGTGGGAAGGAAGAGTCACAAGGGGGCACGGGGAGACTTTGGGGTGATGAATCGTCCATTGTCTGGAGTGCGGGGGTCTCACGAGTGTGTGTACGCTGCACATCGAGACTTGTCAAAGTGTGTGTTAATTACATGTCAATAAAGCTTTTTAAAACGTTTTAAAAGGTTTATTCATTACATTTTATGTAGATTCCACCTAGAAAAAGCACCATAAACAAATATAGACATGCACCACATAACCATGTCTCGGGTGACGACAGGCCTCATATATGGTGCTGGTCCCATGAGATTCTAACAGAGCTGAAGAATTCCCACGGCGTAGTGATGTTGTAGCCATGGTGATGTCGTAGGGCCACGCGTCACTCTCACGGTCGCGGTGAGGCCGGTGTAAACAAACCTACCGCACTGCCTTCATATAAAAGTATAGTGTATACAATTATGTACCATACGTAATACTTAATAATGATAATAAATGACTATGTTCTTGGTTTAGGTATTTATCACACTATACTTTTTATTGTTAGAGTGTATTTCTTCCGTTTATTAAAAAAAGAGTTAACTGTAAAACAGCCTCAGGCAGGTCCTTCAGGAGGTACCCAGAGGAGGCGTCGTTATCACGGGAGATGACAGCCTCGCGTGTGTTACTGCCCCTGGGGACCTTCCAGTGGGACAGGACGTGGAGGTGGCAGACAGTGATATCCATGATCCTGACCCTGGGCAGGCCTAGGCTAATGTGTGTGTTTGTGTTTTAGTTTTTAACAAAAACGTTTGAGAAGTAAAAAACAATTAAATAGAAAAAAGCTTACAGACTAAAGATATAAAGAAAGAACATACTTTTGTATCGATTCGTGTCCACGACACAGATTGCTGGCAGGTGGCACCGCCCTATATTTCTCAGCCCAGTGAGCGTATCTGTAAAACGTCCCTGCTAGAAGGTTTTCTACATCACCTTCGACTCTTCCGCGATGTTTGGGGCCACGCCAAGCCTTCCTGTATTTGAGTAGTATTTTATCGATAACGCTAGAAAAGTTTCTCTCTAATTCAGCGACCAGGACAGCTTTATAACTTTTTCAGTGGTCGCCAAAGAAATCCCGGCTGTTTATCCCTGATAGGACGCCGTCACAGCGAGCGGGCGATCCATCCTTCCACGTGTGCGCCCACGTGGAAAGTGCCCATCACAGCTGCTTATTTTGTGCTTCGAGTCTCACTCTCACGGGGCTGTTTGGATGTCGTGTGCGTTTGCTTGCTCGGGCTGCCGTAACAAAATACCCCAGGCTGGGCGGCGTAAACAGGAGGCATCTATCTGCTCACGGCTCTGGAGGCTAAATGTCCACGCCCAGGGTGCCGGCGGGGCTGGTTTCCCCTGAGACCCGTCTCCTGGCTCGCAGACGGCCACCCTCTTGCTGCCCCTTCCCAGGGCTGTCCCTCTGTGCACGTGCCCCTGGTGCCACTCTGTGTCCAACTTTCCTCTTCTTATAGGGAGGATTGGATTAGCATCCATCCTAAGGACCTCATTTTAACTTAATTACCTCTTAAAAGGACCTGTCTCTAAATACAGTCCCATTCTGAGGCCCTGGGGATTAAGGCTTCAACATATAAATTCTGTGGGGACAGTTCAGGCCACAGCATATGTGATGTGGAAGATGAGGCTTGCACCGTTGTACCTGCATTTTGCTCCGTAACCTTTTCCGTGGTATAAGCTGCTGATGCTGATGTATACCCAAGTGGCCGTTTCTAGAGCCGTGGGTTCTTCCTGACTCTCTCCACCGTGCCTTGGCTCCAGTGCCTTCACTCCGGTCCAGGCTACCATCATCTGTCATCTGGAATGTTCCAGTGGCCTAGAGGTCAATGTTTGCTCTTCATGCAGCAGGCTGAAGCCAGCTCTGAAATGCACGGGTGCAGCTGTGTCCACACGGACAAGATCCGCTCTACTTCAGCCCCTCAATGGCAACCAGGATCGAGTCCAAACTCCAATGGCTTTACAGCCCTCGCTCAGCCTCCAGCCCACCGCTCTCTGTGCACCGGGCACACTGGCTGCTGGTCTCTTCTTTGATGTCCTGAGCTCTTCTTTCCCCACGACCTTCACACGACCTGCTATTGCTCTTGTCCGGACCCCTCTACTCCCACCGAGACCTGCTCTCTTCGGCATAACGGTCGCTTCCTGTGGGGTGATGGTCCCTGACCACCCAACCCCCACCACAGACTAGGGTAGGACCTCCAGGTGTAACTTTCGTTCCATCTCATGTTTTTCCTCATGTGGCCTTTCAGGGCTGTTATTGATTCTGCAGTTACGTATTTTTTTTTTATTTCAGCATATTATGGGGGTACAGATGTTTAGGTTACGTGTGTTGCCCTTGGTTCCCCCCCGCAAGTCCGTGTTTCAAATATGTCCATCCTTCGGGTAGTGCGCATTGCACTCCTTGTGTATACAAATACCCGTCCCCTCCTCCCTCCTCCCCCCTCCT